>NC_079450.1:15993547-16051047 GCF_903798145.1 Danio aesculapii | reverse complement strand
TGTTGATGGACTGATGGACGAATGGATGGATGGATTAATATTGTAGACGGAAGTAAAGATGGATGGATTGATATTGTAGATGGAAGTTTGGATGGATGGATGGAATGATTAACAGATTGATTTTCTATATGAAAGTATGGATGATGGCTAGATGGTTAAAATTGGTAGACAGATAGATAAAATTATGGATGAATTATGACAATTATAAAATGTTCTAGATGAAAGTATGGATGAATGGGGTTGTTGGAAATAATAGATGGAAAAATGATATATGGAAAGATTCTGTAGATGAAAAGATGGATGGATTAATATTGTAGATGAAAGTATAGATGGATGGGTTGATATTGTTGGTGGAAGTTTGGATGGATGGATGGATGGATGGATGGATATAAAATTATGGATGATGGCTGGATGATTGAAAATGGTAGACAGATGGATGAAATTGTGGATGGCAATTATGGCAATTATAAAAAGATGGAAGTATGGATCAATGGGGATATTGGAAATAATAGATGGCTACAACTGATATATGGATAGATTCTGCAGATGGAAGAACAGATGCATGGATTAATATTGTAGATGGATGGATGGAAGGATGGATGGATGGATGGATGGATGGATGGATGGATGGAAGGATGGATGGATGGATGGATGGATGGATGGATGGATGGATGGATGGATGGATGGATGGATGGATGGATGGATGGATGGATGGATGGATGGATGGATGGATGGATGGATGGATTAATAAAATGATAAATTGATATTGTAGATTGAAGCATGGATTGATTAATTGTTATTGTAGATGGAAATTTGGATGGATGAATAGATTGATATTGTAGATGGAAGTATGGATAGATAGATGAATAGATTGCTATTGTAGATAGATGTATAGATTAATGGGTTGATATTGTAGATTAAAGTATGGATGGATGGATTTTGCAGATGAATTAATGAATAGGAAAGATATGAATTATTTAAATTGTCTTTGAGGAAAAGAAATCTGAATTTGTTTATCATATTTGGGTAATTCTGCATCAATTCTGCTATTTTTTTGTGTTTAGTGTGTGTGAAGCTGCTTTGAAACAGTCTTTATTATTAAGCAGTACAGATTAAGGTGACTCAACACCACGTTCAACACTTACAGTGCTATGTTATGACTACACTATGTCACAAATCTTGACAGGGCAATATTGTTTCATTCTATAAACCGACTTTGGGATTCCCAAATGGAGTTTGACACAATCATCCCCTCATTTTGTCTTCAGTCTCACAGGGGCGTCATGGGGCAGCAGTGGACACAGAGGACTGTCACGGTGCATTAGCATTCGTCTACTGCCCTCCTGGCCTGGAATCACCTCTCTGCAGGAAGGTGAGGAGCTTTTATGCTGCTCCTGTCAGTCTGTGGAGCCTCTCTGTCCTGTTGAGCCACAGCAGATCTCTCATCTCTCAGTCATGGATATTAACCTCCGGCTTCACGCCTGTTTCTCACCCTAAACAGTGAGTGACGTCCTGGGGCCAGAAGCTTTCAATGCCTGGCCTCAAGACAGACAGAACAATGATGGAGTGCAGAAAGGAGAAAAGAGAAAACAGATTGGATATGATTGACAGAAGGGCTGGACAATATATGGTTTCAGCTTTGATATCGTAATGTGTGAATCTGCAATAGCAGGATCTGTAATGTGGATTTAAAATTATTAACCAAGAACCAGAGAGTCACGGTGGCACAGTGGAAAGCACGATGGCCTCACAGCAAGAAGGTCGTGGGTTAGAGCCTTGGCTGGGTCAGTTGGCATTTCTGGGTGGAGTTTACATGTTCTCCCCGTGTTCGCATGGGTTTCCTCCGGGTGCTCCGGTTTAAAGACATGTCCAAAGACATGTGGTATCGGTGAATTCGGCAAGCTAAATTGTCCGAAGTGTATGAGTGTGGACCAAAACATTTGCTGCACAAGTTGGTGGTTCATTCCGTTGTGGTGACCCCAGATTATTAAAGGGACTAAGCTGAAAAGAAAATGAATGAATGAATCAAGAACCACAGTTAAAACATGTGATTTGTGGAGTCACTGCAAAGTTGAACCCTAATAGGGTGAAAGATTTTCATTTGGAAAGATTTTTCATGTGTTTTTAAAGGGGTAGTTCACCCAAAAATTAAACTTCTGTCATCGTTTACTCAATCTTCACTTTTTCCAAACTTGTTTGAGCTTATTTCTTCTGTTAAACATGAAATAAGTTATTTTGAAAAATGTTAGAACTCGGTAACCACTGATTTCTATAGCATTTGTTTTTTTCTATTATGGAAGTCAGTAGTTACAGGTTTTAAGATTTCTTCAAAATATAATCTTTTGTGTTCAAGAGAAGAAAGAAACTCTTGGAAACATTTAAGGGTGAGTATATCGCAAGTACATTTTCATTTTTGGTCATACAATCCCTTTACTCCCTGTGACTATGTAAGATTTCAAGCCAATTTAATCCATTTCGGCAGAGGAAATGAAAAAGTTTGTAGCTTTAACAAGGATTAATTGAATTTATTTATACAATGAAAACATATAGTATTAATTAACATTAGATTATAGAATTTATGTACCCTAATACTGTTAGACTCTAAAGAAAATCATAAAGCACTGTCAATTTCATTTGTATTTAATTCTATTGTTTTCATATATGCTTGCAATTGATAAAATTGTATGCAGGTGCTCTTTCCTTACAAAAACATCCCAATCTGTGAAATATTATGAATTCTTTTCAAATAGGTATTTCAATAACAATGTGGAAATTTATTAATATTGTAAGATACACTAATCGGCCACTTTATTAGGTACACCTGTCCAATTGCTCGTTAACGCAAAATTCTAATCAGCCAATCACATGGCAGCAGCTCAATGCATTTAGGCATGTAGACATGGTCAAGACGATCTGCTGTTGTTCAAACTGAGCATCAGAATGAAGAAAGAAGGTGATTTAAGTGACTTTGAACGTGGCAAAGTTGTTGGTGCCAGATAGGCTGAGTATTTCAGAAACTGCTGATCTACTGGGATTTTTATGCACAACCATCTCTAGGGTTTACAGAGAATGGTCAGAAAAAGAGAAAATATCCAGTGAGCGGCAGTTTTGAGGGCACAAATGCCTTGTTGATGCCAGAGGTCAGAGGAAAAAGGCCAGACTTGTTCGAGCTGATAGAAAGGCAAAAGTAACTCAAATAACCACTCGTTACAACCAAGGTATGCAGAAGAGCATCTCTGAATGCACAACATGTCCAACCATGAGACAGATGGGCTACAGCCGCAGAAGACTACACGGGGTGCCACTCCTGTCAGCTAAGAACAGGAAACTGAGGCTACAATTCGCACAGGCTCACCAAAATTGGACAATAGAAGATTGGAAAAACGTTGCCTGGTCTGTCTCAATTTCTGCTGCGACATTCAGATGGTAGGGTCAGAATTTGGCGTCAACAACATGAAAGCATGGATCCATCCTGCCTTGTTAACTTGTCAACAGTTCAGGCTGTTGGTGGTGGTGTAATGGTGTGGGGGATATTTTCTTGGCACACCTTAGACCCATTAGTACAAATTGAGCATTGTGTCAATGCCACAGCCTACTGGACTATTGTTGCTGACCATGTCCATCCCTTTATGACCACTGTGTACCCATCTTCTAATGGCTACTTCCAGCAGAATAACGCTCCCTGTCATAAAGTGTGAATCACCTCAGACTGGTTTCTTGAACATGACCATGAGTTCACTGTACTTAAATCTCAATCTAATAGGTGCTCTAGGTCTTTGGGAGACTCGCATCATGGATGTGCAGCCGATAAATCTGCAGCAAATGCGTGATGCTATCATGTCAATATGGACCAAAATCTCTGAGGAATATTTCCAGTAAATTGTTAAATCTATGCCATGAAGGATTAAGGCAGTTCAGAAGGCAAAGGGGGGTCCAACCTGGCACTAGTAAGATGAACCTGATAAAGTGGCCAGTGGGTGTATTTAACAGAAAAAAAATCAATATTGAAATGTTAGATTTTTCTAATATTGTGCAGCCAAAACTGACAAATATGATGTAGACAGAAAATCTAAAAACAGACGTAATCTGCTTGATTTAATGAATTGATCAAAAGCATAACAGAAAAACTTGTTGTCAAATGACCCCACATGTTAAAGGCATATGTGTAATCCTAAAAAGAAAAACACTTTTGTTCCATCTGCTGTAATTCCAGACCAGATGTGTGGCACATTGATGGGCAAGAGATTTCACAGCAAATCCCAGAGGTGCCAGCCTCACCCTGGCAAACCGGATTACAGAGATTTGATTGGATTTGCCCTCATCCTGTTGAAACACCATTAATGCAACTCTGGATTTAATTCACCCCCTCTCAAATTAGACAAGGTTTTCATCTAAACCTTTGCTGCTTACTAAAAAGCCCAAAACTAGATATCCACAGCAACAATCTGTAGCTTTTTTCCTTGAGAGAATATATTAAAATGATTATCTCACTACGTGCCTTTCTCCTGCGTTGACAGTTTGTTTACAGATATTCCACTGCTCAATATTATTCAGTTCCACACACATCAATGTCTGAAGCAGACAAGAATAGATTGGAATCGTCTGTCCCGAATACATTTCGCTGCCTATTTCAATAACAGCTCTCGCTGACGACTTTTTTTCTCCTTTTCTCAGCCGAGTGTTTGCTAAAAAGATCAATTTAACAGTCACTTGAAAGAATATTTTATCTAATTTAAAGCAGATTGCAGGCCCATGCTTGTCTGTGTTTATTGATCTGAGGGAAAAGAAAGCAGCGAGGTGAGAAGGGCAACAAAGATGCTCAACAACACACAATTTATTCATGCAGATTTCCTTTGAACTTCTCAAACTTGTGCCTACATTTGCTTGAAGGTCTTTACATTTTCTATATTAAAAGTGGCTGATTTATGGTATTTTCTAAAGAATCTGAAGTTGGGGGACTTTAAAACAGGAAATGGTAGGGCTGGACGATTCATTCATTACATCTCATTGTCTCATTAGCCAGACCCATATCACTCTGCAGACCAAGACCGAGTCCTAATGCCCCAGTACAGTGAAGGGAACACCATACTGTCAGTGAGTGCCGTCTTTCGGATGAGACGTTAAACCGAGGTCCTGACTCTCTGTGGTTATTAAAAATCCCATTGCACTTCTCATAACCCTGGTGTCCTGGCTAAATTCCCTCCATCGGCCCTTACCAATAGTGAAGCACTTTGGGTGTATGGCCATACATGACAAAATGCACTATATACAATACACATTACATTAAATAACATGATGCCAACCCTATGAGAACTTCAAGGACAACAAACACTTAACTATTAAAATTAGACATAAATATTATTTCTTTTGGAGGGAAACTATATTCTGTATAACTGCAGGTTAACTACATGTATATACTGCCAAGCCTTTACACAACTCCTTAACTTTTCTGATTTTGTCTTTAAAGCAGTGATTTGAACCTTTTGTGAAGCTGCTTTGTAACAATAATGATTGTGAAAAGCGTTATGCAAGTACAACTGAAATGATTATATCTTACAATATAATATCATTTCTATAAATTTAATCAATTAATAGTTTAAGGGTGTCGAATTAGCATGGATGGAGGGCATGATCCCCACCAATATCCACAGATTATTAAAATGTCCCCAAAATAAAATGCTTTGTCGAAATTTTCCAGTCAGGCTTACTGTGCAAGACATAGCATAAGCAGCTATATTTCGAAGCAAAGTGTCAGTCACTTGAAGTCAAGTTCGCTACAAGTCCACCATAATAGTAGGTGCAATTAATAAAAAAATTGTTTTGATTTTGGCCTCCACGATGATTATGAAAAAACAACAATCAAGATAAAATGGTTATTGTGTCAAATTCCTCCCCCTTTCCAGAGGTCTGCATTCATTCCTTTTCAAAGTAAAATCATGTAAATTTTTTGGCAACAAATTAGGTCCCCACCAACATCAAAAGCAAATCTACGCCCATGTAATAGTTTATATATATATTGAGCACATGTAAAGAACTATTTCTTTTTTACATTTTATGTAATAAATATTAATAAAATATAAAACAATTTTTAAAAACTAATAATTACAGATCAAACATATAAAAAAATATATATAGCAAAATAAAATACGAAACGTAAACATTGCACTTTTAAGATTCTTTCTCTTTCTTTCTCAACTTTCTCACAATGCTGTTTTTAACTTTTCTGTCTGCATTCCCATAAAAGATATGTAATATTGTCATCATATAAAGTATTATCATAAAAGTATTACCATAAACAATCTATTTTGTGACACCTTGATGTAAATGTGCCCTGTAATAAAACAACAAGAACTCTGGAATCTGAAGAAAAAGGCCCAGGACAGACTTTGACGTATTCCTGCCCTCTTTCCTGAACTTTTCTTTCCCACTGGTATTGATATACTCAGGTGTGTAACAAAGTTTAACATTTTTGATAACTTTTGATTAAATCCCAACAGATGAGGAAATGTTTAAGTCACTGGTTAACTTTAACAAAATAGCCATTCATTGCTCATATAGGGTATTTAAAGAGAAGAACAAAATGTCTCAGGGTCACAAGTCAGGATCACCAGACCGCCCCGTAGTGCAGAGCTCTCATGATCAACACTATGTATAATTTGGTCTTCCATCTATACTCAAAGAGTTGAGATGCAAAACCCTCTAAATCCATCAGACCTCTTTTCTTGTAAATGAGCATTTTCTATCCGGCTCCTCTGATTAGGTTCAGAAGTTTCATTTTATATGTAATGATAAGGTCATTAGTTAGTAAATAAAATGCCTTTTTTTTTTTATAAATGTCACTTTAGACAATTCTCTGTTTTTTAATAGGTAGATTTTCTTTTGCGTCAAAACCAGCTAAATCCACCAGTGCTTTTTATGCAAAACCCTCTAAATCCACCTATTAAGACAAGACAGTGTAATTAGTTGAAAAATGACTAAAGATGCAATTATAGATTTTTTTTACCAAACATAAAACACATACACAAACCACCTGAAATTAAAAATACATTTGTCAAATAAGTGGAGGTTCATTCCGCTGTGGTAACTCCTGATAAACCAGGGACTAAGCAGAAGGAAAATGAATGAATGAAATCTGTCAAGTGCATTAATCAATCAAATTAAAATTGACAGTAATTATATCTTATCAATCTGTTGTCATTTCTGAAATGTGGGATTTGGATTAAAGTAGAGAAATGTAAACAAGCTTGTTAGATTTTAAATAATGTATGGTAAAAACATTGACAAGCATCAATATCTGTGCATTGTCCATCATATAAAAAATGATATAATTTATTGAAGTAATTAAAATAATTTATAAAAAGTTTTGTAAATTATGTTTATCTTTTAAAACATAGCTTGCTTTAGCAAAAAAAAAACAAAAAAAAAAACAAGGTAGGCCTATTGTGCAAAAAAGAGGATGTCTCTCAGAAGATTCATCTTCACTATACTCAAGATCTTGGTCTCTTTTTCGTCTCTTGTTTATCCTCATAGCATCCATGCGGAATAAAAGAACAGCATCTTAACTTCGTCTTTCGTGAAATGGAGTTGCTGTTTAATGTTTAGTAAATCGGACTCATTCAAAGTAGCGCCGCTGCGCAAACAAACATTATGAATGCATGCTACACTTCCGACTGTACAGTGTGTTTTCTGTTTCTTATAATGCACAGAGTTTTGAGGTAAGGGATGTTTTCATTTGCCATTCACTGACAGTTGGGGACAGGCTCATGCAGCTTATCAAACTCTGTCTTTTAAAATCGAAATCAAAAGCGTAATAAAACGTCTCCTCATAAAGCCGGCGTATTAGAACGCTGCTATATTGAAAACATATGATTTGATTCGCGCCTTCTTATTGGTTTTCGGGATATAGCGGCTTTTGCTGTCAAAGGCAAGTGCCGTTTAGCGGCTTTTGCATACAAACTGTTATTTGTGAATGCGCTGACGCTGTGATTTAGATGATTTCAAACAAAACTATTGGTTGAACATGTAGTACGTGCCTAAAGCATTCACTTAATGCCATTATCTCATTTTTGGTGGAAATGGCGTTTAGCGTTTTTTGCATCTAAACTCTTCGCTCTTAGATTAGTAATTGATGTTATGCATTTACTTCTGAATTGGCTTTTATTGTTTGATTCTGCAATAGACATGACACACTTGCATTCTGAATTCTCCTAAAAATGTTATATCCAGTAGATTATGTGGAGGCTGGTGCTACTTTGATCTGTGTACATAATATGCAAACGAATAGCTCCAAACTGTTTAAAGCAGTCGGCATTTCAACTCTGAGACTATTTGATTTCAGGTTATCGCTGATTTAGCAAATAGTGTGGAAATGACTAAACTAACTACACTTTTTAGTACAAGTAAGCAAGAGGCAATCTGAATAATTGGGTATTAGTTAACCCTGTATCCTCTGACTAGCTTCAGAACGTCAAGATCATGTCCGTGAGAAACAAGTCAACCCCAGGGCATGAAAACTCTGCGGCATTGGGTCCTTAATGAACGTATAACTGAAGAGTATGGGATCAGATATAAATCAAAACTCTAAATTGATTCAGGAACAACTAATGTGACCCATTCCTAATTAAAAATACAGTCTAAATTTGACGGTCATTTAAAATTGGAGTCAGATTTAATTCGTTGAAAACAAATATGAATAAATTCTAATATTAAAACAGAATTCTTTTCAGATGCGCTATAAAACGGCTTACACGCATTTAACCTTCGACCATTCATTGGATACTATCGTTGGGCTGATAGAATGGAATCTTACAACAAAATAAACAAGAGCATAAAATAAAACCATAGACTTTTTAATTGTATTTTGGCCATACAACATGTATATCGTCATACTGCACAGTCCTAGAAAATGATAGTCAGCAATGGTGATCTGTCTTTCGGAATTCACACATACACACAGCATCAAGTGTTTAAGGAGAGAGAGAGAAGGATAAAAGTGAAGAGGGACAATAGGAAAGTGAATAGCAGGACCAGAGCCCATAATGAGACATGGCCGTTAACCTGATTACTGTTATCAGCAATAAGACTAATTATTTCCTCTACCTCTTAAACATACTGAGTTAATCCTGTTACAAGGTCTGGTATTTTGGGTCTCTGCTTAATTGGCACTGGAAGGGGGTTGGGTTTGGGGGTGGGGGTGAAGCGGTGTTACCAAACACCAGCTGTAATTATTTGGGACAGTATTTATTTATTTATTTATTTCCCCTCTTGGAGCAAATAGAGGAAGAGCGTAAGCAGCTTTCCTCCCTAATTTTCTGTATTAAATCAATTAAACATGCAACCATAAATCCTTGTGTTTCAGTGACACATGCTGCTGTGGATAACAGGGGGTGCTGACTCGTGCTAGACATGTTTTCGGAGGAGAGAGAGAGACTAGTTTCTGTTTGTTTTGGCAGTGTGATTGAATTCAAGCTTATGGGTGATTCACCAAACAGACGGACTCTCTCTCTTTCACTATAAAAAAGGGTTTGCCAAAAAGAAGCAAATAAAAGAGAAGATTTTAAACACAGGCAACATCCAAACTGAAATGAAACCTCAATTTCATTTTGAAACTTTCATTTGTGAAAGTCTTTACAAGCAGCAACCGCACGTGCAGCACAAATAACAAGAATTGATCCACAGTTGTCATGTCATTTTTTTTTTAATTTTAGTTAGATTTTTCCATTTGATTACTAAAAAAACAGTGATGTTCGCATATGTTTAAAATTGTGGCACAGATCAATTTGAATACAGTACTTTAAATCTTCTATATCTAATAATAATTCATTTAAATACAGGTTGCAGGTTTGTTTCCACTGAGTGGTACGACATGGTACGGTTTGGTTCGGTACGCTTTTATGGCCACTGTCAAACAGCACCAAAAAGCAAACCGTACCATACCACTTTTTGAGTACCCTTTTGAAAGGGTACCTAGCGCGACAAAATGGTACCAAAAACGTGGAGCTAGATGCACAGCTGAACGCTATTTATTTACAGACAAACGTCATCAGTCCTTGACCATTGGTATCCTTTTTACAGTGGAAATGCAAGCCTGATAAAGGTGACCCGTACCGACCCGTACCATACTGTGCCACTCAGTGGAAACGGGCCATTAGGTATAGTTAGATTAGTTAGATTCGACACAATTCCTGCAGCGGAAGGAACCGCCAACTTATCCAGCATATGTTTTATGCAGCAAATGCCCCTCCAGCTGCAACCCATCACTGAGAAACACCAACACTCTCATTCAGACACATACACCACAGACAATTCAGCTTACCCAATTCACCTATAGCGCATTCAGCTAAATCGGCGCACTCGGATGAAACCCACGCAAACATGGGGAGAACATGCAAACGCCACACAAAAATGCCAACTGACCCAGATGGGGCTCAAACCAGTGACCTTCTTGCTGTGCGGCGACATCGCTACCCACCGCGCCACCCTACATACATATATATATTAGCAAAAATATATATATGTTAGACATATGGCCATATATTAGATTTCCATATGGATATAACCTTTTCCTAATACATAATTACCAGAAATCTTGATGTCGATATGAAAAAAAATGACATTCTGCCAACAGCAGCAGAGCAATTCTGCTAAACAAGGCAGCATTACATGTGGAATCACTTATTTATGATGCCTTAAAATGCTGTCTAGGTATGCAGCTTACCAGGTTTTGGAACAAACCCAGAGAGTGAGAGAGAGAGAGAGCGAGCGAGAGATCTGGAAGGCTTGTTTGTTTTCCAAACTCTCTCTGGTGACAGCAGTGGCAGTCGCTTCTCATTTTAATGAAGCCCTCTGTTTTTCTCTGAGGGTCAGTCCACTGAGCGCAACTTACACTACTGCACCTCGCACTACAGCACACCTGGTTTTAACTTCCGGACACACACACACACACACACACACACACACACACACACACACATTTCACCCCACTGACTGCCCTCTACCCTGAGGACTTGATCTCATAGCCTTTCTTCTCTGGCTGGGCTCAAATAACAAACGTGGATTTGAATGGCTTTTGATAATTAAAGCAGGGCTCTCTAATAAAGTTCACATGGCAGTTAATGTGGCCTCAGCGGGACACAGGCGGCGGCCGTCTGTCCTCTCTACTGATGTGTACGTGCTGCTTTGCGCACGTGTGTAAGCGTAAGAGGATTGGACGTGATACTCGCTGGCCTTTGCTTGCATTAGTTTGACTCTCTGACTTCCTCAAACAGAAGCCCAGCTGTACTTCGGCAGACATGAGTTTGAGCGGAAGGTCAGTAGAACAGGTCAGAGCTGTGATGTCCAACCGGGCGACTTCAGATGGATCAGTTTCGGGGTTTATTTTGCTTCTGTTGCATGTTTATTGTACTTCTGATTGACTGGTGTCCTAAATCTGTCTGCTGGAGATAGATGGCTGATCTTCCTGTAAATCTGAACACATGTATGCAGTGTCTTTCTCTGTCTCTGTCGGGTTCTCTTGTCTATGCTCTGGTTGTGGTAGAATGCTGCAAGGTTTTGTCGGTGTTCTTTGTTCAAACTAAGGTTTCAGATTAAGAAATCCTTTCTAGAAAACCAGATCGGTCTAAGGGAACTGGGTTGAATGCTGAAGTGTGTAATCCAGGCATGTCCAAGCTCGGTCCTGGAGGGCCGGTGTCCTGCAAAGTTTAGTTCCAACCCCAATCAGACACACCTGGGCTAGCTAATCAAGCACTTACTAGGCTTTCTAGAAACATCCGTGCAGGTGTGTTGAGGCAAGTTGGAACTAAAATCTGCAGGACACCGGCCCTCCAGGACCGAGTTTGGACACCCCTGGTGTAATCCTTTCAAAGTCGAAAAAGAAAACTATGAAGTAAGTCATCTGTATGTTTTAAAAATGTTTGGCTTTTTTCAACCCAAATTTGGTTAAATGCAAGAAACCCAACTGCTGAGTATTTTTGTGAATTAAACTGTCAAACTACACTGTAAAAAAACCTAAGTTGACTCAACTTAAAATTTTAAGGCAACAAACTTCAGGGACATTTTTGAGTTTACTCAACTTTCCACCCAATTACTGCACTTTGGTTCGATTTAAGTTGAGTAAACTCAAAAATGTCCTTAAGTTTGTTGCATTTTGAGTCAACTTTTTTTACAGTGTACTTGCTCTTCAAACAAATGTGTTCATGATTATACAGACAAAGCAGAATAATACAAAATAAAATATCAGTTTCCAGCAGAATGAGCTGTTTTTAATGTCTAAAAATGAATGGAAAATGAATTAGACCGCAAGTCTTGAGCAAAAAAGATTCAAATGGCTGCATCCGCTTGTACGCGAAGAATAAGGTCAACTATACTATATATATATATATATATATATATATATATACTATACTATACTATACTATACTATACTATACTATACTATACTATACTATACCATACCATACCATACTATAGTATACTATACTACAATATAGAATATAAACTATTTATTGAAGCCTATATTTTTTTGTAGGGTAAATGTAAAAAAAACCTCTTAATTTAAAAATTTAAATTAAAATGTAATGTCTAGATTATATAACTAGCAAAAAAAAAGTGTGAACCTGTATGTTCGTGTATGTGTGTTTAAAAGTGCTTGTGGTAATGCTCTCGTGTTTGCATTGTCACAACAGCGCACATTTTCGAGTCTGAGAATCTGATTGGGTGAGACAGGAGCAACATCATAGCCAGAGGACATTTGACCTCTGATTCTCTCTTGTCTCTTCCTTTGTTTTTCGCTTCACAGTGTGTCCAGGCCCTGCAGTGCATCATGGGAAGTGGTAGAAACGGCACAAAATCTGAAAGAGCCTGTTAGGCCATGTGTGCATAAAAAGGAGCGCAGCCTGTGAGTGTGTTCCTTCAAGGTCTACAGCAGTGTGTGCAATCCTCTCTGGGCAGCACGACGGCCACGCCAGCTGGCCTCAAGTTCAGAGCGGATGAAATGCTCCAGACGCTTCTACATCCAGAGATAAGGCAAAGCTTCAGGGATGGAGAAAACAGGACCTCCATCACCTCTAAAACCACACACAAACAGACTTCAAGCATGCATTGGCTTTCATGCTTCGAGTTGTTAAAGGTCCAATGAAATTACAATAAAGTTTTTTAGATGTCAGTATTAGTATTGTAAGTCACCAGGATAATCTATAAGCTAGTGTGCACCAAAACAATGACAAAATTGAAGTTTAGGACATATAAAAGAGATATAAACTAATTGTGCCTAACGCCTCCATTTAAGTGACACTCCCGGCTGTTAAATCGCCCCCTGGGGGCTGGCTGCAGAACATGTCATAAACTCCACCTCCTCTGTGTTAACGAACGATACTTGAGCCCAAATAAAAAAATGAATTACACTTGCAAAAAAATTTCCTGAAAAATGGTTCCAGTCAATTAAAGCACTGGTTATCAATATGATACAGGTTCAGATCTTTATTTTTGAAAGAGTATGTTTTTAGCCAGTAATTTAATGCTATAAAAAAGGGACTTGTCCTCGTGATTGACAGTTGTGATTGACAGTAGGGCTGCAACAACGAATCAAATAAATCGATTAAAATCGATTACCAAAAACGTTAGCATCGAATTTCATAATCGATTCATCGTGTCGCGCAACACTGAGATGTGTGATTATTAAAACAACTTTAGTTCGGCGCCTCATAGACAGGACGGAGCAAAAAAACAAGCCGAGGTAACGTTAGAGGAAAGATACATGGCGAAGGCAGAGAAATCTGTGCAACCCTAGTCATCCAAGGTGTGGGAGCATTTCACACTAAATAAACAAAAGCAGCATGACATGAAAAAATCAAACTGAGCTTTGGCGCGTTGGCTGGCGTTGAACCAGAGAAAGTCGTGTCATGTTATCACAATTATGCAGTGTTTTTAACCACCCAATGCTTATTTTATGTTTTAAACATGCAAATACATACAAGTACTAGTAAAACAATACATTTAGAGTTTGTAAAACACACAAGAAAGTCTATGGAAATCTAACAATCCATTCAAATATAATTTGCAGATGTGTATTATTCATATCAGATATCAGAGTCTGGTTTCTCTCAAGGTTTTTTTCTTCACTTTCGCCAATTAGTGAAGTTTTTTTCCTCTCTGCTGTCGCCTCTAGCTTGCATGGTTTGGGATCTGTAGAGCTGCACATCTTTGGATTTGCTCTTCAGTGTTTGGACTCTCAGTACTGATTTTTAAACCACACTGAACTGAGCTAAACTGAACTGAACTTAAACACTGAAAACTGAACTACACTGTTCCAATTTACTATGACCTTTTATGTGAAGCTGCTTTGACACAATCTACATTGTAAAAGCGCTATACAAATAAAGGTGAATTGAAAAAAAAAAGATACACGTAGTGAAAGTAACAATAAAGTTCAACCTGTTATTCTCCCAGCTGGCCAGCCACTTGCTTGCATGCATTTTGGGAGTAACTGATGAATTTATGTGCTGAATCCTGTTTGTTTCGCTTTTATGAATGAGGCATGCGCACACCCACAAGTAAACATTGCGATGCCCATCTTACGTCACAGATCACGATCAACATCATTTATATGTCTTTTAAACAACAAAAAAACGCTCACTTGTGTTTGTGAATTAGGATATCAGGTAGTTGATAACATGATGAGCGTGTGAATATTTTGTATTAAAACAGAAAAGCATAATAAAAGGGATACATCGTTCATACAGCGCTATTGTGGCTGTTGTGTGTCACGTGACAAGCATGACGCGTCATTAAGGGTGAACGTTCTAAAATAATGATCGCCTAACAAAACTCACTCCCGGGGCCAGATAGAATCTTTTAAACTCAGCAGTGAAAGAGTTCATAACAGTAGTAAAGCAGCGGTGGTATAGTTACTTTGCACTTTGCAAGACACGTTTTTATTCCCTTGCCATTTTTGATCATTAATTTTTCCATCTGCTGTCATGTATAGCTACACTGCAAAAAAGCTTTTCTTACTTAGTCATTTCATCTCGTTTCTAGTCCAAATATCTAAAAATAATCTTAAATCAAAACGAGACAAGAAAAATGGCATGAGAAAATTAAGATTATATGTCATTAAGGGCTCAACCTGTGATATTGATATTGTTTTATCACACATGTCCTTTTTTCTCTTAGTTTTTCTCATGAACGTCAAGTTGAAAAGACCTAATAAACATTTAAATGAATGTAAATTCCTTTTTGCCAGATATAATTAAGGCTTCCAATAAACCAAATGAAAACGGAGACAAAGAAAAAAATTGATAACAACATAGAAGTGATGTTGCAGCAGCTGATTACGTTTATTGTACAAATTGATAAGGATTATTTTATATAGCGCATGGATGGGATGTGTAAATACCCTGTTTATATTTAGAAATCTTGCTGTGTTATCTTTTAAACGCACAATTTTTCCAACATGGCAAATAGCTGTCTATGGATCAACAGTTTTGTTTACTTCACCTCATACTAAAGTTTCTCATCAAATCTTCTAACCAATCAAATGTTCCCTAGTATCTGACATGCCCCGCCCCCGCTTCACATTTGAGGCACTATCAACTCAACCACTCTCACTCGCAGAGCTGTGATAAAAACAAAACGCTATTGGCTGTTTTTTTTAAAGGGGAGGAGCTACACTATGTCCCAACCTTGGTTCTTTCGGTTAAGATTGCGTCAAACATCGAACGTCAAACCTAAAGCTGCCTCTCCAATGCACACAACAAGCCACAGACTAGAAGTCAATAATTTCCAGTGGAGAGTAGTCTGGGAGCAGTGTGGAGTTTCAATCATATTCGTTTGTGGAAATTTCGGATTAGATTTGAGCTTCGGAAAAAATTTAAAAATATAACTCCTGAGACTAGACGTATGCAGCTGCTCAACTGGATGTGATGTATTTCAGTGTTCAGGTCTAAATGGAAAGGCGACTTAGTACAGACACAGATGAAAACACTACAAGCTGGAAGAGACAAATGGGATTAAATCTGAGTGACTCTTTCTGATCAAAGCCTTCGTTTACCCTCACAGAGACTTCAGACATCTGCTACACACTTACCACAATATGTTTATGTCATATATGTTTTCTTTAGTCAAGCCGAGCCAGAATTGTCAATGATGCAAAACAAACTTTAGCGGAAAGCATTCCTTCCACTGTGAATTGAAGTTAACAGCACATGCTTTGATCTTTCAGCATCTTGTCCCACATCACACATATTTCAACACCAAGAAACACAATCACCTGCTCATAACCACTTTACCTGGATGCTGAGAGATGTAGGGTAGTCATACACACCTGCGCACCACAGCACTCAATATAATCCTAAAGAATACACGTGTTCTCTGATTCATTAAAATCTCTCACAACAAACCATATGATTTTAGCTATCATACATGCATTATTGTACTCAATTGGCTTCAAGATTTAGTTCCATTCACACATAAAAAAGTGGAACAGATTTAGATCACTATTCACAACTCCGTGCTGAAACACTTTCAGACCAGAAATGAGACACGTTAAGGTTTATTTCAGCTTTGATTTTTTTTCCACACTATTCTGATGACAGCTCCCATCTCTGTTTGTTTAGCTCTTTGAACAAAGCCTGAGTGTCCTTCCTTCTGGCTGACAGCACCTGTGGTTTCTATGCAGCCTCTGTTTACTTAGCCTGGGAAATGGACTTCTCTCAATACCGCGCACAAATTCCTATGATGCGTGTTCCTGATGACTGGCTTTCTCTAGTGGACTGCCAAGGCTGTCTGGGGTTGTGGCAATACTAAGTTAACAAGGAGAACTGAGGAGAAAAGAAAATAATAGATCATGTAAATTAAATAATGTTAAATGCTATGTATTGCATTTTTTTAAATTCTATGACATTTTTTTATGTGATCGTTTTTATGTCCAAGACAAGTTTCCCTATAGGCATAAATAAAGAAATCCCTATGCTGAATCTTAAATATCAAAATAAAATGAGAAAAAAAAAATTTCACAGTATTTTCAACATCTAACCAACCTTCTGTCTCGCTACAATCCAACCCGCTCTTTAACATTTCAAAACTCAGGGCTTCTGGTAGTACCTAGAGTGGCAAAGTCAATTAAAGGAGGTCGAGCCTTCTCATTTATGGCTCCTAAACTCTGGAATAGCCTTCCTGATAATGTCCGAGGTTCAGACACACTCTCTCAGTTCAAAACTAGATTAAAGACCTATTTTTTTAGTAAAGCGTACACTCAATGCATCGCATAACGGTATGATGCATGAATGTGCTCCATGCAGGTGAGCTGGCTTGACAACCACCTGTAGGACACACTCCCTAACACACCAGACATTGTGTTAAAAACTCTCATATGCTTTATATGTTTGTTTCTATGTCTGTTTACATAACTGCTATTTTCATTTATAACACTCCATTTTTGCATCTCGTTTAAATACACTATTAACAGCAGCTCCGCTAATTATTTTCCTTATTCTCTATTTCCACCTGCATGGGGATACTCATCCCAAGGGCCCTAGAGACTATGCAGTGCTATTGATGCAGTCCAAGACCTGTGAAGAGATGATCCCAAGGTATCCATAATCCTGGACCAGGCCGTATCCCGAGCTGATGCTCTGGTGGTCATGGAGGAAGGGAGTGCATGAGACTGATTCCTCAAAGACCACAATGACAAACGAGTCCATGCATTGATCCTGTAGGCGTCTGATCACACACCAGTGCTTTACTCACACCTGCAGTTCACCACGATGGACGTCCAGCATTCTCCAGCCTAAAGCAACCTAGACTGCAGCTCCACACAGGAAGTTTGGCCAGAAGAATAATGGTCGTGCCCAACAGAGCTTGGTTTCTCTCAAGTTTTTTTTCCTCTTCACCTCGTCAACTGGTGAAGTTTTTTTTTCCTCGCCACTGTTGCCACTAGCTTGTTCAAATTGGGACTTGTGGAGCTGTGCTTCAATGGATATGCTCTTCAGTGTTTGAACTTTCAGCTGTGAAATTTAAACCACAATGAACTAAACTAAACTGAACTTCAACTCTGAAATCTGGACTTTACTAGAACTATGATAAGCTGCATTGGCACAATCTACATTGTAAAAACGCTATATAAATAAACATGAATTGAATTGAATTGAATATCTATACCTATATAGATATCTATAGTAAATCAATAACAATTTTAAAATCAATAAAAACATTTTCCTAATCAGAATTTTTGTCTTGTTTTCATTAATTTATTAAAACAGTTTTTTTATTCTATTTTTTATATATAACAGTTAAATTGTAAAATGCTAGTTTTAAAATACATAAACTAAATGTTATTATTTTTAGTTAAATAAATGTAGCTTTGATGAGCATAAAATCTTTCAATGAACAATCAATTTTTAATATATAAATAAATACTAATTTACCGTAAAGAATAAAACTACTTTATGCACTTGTATTTTTTTTACAGTACAGGCAACACTCACTACATTTCTTATGACACAGAGTGACAGAGCAGAACAACAGACCCATACAAATAAGTTTCATGTCTGGCTGTATTTGAAGAACTGCACAAACTTGAGCTGAAAGAGAGCTATTACTATCAACCGCTGGCAAGGACACAGCAGCGGCTGATTCTTTTTTTCCTCTATTCGTCCTCTTTGTTCTTTCCATTTTTACAATGCATCCATATTTTAAGAGACAAGGTATGCAATGACATTAATAAATAAGCAGCTTGCCACTTCTGATGCCTGTTCACAGCCAGCGTTTCGGTGTCCTTGCAACCTTGGAACAGATATCCACTTGTCCATAGCTGCTTTCCATCTCTCTTTCTAGTGTGTCCCTATTTCTTTTTCCATTTTTCTTAAAAAGCTGACATGCTCAGTGGTTACATCAAGTTTGGCGTAGCTGTCATGGCGCCTTAGTGAATCGGTGCCACCCAGGTGATAACATTGGCGCCGCTGGAGTCGGAAAGGCTAAAACGCATTAGCTCTAGCGCGAGGTCACTGACATAAAGGGACGCCCCCCTGAGGGGTGGCAGGTCAGGTGGAAGGAGGCCGACACTGCATTTCGATCACCTGACAGCAGGAGCACTGCGCACCTTCCCCCCATCTCACCCCTCGGGGGGTTTCATGTCTACCTGTCAGTAAAGATTTGGTCCTGTCACCTGCCATCTCACACCCTGTTTCATACTCCACCACTGTTTCCCCCCAGGGGGACATCGGCACTTGTCACTGGACCACATAGTACCAGATAAAGGCCAAAACTTAACCAGAACGGGCAGTAGCTTTCAGACATCAAGAGCAAGTCTCCGAAATCGCTAGATCTACATTATGGGACAAAAACCAGGAGGTGAATCTGCTTGTAAAGCACAGACCTGCAGGAAATAGCTGACAGAGAGGAAAACACACAATTTAAATCTTTGAGAGAAAACGAACGGATAGGACGAAAGGATGCAACCGAATGTCAGAGTGAAATATGACATCAATTAGCACAGCGTGGCGCATAATAGGAGTCGAGATGGCGAACTCTGAGAACAAGAGTGGCTTCGAAGAAGGACGATTATGATAAATGCTGTGGTCTTTAAAGTGCTGATGACATCAGGGTCAAGACGAGACTTGGGGAGGTTCGAGCTGCGTCCAAAGTCGCATATACTCTTGAGTAGATTCTTCTTGCAAATGTTTTATATAGTATGAATGCAATCTGGACTTACTACATTCATCATGTTGTCACTGTCATGTGACCTGCTACTACTTAGTTACGTTACTTCACTGCCACTAACAAATCCTCTCTCATTGCCTCAAGGGATAGCAGGGGTGGGAGAATAATCGATTTGCATACAAATCTCCTTGTCTACAAATCTTATTGGGATTCATTGATCCCAATTTTTTTTTTAAATATAATGCAAATGTTAGTGTAGTAATTACAGCGTGATGTTGTTGGAAAAAAAGGGCAAACACCGAGAGCAATACCCTAACAGTAGTTCACTACAAGGTACTGTAGTGTATCAAACTCATCCGATAAGTAAGAATCCAAATCTCTCTTAAAAGAGTAGGTCATTAGTGGTCCCCAATTCCTGGGGCGTGGACCAGTACCGGTCTGTGGATCAATTGTTACCGGGCCGCACAAGAAATCATTAACTATTTCCTTTTTATTTATTATTAAAGTCTGAATGATCTTTTATTAAAAAAAATCTTTGATCTTATTCTCTTGGCTATATCTCGGTCATTTGAGCGCCAAACTGTAACCCACAAGCTAGCAAAATGAGTAAGTGAAGGACCCACAAACTGCCAAGGAATGAATCTGCAACATATTTGTCAACAAATCAGGTGAATCCAGCGTTTCTGTGCAAGAAGAAGATCAACTGACTGCTAGAGATCACAAATGACTGCAGCTTTAGGGGTCGTTTACATTTTTCGTCTTTTCTATGAGAGTTATTTCCAATGGAGGCGCAACGATTGCATCGCATATTGGGAGTGACATGCGCAAATGGTGTGAGTGTTAAGGATAGGGACACTTTCGTTGTAAGGCGGCACTTTCTCTCCAAGAGAAAAAGGCAGATGCTCAAGCATCCAAAGCCCCCCTCTGAACTGATGGACTGTACACATTTTGGTAGACTTTTACTTCTTTTACACAGAGCACGCAAAACACTGCAGTGCTTTTTAATTTTCTCCATAAATAAAACTTGTATCAGAGTTACAGCAATGTTTTGTCAGCTTGACAACCTTTCAGAAAACATTGATGTTCATCAAATTCTACGTAGAACCACATCCCCCAACCCCCCTGGGCCAAGGTAAAATTTTTAAGTGTCCGGTCCCTGGTGATAAAAATTTGGAGACCACTGATCTTGATACTTTTTGCCTACTGATTAGTATGTACACTGTAAAACCCAACAGTCAACTTCATCAAATGGAATGAGTGTAGTTAACTCAAAATTGACTGAAAGTTAATTCTACTCATTTGAATATAGTTTTGAACTCAGTGATGAAGGTAATGAGTTAAATATCTCATTACTTTAACTTAAATGGAGTAAGTTTACAGTACTCATATAGATTCGTTTTTTAACTCAAATGGTTTGTAGCAATTTCCTCAAACAAATCGAGTTGCCTTCACTTGGATTTTACAGTGCTCATTTGTTTTGAGTTCTTTTTATTTATCAGGTTTAACTGTGCTCCAATTGCTTCATTTACTCAAATGGATTATGTTCACAGTACTCATTAGGATTAGTTTTTGAACTTAAATGGTTTGTTGCAATCAGTACTTTTTAGGTTTTAGAGTGTACTACGAACTACTATGGACAACTATTTATACAGTTCGTCATTAGTGAGCTATGCAATTTTTAAATGCAGCCCACACCCTTAAAAAACTTGTTTGGGATAAAATAGGATGTGCTGAAAGCAGATTCATATCACTCAGCGCCACCGAGAATAGAGCTCATTCACACATACTCAGCCTGCTTCTAAAGTGTTTCGCTTTACAAGTAGACAGGTGACCCTGTTGACCCTTGGCTCGGGTGCTGATATGGGGCCCTCTTTGAAGAACAAGCGCATATCCCATCCCTCCTGCTTTCATTATCCTCCCAGTTTCAGCTCAGTCAAGTGCGGTACAGCGTGTTAAAAAAAAAAAACAAGAGTAGGAGAAGCGGGATGGAATGAGAGTGGCTGGCAACTGGGTGTAATTTAATGAAGCTGAGAGAGAATGTTTACTCCGCTCGCTCTGAATGTCCTTTCACTGCTCTTTATAATTACAGATGAAATAAGCTGCCTCAAATAAGGAATTTCTTTGACTTCAGGGTTATTTTGCTATGCATTAAAAAAGGCGTTCCGCTGTATTATCTTGGGGAATGGAGAACGGAAAGAGAGAGAAAGATAATTGAGGGGGGCTCAGGGTTAGAGTGACAAGAGGCGAAAGCAAATGAAAAATTTTGACTGAATGAGGAAATAAATAAATGAGACGCTGCTTTATGCTAATACATGAATGCGCTTTTATTTGTATGAATATTATGCTTTGTATTTGAGACACCTAGGGCACATGAGGTTTCTGTAAAGCAGTGTATCCGGCAGTGAGAGAGACTCTGTATTTGGTCAGAGCGAGTATCTGTCTCATCAAGGAGCTCAGCCACTCAACACACATACTCAGACAAGGCACCGTGACCAATGCTTCCTTGCCAACTTTAGGACAGGGCTATACCTTACATTCAGGCAACCCAACCAAACTCTCAAAACTTTAGATGTAGACAATCAATACTCTCTTTTAGTATGCTGCTCATATTTCTCAACAGAAACGAATATGGCTTGATTAAAATACCAACCTGATTTTCCATGCTACAATGAAATGTATGATGACAGGTGAAGGTAATATTTTGGTGACCTGAAAACACTTGAAAACCATTTTCAAAGTGCACATTGCTGGAAACTATAAATGTTACCACCTCTGCGTAATCTGTAAAGCAATTTTGTAAAAGCTGTAAAGGCAAGTCCATGCATATTATGAAGCGAGTCTATACTAGGTTTACTTGACAAATACAGTATCCATACCTTTAGTCATTTTCACATTAAAAAACGTTGCAAAACCATAAATCTAAATCCATTGTGAATGGAAGGGCATACACTGTATAAAACATATGCCAGAGTAATTAATGGTTCATTCTGTTGTGGTTACCCCTGATAAGACAGAGACTAAGTTGAAGATTAGTGAGTGGGTAAATCCAAGGCCCCATTTACACTACTACGTTTTAGGTTAAAACAGTGTTTTGGAATAAAAATGATCCACGTCCACACTGGCATTTCACCCAGCGTTTCTGACAAGTCTCCATCCACACTATACTGAAAACGCACTTCACGTGGCCACACACACTCTGACATGTGCTGCTGTGTATGCGGACGTCTGAGCTCCAGGCAGTCAGCGGAAACTTTGAGCACAAAACCCCAGGTGAGAGCTGCGCACATCAGACAGTTCATCAAGGATCAACCGCTGGATGGTTTAACGTGACATTTAATTCATCTAGTGGTCTATATCTAACGACATATTACCCAAATTTGTCTTTTTTTATCTTACTTGTTCTCTGGTAACGTGTTTTGGCTAAGCGCAAAGATGAGTTTGAATATTAAATTATGTAACCACGTACATTGATTCTGCACATTTGACTGATTGCTTGCTTTTAGTTCCTATATTGCATAAACTTATTGTACGTAATACTTTTATTGATTATTAAAACTGTTATTCAGAAAAAGAGTCAGGGTATATTTCATATTTTTCATTGAAAATGAAATAAGGCAGTAACGTTATAGGCTCCGTTTTGTTATAAATATGCATACAGTGAAGATGACGGTCATATAAATATGTAGCTACATGATGCCTCAACATTTTTGGTTTCTGTTAAGGTGCTAATATCAAAATAAAAAGAGGCAGTTCCTCATATTGTGTTTTCATTTTATTGTTAGGATAGTGAAAAGGGTGATGTGAATGATGTTATAAAGTACACTGTTTCCTTTGAAGATTTACCCAATGTGTCCTCGGGAGTTTGTTTTCCAAATCAAACGTACGAAGTCTGAATTAAGAGGATGCAAGACTGAACTTTGTGTAGGCTACTTAATATTGAGAAAAAAGTCCCACTCAGATAGGCGAATGTCTGCAGCCACATCTCCCTTTTCAGATGTCTCTGTTTTCCCCTCATCCACACTGACATGGAGCAGCAGCATCTTAAAATCAAACGGCCTCTTCAGCGTTTCCAAAATACTCCATTTTGCTCTAAAACTTAGTTTAAAAAATAAAATGCATTAGTATAAACGGGGCCTAAATCCCGTGACACACAAAACCAACATCAAAGATCTAATGGCAAAAAAATTACTTTGTTGTCATCTTACATAGGTTGTGTCTGGTCCAACAAGCATTCTGTACATACGTAAAGAGAAACTGGAACTAGTGCTGCACACATACAATCCATAAACAAAGCAGCATTCATACACCATTTTCACAATACTTCTTGTTCACCACAGAGGGATTTGCTTGTGCAAATAATCTGTTAATCCATACTGCTTTCAAATATTAAATAAATTCTACCAGATGACAGATGGCTTCTTTGTGTTCCCTTTAGCTTAGATTCATCACTTCAGTTTGTGTGCACTGAATCGTAGCTGAACAGCCAATCAGAGCACTCTTTTTCCTCAAAAACGGACAGATTTTACATGCTAAATAGGGAAAACATCCCAAAATGTGAGCTCGATGATAGGCGACCTGTGGAACAAACTGCCTTACACATGCTCACAGATGGCCAGACGCTGCCCAATGGCTGATCATTGGCACTGGCCTTTACAGTTTTCTTTACAGTTTTCAGTACAATTTTTTGGTGCAAACATGCCTAAAACTTCTTTGATCAGAGGTTGGATGGCAATCCTGGTTCGTCGGATCACCACAGTTGCTGTTATGATGAATTGAGTTTCAAGAGTTCACACTTAACTGATAATTGATACTAAAGCTAGTTTGGCATGCTGTCCCGGGAGAGAGCCCTGAGCTCATAAGATCCTCAAGCCCGGGGCTCCCTCCCATTTGCACGGTGAGAGGGGGGGGTGGGGCTCAGGTGCATCTCGAGAACCCAACCCCCTCCCCCCCGTCCTGCTGGTTAAGGATTGCTATGAGAGTTTGCTGCAGGTGGAATTTGACTATGGTGCTGATTTGGTTTAGTCAATTGACTTATGTCTCATGTTTTGGACTGTGGGAGGAAACCGGAGGACCCGGGGAAAACCCACGCGAGGACGGGGAGAACATGAACTCTGCACAGAAATGTCAACTGGCCGGGTAGAAACCCAAACCAGAGGCATTCTTACTGTTAGGCAACAGTGCTAGCCACTGGGCTGCCGTGCTGCCCTATAGAGGAAGAAAGAGGAGGAGAGTGGGTGGAAGGGAGGATTCTTCAAGACGAAGATGACAAAGGTAGGATGCTTTGGTTATTTATACTAAGTTAGGAATCATCTGATTGGTGGATCATACATTAGCTTAACTCAGGGCCAGCCATGTCAATCATAAGCACGTTATCCTCTCGAAATTAGCTTATAAATAAACTTCACAACTTCACAACTTTAGCTCTGTCTATCGGCTGACCATTACATTGTGCACAACTGAGAAAGCTAACAAGCAACAAATAAAGCATGCCAATGGGAAATAAGGCATCCAAAAAAGCATGTCTTTACAGCAATTCCTTTTAAAGTAAGAATCACACTTAAATGGAGCTTCATGACTCAATATTCAACACAAAACCCAAAGGAAACAAAAACAGGAAACTGGCACAAAGTCTTCCACGAGGCCTGACACTACACTGAATGGAAGCATTAGGAGACACGGTGAGATGACTGAGCCTGCCAGGCCTGAACCTGTCTGAGTCGACTCACTGGTTGAAGAGTAGATGAGAGACGGGAGCTGTCACGGGCTGACGCGGGCAGCGTGTTGTTCGGCAGGTTTTGGGGAGGGGGGCGCTCCAGGGCTTTTCGCTCTCTCTGCTGTGACGGGAATTTTGGAGCACTTTTTAGAAGTGTGGAGAAGGGTTTTGATCTGCCAGCTCTTTGGACACAACACAAGGCTGAAGAGTCGTCTTGTGAAATGGAGATGTGCGAGCGAGTGCCCCTCGTTCTGTTGTTGCGGGGGTTTGAATGTGCGCTCAGAACAGGAGAGAAGCATATACAAGTCTCTATAGTATGGGATATTAGGAGGAGTGAATAAGAGCAGTGCACAACTTACTTTGTACAACATGTCATATGAGGCATAAACTCAAACAGGGAGATTACAAATGGGTCAATGAGTACATTTACATGTTTAATATGATTAATATAATACTCTGATTAAGAGTCTACCATATAAACAGCGATTTTTGATTACCTTAATCCGACCAAAGTCATAATCAAACTAAACAGAAATCAGATTAAGACGTGTGGAGTGTGCTGATTTTAGCCACATGACTCAAGTGCAATACAGACATGTAAACACCGCAATCAAACTATTACTATAATGTAGGATTTTTGCTGCATTTTGCAACAGGATAGTCTATACACACAGTTTGACACTATTCCCTGCACCTACCCAGTCAGTGAAGGACCACAGACACCTGCACAGCGAAATGCTGCCTGTGAGTGCTCTGAGGTGGGGGAGGGGGCAACAGCATCACCCGCAACTCGTGGAGAAGAGTAGGAAAGGTACAATACGGACACATGAGAGTCTATCAAAATAGATTCGCTAGATTTGTCGCTAGTTGCTTTTTTGAAAATTTGTTGCTAGGGTGGTCTGAAAAGTCAGTAAATATAGCGACAAAATCGCTATTTGTGATGAGCATTGGTTTATTATGTAGCCTTCTCACAGCATATGGCTGTGTTAACGAGTCTATCTGTGTAACAAAAGATATGTAGATGTTGTTAATTCAAAATACAGACATATTACATCTATAAATTAATGAAATATGGTAGTTTATGGTAAAAATGAGGAATTACTTTTACAGTTTGGACCATATTTTTAACATTAAAATACTGGCAACCACACCTGCAGTTTTTTTACCATAAATTTAATGGATTTATTTTTTTACAGTGTAAACCATGTCTTTGGACTGTGGGGGAAACCGGAGCACACGGAGAAAACCCACACGAACACAGGGAGTACATGCAAACTCCACACAGAAATTGCCATCTGACCCAGCTTGAACTCGAACTAGCAAACTTCTTGCTGTGAGGCGACAGTCATACCAACTGCGCCACCGTGCCATCCTTCTATAGCTTCTGGTCAACTATAATTCAGACTGAATATTGCATATCTTGCGATGGGACTGTTGCAGATGCGCACATTGCGATATTGATACTGAAGCAATATATTTTGCAGATCTACCCTATAGAGAAATTACCATCCTATGTCACACATAATGTCACATGGGTTCCCTGGTGCAAAAAAAAAGACCGGTAGCAATAGCAAACATGTCGTGTTGTGAGGTAGAATGCCAAATTCGAAAAAAAAACAAAAAACTTAACTATACACCACACTGCTTTTAATGCCAACCGCAGACATCTTTGGCTAAAAGGGAGCTGACTGGAGTGATGGAGTGAGGACCTAATTATATTTGCTCAACTCAGCAGTTCTCATTTCATATCAGGTAAGTTCATACTATGCTGAATCATACACATTACTCTTTTTTGATTGCAGCAATGATTTCAGCAAAAACAGTTAAATATGGTTAAATAAACTGCGGACACTGAATGCTTAGAATGAAATGTAAACATGTAAGTTCACATACTCTGCCGTATAGGTGCAGTTCGCTGTCAGAATGCAGTTGATTTGCTTGTCGATGATTACCCAGGCCTTGTATAGCTCCGTCTTCTTTCCTTGTCTTTGGCTAAGCAGAACCTCGGTTTTTAGCTCTACATAGTGTTGAATCTGGTCATCCTGGAGCATTATTTCTTGCACATGACCACACAGAACAAAATTGTTGGCATTCATAGGCCTTTAACTTCACTCTTGTAAAATCACTTGGAGCCTCGATAAGATTTTTATTTTCGGGCTGGATGCTTGGTCATTTCGTCTTATCCAATAATTATTGGGAGGGTGCTATCGCAAATGGACCTGTCAGATGAATGCCGCTCACTTTAACGTTAATTTTGCAGAATAACTGTGCTAATCACTGGGTGACAAGCTGTTATAATACGCTGAAAGCATTATGTAAAAAAATATATATAATATGTAATCAATATAACTTATTTCTAAGACAACAACAAACTCTGTACTGCATCAGATGTCATTCCCTCGCTGTAAATACTAGCACTCCCGTTTTTTTTCTGCAACCTCACTGCGCACGCATCCTAAATGTTTACAAACCGGAAATTTATCTATACTGTACCCTTAATCTATTCAAAGCTTTTACTCTGGACAGTAAACCTTTTCAAGGAACTATGGCATATGAATTAGCACTTAACAATGAAACACTCATTGACTCGATGGAGTCAGAATTAGTCAATTCTTGTAACAAATCATTCAAAAGTATGCAAAAATATGTCAATACACTTAATAAATTTAAGAATTAAATAAACAGAATGGCTAATGAACTATGAGAGCAGTTTGTTATACTGAAACTTTTTGTAAAACCTGGAGTTAAATCGGGCAGGTCAAATCAGTCAAACAAATCCTTCCCTGAACGAATCGGTCAGAGCAGTTACTGAATCGACATCTCAAGTGAAAGTTATTGATTTTGCAAATATGCTGGAGTCGGGAACAGCGAAAGTCAAAGCATGGAGTTAATGGATTAAATCAGGCTCAAGCTAACTCAAGTAAATCTACAAAGTGTGAATGCAAAAACAGCTAACAAAAGCAACTAAAGTCATGGTGTGGTGGGAAGACAGAAGTCTGAAGGGTTTGGGAAGGTGAGCGCAGTGGGAGTACTGGACTCCCTGGACTGGCAGACTCTGGACGAACTCCATTTAGCCCAGATGAAGGCAGCTGGATGCCCGGGCTGAGGCCCAGGGAGAGCTCGATCCAACCTCATCCTCTACTCATCGCAAAGCTAGAGAGACCAGATGGACTCCAGCGAGGGAAATCAGTGCTTCATCTGCTTTGGATGCAACTAGAAAAACCTCTGTCGTAAACAGTGCCCCACGGGAAGACCGTCCATTTCAGAATCCAACAGTCAGTCCAAACTCCGGTTGCATTTCACTAGGACATTGAGGACATGCATTCTCTATAAAGCTTCACATAAAAATGATCTAAATTTATGGAAAAAGCAAGGACATGTTCACTTTTTCCTACTGGTGTGACATATTTACCAGAGTTTATTAGAAAGACTAAGTGAGGAGAGTGACTCAAAGCCACAAATTAGTGTGAAAAAAGACTGCCAAAAGACAAATAGAGTAAGAAGATGTAAGTCAGACTGTAAGGACTTTTCAATCCAGAAGATATGCTTTACAAAACAAACTTGAAGTAGCAATTCTGACATTTATTATGCTGGTGGAGCACCAGTAACAAGGCAAACAGCATTCTGTGCTGCGAGACCCGGAGACTTAGAGAGTCTTTGGGAATAAACACGCCAAGATATATAAAACCCACCACATGATGAGACCCTGAATCTTCCCTACACCCCATGGTGTTGGCCCACACTTCCTGTTTATCCTGCTATGACAGACAGCTGGTAGATGACATTGTTTTATCCATGTTTAATAATGCACATATATAATGACTCTCCGTGTACTCAGCATCCAAAAATAAAATCTGCCAGCCATAGATATTTCCTGACTACTTTGGAACCCCACTATTTAACAACAAATAAATCCCTTTGCTTTATTTACATAATCATTTATCGTTTCACTGATGAAGGCAAGTGTTTTCTGAAAAGCGTAGGTGCAGTTTTAAGGAATAGCCATGTCAGTAAAGGCTTTTTAATATTTTTTGCACATTTTTTGAGTGTATTAATATACAGTTCAATTTACAGGGTGGGTCATTTATATGGATACACCTTAATAAACTTATTGGGAATTTCACAAGAAAAACAATGATGTGCTTGTTTTTAACGTAACTTTATTCTTTTATGAGTTATTTACAAGCCCCCTCACAAATACTAATGTGCCACAAACAGGATGTTAATATCACCAACCATTTCCATTTTATTAAGGTGTATCCATATAAATGGCCCACCCTGTATATATCCATGCCTAATATCTGATGGCCAGAAAGTTGTTAAAATGTTGGTATTTGTGATGCAACAAGTCCAGAGACTGTTGTGTACACCACAATTTTATATACATTTCACTTTAATGTGTGATATAACTAAAAAGTGGTCACAAACAAATATTTTCTCAATTCAAATGAGTAGCAGCTTGGACCTGGAAACAGTATTCCAATATGTCATGACTTAACAAGCAGATAGAGTCCCCATCAATATACTGGGGCATTAGGACCCACACAGACTGCAGGTTGAGCGTCACTAACACCATCCAGGTATTGACCGGGCGCAGTCCTGCTTAGCTTCAGTGGGCAACCATGTGAGAGTTGCACATGACTCGCGGTGTGCTCGCAGCATTCTGAAGGGCACAAAATATGTGTGCGTCTTTAATGAAAAAACCAAACTTGTGCGCGGAAAACACACAATATGTGAACAAGGCCTCCATCATTTGCGATCTCCAGCAGTTGATTTTCTTCTTGCACAGACATGCTGGATCGACCTGATTTATTGACAAATGGGTTGCGGATCCATTCCTTGGCAGTTTGTGGGTCCTTCACTGGGTCTTTTCCCCTTCACAAAGAAACTTTCCAAAGACGTCTGTTTCTTACTTACTTTGTTAGATTGTGGGTCACATTTTGGTGCTCAAGTGAACGAGATGTAACTGAGAGAATACAGTCATTTTTCCAAATAAAAAGATTTTTCAAAGTAAAAGATCGTTCAGACTCAGTTAATAAATAAAATGGAATTAATTAATGATTTCTTGTGCGGACCGGTATAAATTTTTTGTCCACGGACTGGTACCGGTCCATGGCCCGGGGGTTGGGGTCTACTACTAATCCATCAAATTCAAATAAGTGGAAACATATTAACATGTCTAATAATAAATATCTTTAATGTCTAATAAATATGCATTACTAGTGTAGATTTAACCCAGTTATTACAACATAGTTTTGACTAATAATTTTTCATTTGCACGTCAAAGCCATTTATAACTCCTATTTGTCAAATTTTGAGTTATCATTTTCGATTGTGTCTATAACAATTTCCAGTTGTTTATCAAATGGCTGAACAAATCTGTTGCTGACCACAGTACAACTGTCAGGTTATTATCAAAGCAGTCTAGAAATAAAGACAGGGAGTATCTGAGAAGAGAATAATAAACATGACTGAATTGTGAGGTGATCTATACAGCTTTCTCACCGATCAAAGTGAGGAGTAGGACACGGTGAGTTGTAGCGATCCCCGGTTCAAGAGTTCATCTGGATAAAATACAATCCTGGGAACCTCCATCTCATGCTACAGTGCGCAAAAGTTCCTTTGCAATTTAATCCTGTCTCGCTGAACAGGAAGGTTGAGAAGATCAGCCAAGGTTGAGAAGACACGTCACACGTCATTCAACTTAAATTTATGACTAAAAGGGACAAACCGTGACATAATCACTTGAAGTCATGGGAAAACAGACAATGGAAAATGGGCTTTTGGCTGTTTCTTTCTCTTGTGCTCTCTTCTTGCCACCCTGCCTGCTCACCCTGCCACCGATTTCTATAGTCCTTAACTAAGTGAGGCATTTGCTAACTGTGTAAGATGACACAGTCTTTTATGTGAGCCCTTGGAGGGCAGGTAGTATCTGCGGATTCTCCGTCTCTTTCTCATGGCTTCTCGTTCTCTGTCTCTGTCAGGACTCTCCCAGCAGAAACACACCAGGCAGAAAAAAACATCAAAGGACTCGCTAGGAGCACAACTTCAAAGCTTGGACTTGTTACTCACTGCAAATATGTGTGTTCAGCTAAAGCTCACCCAAGATAACAGCCCCCAAATACACTGTGGCAATTTCATACCGGATTCAGGCACCATCGCAGCCTGAGAATTGACTTCTGTGGTGTAATTAAAAGCGAGTGTTTGGGACAGGGGAGGAAATGGTTTCAAATATACAGTCTCCTTTGAGTTGCATCCTCATTGAAATGCACCTGGAGAACTTTGAGTTACTGCTCAAAGCTTCAGGAGAACTTTTGATTCATGCGAGCATTTGATTGTATGCAAAAACCTATTTGTACAGGGTGAACTAAATCGGACAGCTCTAAATATGCAAGCATAATACTGTCCTTATTTATTCAGTTAAGCCAAATAATAGACTACTAAATAAAGACAAGGCAAGTTTATTTATATAGCACATTTCCTACACAATTGTTATTCAAAGTGCTTTACATAAACAAGAATAAAAGAAAAGAAAAATTATTAAAGTTATTAAAATGATTAAACTGATTTTAATGTGTTAAAACGGGTTATAAAAAGCATGAAAAAGGAAAGAAAGACATAATAGTGCGATCTGTCAGATGTAGCACAGTGCTCATTCAGTAAAGGCACAGCTAATCAGATGTGTTTTCAGTCTTTATTTGAATGTGCCTAATGTTGGAGCACATCTGATCATTTCTGGAAGCTGATTCTAGCAGCGGGGGCGTAGTAGCTGAAGGCCGATTGACCCTGCTTAGACTGAACTCTTGGAATTTCTAATTTACTTGATTCTAAAGATCTGAGTGATCTGTTAGGTTTGTATTCAGTGAGCAGATCTATAATGTATTGAGGTCCTAGGCAATTTAGTGATTTATAGACCAGTAATAATACTTTAAAATCTATTCTGAATGTAACTGGCAGCCAGGGTAAAGGTCTGAGAACATGGTGTGATGTGCTCTGATTTTCTGGTTCTGGTCAGAATCCTGGCAGCAGCGTTCTGGATCAGCTGCAACTGTCAGACTGTCTTTTTGGGAAGGCCAGTGAATCAATAAAATATAATCATTTTAGCCACATAAAATGCTTTTTATTTAAAATTAACAATAACTACATTAGTGTCCACTCCAACAGACAACAATGCTCACTTTACCACATTTAAGAAAATAAGTGTTGTAAAACTCTGGCAAAACAGTAACATTGTGGATAGTCACAAAATCAAATTATACAGTTGCAGTCAGAATTATTAACCCCTGAATTATTAGCCCACCTGTTTATTTTTTCTCCAATTTCTGTTTAATAATATTTAACAATATACACCATCACACTGCCCAGCCTTAATTGCTAGCGACCTTTTATTTTTCCCCTCTTTGAATGTTTTGTATTTCTCAGTTAAATATGCCATGAAGTCATTTTTTTAAATATATTTATTACCACTTTAGTCCGAATTATTAGCCCCCGTTTGAATTCTTTTTTTTCTTTTTTTAAATATTTCCCAAATTAGGTTTTACAGAGCAAGGAAAATTTCACAGTATGTCAGATAATATTTTTTCTTCTGGAAAAGTCTTACTTGTTTTTTTTTTTCAGCAAGAATAAAATCAGTTATTAATTTTTAAACATAATTTTAAGGGCAAAATTTTTACCCCCTTTAAGCAATTTTTTTTCCAATAGTCTACAGAACAATCCATTGTTATACAATAACTTGCCTAATTACCCTATCCTGCCTAGTTAACCTAATTAACCTAGTTAAGCCTTTAAATGTCACTTTAAGCTGTACAGAAGTGTCTTGAAAAATATCCAGTCAAATATTATTTACTGTCATCATGGCAAAGATAAAATAAATCAGTTATTAGAAATGAGTTATTAAAACTATTATATTTAGACATGTGGTGAAAAAATCTTCTCTCCTTTAAACAGAAAATGGTGAAAAAAATAAACAGAGGGTCTAATAATTCAGGGGGGGTAATAATTCTGACTTCAACTGTATATTGGTTATCTGCCTCCAAATTTTATTGGTTATTGGCCAATAAACGCATATTGGTGCATCCCTACTCCCAGCATCTCAAAGAGTATGAATTGAAGCACTAAAGGGTCATTTTTTGGTTTCATATTGCCTTAATGAAAAAAAAGCCAAAAAAGTACCAAAAATACTGCTATTTGAGAAGAAATACACTGAAATCAGTGCCATTCACCAGGCCTCTGCAGTGCTAACTTTTTCTTTGTCATGTCTTGGTAGCACAGCAGTGTGAAAAGGTGTTCTGGGCTGAAAATAAGCATGGCAGATATTTCTGACTCCAGCACGCCAGCACTTCTTTGTTCCTTTTCTCTCCCTGATCCCAGGAAAAAAACAACAATGCAGACGTGAGGTGCACAGCACAATTTACACATCCACATCAGTGCGCACAGCAGGGGCAAACACAGGCACACTGTTAAACAGGGCAGCACTTTAACCCCTCAGGGTGTGTGTGTGTGTGTGCATACTGTATGTGTTTGTAGGGTAGAAGACAAACACACATGATTACACAGATGTTCTTCACATCACATCACATGCAAACATCACATTTATAATGTGTGTGTGAGGTTAATGGGAAAAGGTTTGTTAAGTAGAGAGCTTTAACACCTTGCTATGCCGGGTTTACAGTCTGCCACCTCATTACAACCGCAGTCTTGACGCGCCACATTCGACACACGGTGTGAAATTTTTAGCTCTTTCCTCACCTTCTTAAAATACTTAAAACATTTCATTCTCTAACCATCCACACATTTTAATGGCAGCTGATGTACTGCACCGCAGAGAACAGAGGCGAGACATCCAAAAACTCTCACATTCTCAGCTTCTTTTTCTCTCATCACAGATAATAATAAATAGATGAGTGGAATCTTGCAAGTTCTCAAGAAAATGAGAGCTGCTGATCCAGCATTGCAATGAAGTTTTAGTTTTTCAAAGGTGGTTTCTTTTTCAAAATTGATGATAACTACCATCTGAGGATGTATAAATTAAGCTGAAGTCTTTTATTTTGCATTACAGATGAAAATTAGCCATATTTACTGTAATAATTAAAACATTAACAGTCATTACTATGCACGCCTGCCCATCAGGCACTTATAAATGATATATTAATATATGAGACTTAAAGATTCATCAGGATCTTGAATATTTCATCATTGTTTACAAGAGCAGGATCCTTCAGCAAGGAGCCTACTGAAAAAAAGAGTCATTGGATTTACTACTTTTTTTTTAGGTAAGTGGTTGCAAACACTTTATATGGACTGAATTTAAACTAACAACTTAAATTTAGCAATGTTCAACTTAATTTGTTCATTTAAATTCAGCCCATATATATTGTTTGCAACCACTTACCTTAAAAAATTGAGTAAATCCAATTAATCCTTTTATTCAGTGTACTTACAGAAAAAAAGCTGAAATGAAGTTCAACTGCAACTGTGTTCTCTGTTTTGTCTTTCGGCAGTGAACTACTTGTCTTGTATCATTGCATGTGCGAATAAAAGCCACGTGTTGAAAATGTTTTATCTAGACTTATCTAGATTTTGAACTAACATAAATAATGAAATAAAAAAAAAAAATAATAATAAATAAATAAATAAAAATAAAATAAAAAAATAAAATACAATAAAATTAAATTAAATTATTTTAAAAAAATGAAATAAAAATAAATAAAATTAAAAAATTAAATAAAGTAAAATAAAATAAAACAAAATAAATTAAATCAAATTAAATATAACATAAATAACAAAATAAAATTTAATTAATAAAATAAAAAAATAAAAATAAAGTAAAATTAAATTAAATAAAACAGAATAAAAAAATTATAAAATAAAATAGAACAAATAAAATAGAATAAAATAAAATAAAATAAAATAAAATAAAATAAAATAAAATAAAATAAAATAAAATAAAATAAAATAAAATAAATAAATAAATAAATAAATAAATAAATAAATAAATAAATAAATAAATAATGAATAAAAAGTGAACAGTCACATTAACATGCTTAATATTATCACAAATTATTCTAAAAAATAAAAAGCCACTCAAGGCCATGTTTTTGTGATTTGTTGCAAAAATGTAACACTACATGTCTCTTTCTATCCTTGAAAAGACTACAGGACCACAAAAAAAGCTTGAGATAAGAAAATGACCCGACAGCTTCTTAAGAGACATGTGTTTCAGATTTCCCCTGCAGGAAGATTGACCCATTGCATCTCTGACACCCGCAGACCCCTTCCCCCAAACGCTCGGAGCCAGGGGTCAGCGACGGGCGGCCTCCAAACAGACAGTGGGCATGTGGAGAGCATCTTGCCAGTGTTTCGAGTGTGCCCACCAAGAGATACAAAGACCAGAAGTCTTGCATTTAATTCACAATCTCAACAGATTATTTAATACAAAATAGGTTAATGTTACTCTGATTGGGTTTACATTTGTGTCTGCTCTGTGTGTGTGTGTCTGTAAGAGCGGCACATCAGAGCGAAGCTCATTAATATTCACGAAACCATATATGGTCAATCATAAACTTTCTGATTCTAGGAGTATTTCATGGAGTAATACAGGAGCTTATTAAACCATTTCTGGAGATTTTTTTTAACTTAACGAAGCCATAAACCTACTATGTAGACATCAGCGAATAATTTAACTTATTAAACCAATGCAGTACTGTATATGGCACCTTTAAGTTGGCCATAACTTTCTGTGTTTCAGCAATTAAATTGAATAAATTTGTTGGTGACAAATCATATTTTCACAATTATTTTGAGAAAATGCTTTGAAAATTGAAAAAATTCAACAATAAACTCTGGGCAAATTTACTAGCCTTTTATTATGTTCATTATGTTTTTGACCCATTGACTTCAAATGACATTTTTTGATTGCAAAGCCCTGACACCATATTTAATAATCTTTATTTAACCAGGTAAGTCAATTGAGAATCAGTACTCATTTACAATGAAGACATAGCCAAATGGCAGCATAAAAAGCAGATACAGTACAAAGCAGCAGGGACACAATACAATAACAATTTCACAAATTCAGTTAATAACATATAAACCCAAGGAAAAACTCAAAACAAGCACCGTGATCTTGTACTATTAACTGCATTGAATTGTTAAAGGATGACAGTGGAATGAAAGTGTTGAGCTTTAAGGTCTGCAGGTGATTCCAAACATCAGCTGCAGAAAACTAAAAAAAGAGTAGCAGCCAAATGAAGTGCGAACTTTGGGTATGCAAAGGTTAATACAACTACTTGAGCACAGATTTCGACATGTTTCCTGAATGTTAAGAAGTGACTAAATATAGTGGAGTTTTCCCAATAAGAGTTATGTAAATGAACAGACTGTAAACGGACTGTAAACTGTAAATGTATGTAAACGGAACCAACTGCTGCATGGTAAATAACTGCCAGTTTGTAAAGGAGAGTTTTTGAAGCTGATCTGTAAATTAAATCCCCAAAATCCAAAATTGTAATACTGTTAATTTGACCAAATGCTGCTTTAAAGAGTGAGTAAAGGAAGATTTGTTCCTGTAAAGAAAACCAATACAAGCTTTAAACTTTTTGAGCAATTATTTATGTGAGTTTCAAATGATAGTTTATCATCTTATAAGATACCAAGATGTTTGTAGCAGTCAACATAATCATATAATCATGCATTCCCTGTTAGGAAGAGGTAAAATGTGTAATTTTTACAGTTGATCATCAGTTGGCAGTATTAAATTTGGCAGTAGTAAATTTAAACAGTTCACAATGGTAAAAAAGATAGTTCAGCCAAAAATCAATATGTACTTTTTATTTACTCACCATCAAGTGGTTTCTTTCTTTAATTGAACACAAAAGAAGATGATTTGAAGAAAGCTGATAGCTTTAAACAACTGACTTCCATAGTAGGAAAAACAAATACTAAGGAAGTCAGTTGTTACACGTTTCCATCTGTCTTCAAAATATCTTCAGTTGAGCTCAACAGAAGAAATAAAAGGCTTGGAACAAGTGAAGCGTAAGTAAAAGATGACAGAATTTTCAGTTTTGGGTGAACTATATCTCTTTAAAGTGAGTTATATCTCTTGTGATCGCTTTCCTTCTCTTCCACTCCCACTTTATTTGGACTAAGAAAGGAAACCTGCTGTTCCGGTCACACAGTTAAAGTGTTTTTAAAAAGCCATGCTACACTATTTAGCCTGGGCGGCACAAAAGAAAAATAGGTCACAGGGAACTCCTGTGAAGCTCAAGAGAAGACAAAATCGTATATTCTAAGAACGGGAGATATATGGTTAAAACTTCACACAGGCTGCTCATTAAGGGGACCTTCTGTTTAACTGAGTTTCCTCTGCCTGTTCATAAATCAACAAACACTCCACAAGCTGCAGCTGAAGCCTTAATACCCTGTGTGGCGAACAGGCATCTTAAATAGCCTATAAGACGCACAAAACAGACCCCTGTAGTCACCTCCATTAATCTTTGAAATCGCATCTGCTCGGTTCAAAATATGTGCATACATGTTTCCAAAGACAGGGTGCCCGGCCTGGAACCGACTCAAGTTTTCAAAGCAACAAATCAGTCTAGCAGTAAGACTGATGCAATTTTATTCTCAATAACTTCTGACCGCTGCATTAAAAGTAGATTATGGTATCACGAAGTTCACAATGAAATACTTTGGATGTTAAATATGTTTTCAGAATTGATGAAAGCACCAAAAAAGTGCTACAAGACATTAAGCCACTGGAATTGAGACTCAATGCTGTTGGTCTTTAGTGTTTTGTTTAAACCAGACTGCTGGAACATGTTGTTTAAGATCATAAATTCTACATGAGATCAAACCCTTAATAATTCATTCCTTCTGCTAAGGTGCTGGACTGTAAAAATGATGTAACAACAGCATCAAATAGAGAAATTAGGCAGCCCAAACTAGCAAGACGGCACGATGTAGTTAGGAATAGCCTTTGGTTACGTTTCTGTTGCGCGATATTTAGCCTGTGGATGCGGATATGCCTTGTGGACGTGTTGCCCTGGTTTCTGCAGGAGCGCTTGGTTCTGACTGCCGTTTGGACTTGGCTTTGAATCTGACATGGCTTAGGGCAAAACAATGCAGCTTTCATGTTCCCAATCATATCCTGGTTATGCAATCTGGCTCTGCAGGACGTGCCGGTGAACGGGTGCGCATGAAATATCAGCGCACTGACCAGACGGGCATAATGTTCTGGTTAGGGCAACTCTCGCTGTCTGTGCTGGGCAGATTTCATGAGCTGATGAGAGTGGGATACTGTTGTTGGCACTCCATTATGAATGGATGATTGGAGAAACATCTGTTTTGTGAGGGGAACAGAGTTTTCTTCCAAAGTGGCTTTAAAGTTTTAAGTTGTGTGGTTTTGTAAAAGAGAATAAAGACACAACTCCAAACATGACCAGGCAAATCACATTTAGAATCAGGTTTCTCAGGCGTATGGAGAGAACTCTAGACTTAGTCAATAGAGAGTTTAATGAGCTTAAAATTTGTATTATAGAGGAAAAATGGCATGTAGGAGAATTATAAATGGTAACTGTCAACACCTTAAAAGAAAAATAACATATTATATTTAAGATGTTTAGTGTGGACAAGGGTTGGGCGATGTTGACCAATTTGGCATCGTACGATGTCTAATGTGAAACATCGCGATGGCATCGTCGTCACTGGCAGTGGTGAATTAATTATTTATGAATAATTAATTAACTCATAACGAATTAATTATTTGTAGCCTACCGTTTCAACTACCTGACCCACATGGTCTTTGGTGGCTTACCCATAACCAAATCCTAAATAAATAAAGATAAGTTACTCACAAATTACCACCTGTAAATCAATTTTTCCTCGTGACTCTGGCATGAATAGGCAGAGTGATCTGTGTCGTTATAATGGCGTCAATAAACTTGGTAAAAAAAGGTGCACAACCAACAGGAAACAACCAACAGTATCTGAGGTTTTCGCTAAAAATATTAAGAACAAGTGTGAAAGCGAAAGATTAAAGCAGTGTACTGACCTGATAGATTAAAAAACTAAAGAGTTGTTAGATAGAGACAAGATTAATTAAATATCACGTTTAACAACTATAGTGAGACGCGATCCAGCGGTACATCCTTGATAAACTGTCCGACGTGCACTGCTCTCTAGAGCTCAGATGAGCGTATGACAGTGTATGTGGCTGTGTGTTTGTGTGTGTGTGTGGTCACGTGATGTGCATTTTCAGAGGGCTGTTTAGAAATGCTAGATGAAACGCCAGTGTGGATGTGGATCATTTTCGTTCTAAAATCTCATTTTAAAACTAAGACGTATTAGTGTAAACAGGGCCTAAGTGTGTATTTTTCGTGAGTGGGTTTGCGACGGGGGCGGGGAGGAGGATCATCGATGCCGGCTCACCATCGTGATGTTAATCGACCATCGGCATCGTCTAACAACCCAACCCGAAAGATAATTTGCGATTAAAATCATGCCTCGTGAAATGTGTTCTGACTGAAAATAACTTCGACGATTACCTACAACCAATGAGATAGCAGCATCCAGATATGTGCAGGTCAGCGGGAGGATTGGAAGAAGTTAGAAGGGCTTCTTTTGTCTATTTGGACCCAAGAAACGAAGGAAAAACTTCATCTGATAAATATCACAACCAGGTGGAAAAAGAAAAAAGTTGAGGCGAAATTGCCAACATCTTTGACACGACTATTTAGAAAATCGTGCAGTCTGAACTTTTAATAAACTAAGACTGCGTCCGAAACCGCATACTTCCATACTATATAGTACAATAAAATCAGTATGCGAGCTGAGTAGTATGTCCGAATTCGGAAATCAGTATGCGAGAAGTATACCCGGATGAGTTACTACCTCTTGCAAGATTCTAAAGTCCACATCCCATGCATGCTGCGCTTTCCCATGATGCCCCGCGAGAGAATTCATGAATGGGAGTGAAGTGACGCAGGTAGGTCACGTGACCATGACAAAATGGTGGATGTAGGACGTCCTAATTCCATTCATGCTTCTTACATTCATACTGTATAGAACGTACGAACGGCCGAGTAGTACGTTTAAATTAAAATGCAGCACCTACTGAGTAGTAGGCGGTTTCGGACGCAGCCTAAGTGTGCCTTCCAAGGGAAGCATCCATTTTGGCTTATAAAAGCATAAATGTTTTAAAAAGCTGCCTGCTTTTGGTGGAGTGTCGCTCACTGCCTAGGGTCAGAGCCTTGTGAACTTTTTATTGAGCGCTGTCTGTTGTGTTGTGATTTTGGGTTTGTTTAGTTAAATGAGTTCATAAAATAACATTTTTCTAGCGCAAATGCACTCATGTTCTTATTTATAGTGACCTTGTTTAAGGTCGCAACAGTGTGGACAAATATCATCTGCAAAAATACATATTCTATTATTAAAATAGTTTAATTTTATTCATTCATTTTCCTTCAGCTTATTCCCTTATTTAAAGTTTGCCACAGCGGAATAAACCACTAACTATTCCGGCATATGCTTTATGCAGCGAATGCCCTTCCAGCCACAAACCAGTACTGGGAAACACCCATACATTCACACAGACACTCATACACTAAGGCCAATTTTTGTTTTACTCAATTCACCAATAGTGCATTTGTTTGGACTGTGGGGGAAACCAAAGCACCCAAAGGAAACCCACACAAACACAGGAAGAACATGCAAACTCCACACAGAAATGCCAGCTGAGCCAGCCAGGACTCAAACCAGCAACCTTCTTGCTGTGAGGTGACAGTGCTAACCACTAAGCCACCGTGCCGCCCCCTATAATTATAATTATATTTCTTTATTTAATTTGAGATCTGATTGAAATAATAATAAAAAAGAAAGAAATTGGCAGCTTGGAACAAAATGCTTTGCTTTCTAAAATCACAAATTTAGGTGCTGCTTGATATATGTTTCAAGCTAAGCTACGAAGCCAGAAAAAATATAAGTCATTTCTGCTTGTTTATCTTCTTTCAATCTCCTATAATGACATCTGTGTGCCAGAAAAAGTAACCAAACAAATCCCAGGAATACAACTCACTGTATACACAATCAAAAGGTTGCCCCTTAAATCTTGCGTGGGCATTTATTTTCCCCCACAAAGTCATTTTTTACTTGGATTCGTGTAGTGAACTCAATATCCATTTCACAAACCTGTCACGTGAAATTGAATAAATGATGCCTTTTGAGAGTCACACCTCACCAAGTGAGCGATAGTTCTATAAAACAATACCCATGGGGCCGAGCGTCAGTGCTGTAGGGTATGTGTTTATTTCATGAGACTAGTTTCTTCGCAGACGTCTCCACGAAATCCTAAACTAACCCTGTTTGCGTGTTGATTTTCTGCCGTGTACAGACTTAAGAAATCCGTGCGTATTTGCTTAATTGATTTCTGCAGCTTTTAAATCTTTAAACGAGTCCCTCTTTCTGTCAGTTTATTTTCGCTCTTTGAAGTTGGCATTTCAAAAGAGGAAGCTGCGAAGCAATATGCAAATGATGATCTAGGACTCCACCGCGGCCCCGTATGAAATCCACAGTAACACTGGGGAGATTTTCGTCTGTGGGCTTACATAATATTGATTTCTCATCACAGTTCATTGGCTCGGGACGTTTCAACACATGTTGATGTGTCCTGCTCATCAAAATGAACTGTCTGGTCTGACAAGCAGAGCGGCACCCACAGCTACACGCTTCCTCTAGATTTGCTCCAGGAACACAAGCCAGGAACAGCTGGTGTCGGACTCCTGGAAACTGAAGCACGAATGCATGTGGCGCAGGTGTTCCTCCAGTTGTGGGCTAAAAGCCTCACAGGCCCAGGTGTTCATTCACAACATGCTGCATATTTGGGTCACAGTACTGGGACAGAGAATACAGATCGAGATGATTCTTTGCCACCAGGTCTCAGGACTAAATGCAAGCCAAGCATGAACATATTTAATGATCTAATTAGGTCTGCATGTTCTTAAAGGGACAGTTCACCCAAAAATGAACATTCTGTCATCCTTTATGCATTGGGCTATTCTAAAAACTGCTTGTCCTCCTGTTGTGATATGGGCGTCATTATTTAATTACATTATGGGCCCTATCATACACCTGGCGCAATAAGGTGCAAGACGTTTTTGGCGCGATTTGTTGCTATTTTCAGACCAGCGCAACCCTAATTTTCATGTTTTGCGCCACGTTGTTTTAAATAGTAAATCTCATGGGTGGATTCATGGGTGTGCTGGTCTATAAAGGAGGTGTGTTAAGGCACATTGTAAGGTGCATTGCTATTTTGAAGAACTGAGAAATAATGTGCCATTGACCAAGTAAAAGCAGGACTAAAATCAGGCACAGAGCACGTTAGTTATGCACCTATGTAGGTCCAAACGCTTATACATTGCTTAATACACACAAGATGTACAGCAATACACAAATATCTTTACATAAGAAAAAAAATAAAGGATTAAAATGTTTATTTTCTACATAAATATAAAAACCACTACCTCCATGCCTCATCTCGAGGGGCTTTTTCTGTTTATTCATGACAATTTGCATTTGTATAATTTTAATATTATTGGCGGCATTATTTATTATATGCATATTTATATTTGAAGTTTAGATTTGTTCATCTGTCTGGTTTTGGAGACATATGCGTCACCATATGGGGCATAAGAATAGGACGTGTGTTTGGATAAAACTCAGTTGTTTGACCACATTTTGTTATTATTGTTCATTTATTCGTTTGCTGGAAATTAGAACTGAATTTAGAAATAGTTTTGAAACAAATCTTTGCGCTTAACAAACAAAATTAAACATGTAGACAAATGAATGTCTTCAGTGGACTGTGTACAACACCGTTTCCTTATCCACAAAAGTAAAGGAGTAAAGAGTAAAAGTAAAGACAAAGAGAATATAAAGAGGAGAAAGCTTGACCCTTATCCTCCCGCTGCAGATGGTCTGTTTAACTGTTTTCTCGCTAGTGAAGTGTTCAGTTTTTGTTACTTATAAAGTCCACCATGTAAAAAGCAAATGCGACATGGCGCGACGCAACTGACTCTTAAAGGGAATGGGAGATGGGAATAGACACAACCCTGTTAGATCATGTGCCGTGGCACAAAGCATATTTTTCTGTCCTTAAAATAGCAAATGTGGATTCGGACATGTCCTTAATGCTTTTGCACCATGTGCTTTAGACTTTCCGCCTAGATCATTCAGAGCCCTAAGAGGTACACAATAAAAAACAATTAGTTGCTTCACTTTTAAAAAGTGTGTAAACCTGATGTAACTCAAAACATATTTATAATTATGCACATTGTTCACATACTTATTCATTTTAAGGCAACAGATTTATTCACTTTAAGTAAAGTCAATTAATTGCTTTAAAAGCAAGTGGTTTACTAATTTTTTTAAAGTAAAGTCAATTAATTACAGTGTATAGTTTACCCAAAATGTACAATTTAATGTAATTTACTCACCTTTGGGCCATTAGAATACAACATGGATGTTAGAGTGGTCAATGGTGAGTTATAAAATACAAATCAACAGCTACTATCCCTATAAGAGTAAAGAAAAACATATGCTGACACAATCAAATTAATATCCATCTTATGGACTTATGAAGCAAGAACAATTCAATTGCGTAAATTTGCAGCAAATTGTTAATATGACAGAGTATATGAAAGAGTAAATGATGACAGAATCTTCAGTTTTTGCTGAACTATAAAAAAAAATGACAATTGTGTTTTTTCATTGACCTACACTTTTAACAATGCCTCCAACGGACCCTTTTTCCTTGGGTTGCATTCAGCTTGTGTTGTAGTGGTGACATCAGACAGTTGCCAAGATTTAGCAGACGCAGGCAAACCGTAGAAAGAAGAGAGAGAGAGAGAGAGAGAGACAGATGCTCGCCGCAAACAGAGTTCACATAATTACTGTGTGTCAGGGCTTTGGAGTGCTCTCATTTCCACCGTATAAAGGAAGAAAATACAGGAAGCAAACATGCTGATCCCACAAACTGTATCCAAATGCTTGGCAGACAAACCAGTCGATGGATATAGTATTCATGTTAATGGCTGTAACTGTCAAATGACTTTAATAAGGTGTCTGTATTCCTTTCCAATCTTTTATATTTACATTTAGCATATGCTTTTTTCCAAAGCGACAATTGAGGAGATATTCAGCAATTCAACAAGAAGAGGCAATACACTCTAGAAGTGCTAATCATACAAAAGAAACTGTTAGTGCTCAGAGAATTTGGTGTTTTTTGTTGTTGTTATTCTTTATTTAAAAAGAGAGAAAGAGTGTTTCTACGGGTGGTTTGTCAAGCCCACTCACCTCTGTGAAGCACATTTTATAAATGCATAGTGTATTTTTTCAATCAACTTTATTCCATAGAATAATGAAGACTGTCTCTAAGCAGAAAGCAGAAAGCTGTTTGGACAGAACTGTGTGTAGGTTAAGTGTGTCCACAGTCATATTGGAGTGATAGAAACACAATAAGTCTTTTTTTTTTAAATTTCCTGATGTTAAAATAGGATCCAAATCCCTTACATTTTGAGGCCCACAGCAACATGATGTAGGAGTGCGGTTTTCCCCGCCCACCAAATTGACTGACAGACACGTATTAACATTTCTCCGTAGTAAGGTGTATAATCATATCTACAAGACAGAACATGCACAAAACAACAAAAGATCTGTTCAGCTCTCTGTGATCATCTGCACCTCAACAATTAATTTTACAAGTTTAAAACGTTTTTAAAACACGATCACGTAATTTATCGCCACGGCCGCATACTGTCAGAACAATTATAAAAGAACACGCTTCAATCGTGTTTTGACTGAAGGTTTGTGGACGTTAAATCAGGTTTATTTTGTACATTATGTTGTACATAATGGATGTCCATTATGTACTGTATATTAACATGTATCCTGTCACATTTGCCATGCAAAAACAAAAACATTTGCCAGTGCAAAGCTAAATGTGTGTGTGTTTGTGCGCGTGCACTTTATAACGACATTGTGCGTGACTCATCATTGCAGAAAGGCTTGAACTAACTCGAACAACAAATACATCAAATAACCATTCGGAAAGTTCTTACTGTAGCAATGAAGATCTGGTTCATTCTTGTCTGTCACTGTGCTGCTTATCAACGTGAAGGCTACATGCATCAGATCAATACATACAGATCTCTATGGCTCTGACACGCACATGGGAACAGTGGGCGGAGAGAACGAGCTCATTAGCATTAAAGGCACAGGCAACAAAAACAGCTACAATGTCCAAACAGCTCGAATTTCCCAGATTTTAAAAGGTATAATAAATAGTCTGATGGGTATTTTGAGCTGAAACTTTACAGACACATTCTGGAGACACAAAAGGCTTATATTAAATCTTAAAAAAGGGGTAAAATAGGTGCCCTTTAAAAAATGTAGACATAAATTATCTTTGTTAATGTAAATATTTTGTAATTTTTTTATACAGTTTTATAATACAATGTCATAAAATACCAGTTGAACCATTGGTGGTTCAAATAAAAGAAGCAAAGAGCAAGCTTCCCAAATCTCAGGTGAATAATAACAGTGACAAACATCTCACCTTAAATTTCCAAGGGCTATTACACAACGATCACAGTGCAATTCTTTCCAGTGACTGCACTTTCCACACAAAAGGGAACAGTTCGTCCTCATTGATCTCTTAATGGAAGTGTGTTCAGCTAGACTGAAAGACGAATCAAAACCACTCATTGGCAGAATGAGATTTTTTTATCTCTTTGTTTTTTGTTCCCCCAGCTAACTGATATCAGTTCAATCAGCTGAAACCCTGATCGTCCACTTTGATAAATAAATTTGTGAGTGAAATCCCACAGTGGAGGGTTTAAATTGAATGCACTTCAAGAGCGATTTCTTTTTTCCATGAATGTGAGGGATTTCCGACAGGGAGGGAGGGAAGGAGAAGTGACAGCGTTCTTCTCCAGGAATTAAAATAAATCCAAGGCAGCGTGACCAATTTAACAATTAAGATCAAAAAGCGTGGCTGAAACGGAAGCCCCGTGTGGCTGAGGCTTGCTGCAGTTTACCACAGGGTGAGAGGACGGGGCTTTCTGATGACCTTGCCCTAATTCATCGTTAAAAAAAACACCATGGCTCTGGGCCACTCTACATATCCTGTCAATAAACTATTATAGCAGCCAGCCTGCCACACTGGCATGAAGTTCAATTAACTCTCAGGACAGGGTATGGACAGAGAAGTCAAAACAGGAACAAACAACAAGCAGGAAAATGTACACAATAGCATGCAACATACATAGAGAGAGAAATATATATAAATATAAATATAAATATTATTATATAAATATTAATAAATAATATAGGGCTGGGTGATATAGCAAAAATCCAATCTTGATTAATTCTTTTCCATATTAAACACTAAACGATATTTATTCCAATTTCAGTTGTTAATGCTTACAGATTTAAAAGAGAATCCCAACAATGACTGGAGTCACAAATTAGAGGGTCCATTAAATAGCATAACCCATTGTCGGTGGCCAATAATTTTTGGCACCTGAAAATTAGGGATATGCACAGCTAGTGTTTTTCAGCCAATGATAAACTTCCGGTCAAAAGCATAATGTGACTATTTTCGATTTCTCAAGGTTTCTTTTACAGCATCGATGTTGTTATGTAATTACAATACATTCAGTTACATAGACCTAAGCATTCATTTAGTTGTTCAAGCATAAAAAAAGATGAAAGACCATGTAACCGCTAGCACTGTCAGTACCAGCATGTGAGCACAGAAACTTCATTGAAAATACTGGGGTAAAATAAACTGTCATATTTTAAAGACATGGTGGGGGAAAATGGAATTTAAGGCAGTCCTTCTTGTCTGGTCTTAAACCCACTTTATATCGTGTATCTATTAGGCAGTGAAGATCACTGATTTTTAACAAAATCAGACCTTAAACCTGGCAATTTTTTAATGGAAAGACAGTTCACTGGAAGCGATGAGGCTGGTTGGCTGAAATTAAAAGTACGAGTGCATATACCCCATTCGGTGCATCTCTAATACCAACACACTTCTAGATTCCCATTGTTGCACATTTCAGCTGTGTGATTGGCGCTTAGATCAATACAGAGTAAAAAAGTCCAGAGCTTATCATTGTTATCGACATAAATTGTATCGCGATTCAATAAAATTTCGTTCATCAGCTCAACCCTAATGTAAAATATCTAAAAATATGTCAATTTCCCACTTAAACCCCCCAAACCACCCAAAGATTAATATTAATACTTTACAAAATTGTATTTAATTGCAATTTTTCTTGTTTGATTAAATACACTTTAATCATAGTACAACAAATTAACTGAAATCAGAAAAGTTACAAATTTTAGCAACAATTTTTAAATGTTTAACAATCAATCAATTAATTAATTAATTAATTAATCAATCAATCAACATTTTTATTTCATTGTATTATTTTGTACAATTTAGGGTTTTTTTTTAATAGTTAAATTTTTATCACCAATTTTTTTCTTAAATTTTAAGAATAAAAGCATGTCAAATTTATTGAATTCATGATTTACACACACACACACACACACACACACACTTGTTCAGCTACTTTTACTGGCACTTTCCATAGACAGGGGCTGCGTCCGAAATCGCCTACTACTCAGTACGTACTGCATTTGAATTTAAATGTACTACTCAGCCGTTGGAACAGTACGTTCTGTACAGTATAAATGTGCGCAGTATAAATAAATCTCTGACATACTACATGATAATGATCACCTGATCTATCCACATCAGTTGTGTCGCTTCACTCCCATTCATAAATTCTCTCACAGGGAATCATGGGAAAGCGTAGCGTGCAGTGGTTGCGCACCAGAATCTCGCTGGAAGTAGTAGGTCATCAAGGTACTTCTCGCATACTGTTTTTCGAATTCTATGAATTCAGACATACTACTGGCTCGTATACTGGTTTTGGCGTACTATGTAGTATGGAAGTATATGATTTCAGACGCAACCATAATGATTTTTTAATAATTCCCTTACCCCAATCCTACCCCAAAACTACTCTACATTTTCTCTTTCTCTCTCTTATATACAAGTCATTTTTTTATTTATGAATTTTTTTATAATTTTTTATGTCCATCAAAAAAAAAAAAAAAAATTATATCTTGTTTGTCCTGTAACTTTAGTGAAAATCTACATGTGGCCTGAAGTCTCTGGTAAAAACATAGAATGTTTTGTCTTCCAGTACCAGACTTGACAAAAACCAACAGTTTGACTTCACTACTGGTGATCTCACACACCAAAAACCCACATAAACATATGCATGCAATGAACACAAACTCAAAATACACTCAAATCCTCATTTCTCACCAGCTTCGTCCAGCCCTCAGTAACACTGATTCAAACTGACCCAGACAGCTCTCCGGGGCTTCATTTACAACCAAAAAAGACCATTCTGTAAAGCTTTGGCATCCTCACAACAGAATATCCCGCAGCAATCTATGAACTTCTCCATGTGTGCGCACACACACGCGCTCGCTCACAACAGCACGAATTTAAAGACACAATTAAAATCAATTTGTCTCAAGCAAGCGCCCATCACCCCGTGTGATCTTCAGAATAACTCAGCGCAGGGTGAAATCTCCTGCGCACATTGCTATAATAGTCGCTCTCCGGAGCAGAGGATCATGGTCAGGTCCTTAGGCTAACCACAGCAGATGGGGAAAGGACTAATTGAACAAACCCAATGAACGGGTCGAGAAACGGGTGGTCTGAGATGCCTCTGAGCATTTGAATTCCTTCTGCCGGTCCACTGTGTCACTGAAGGGCACAGAGGACAAGAGGATTCGAGAAAGCAACTTTCCCCAGAATTATAATCTGATGACAGGCCAAGGCTGAAATATTAAAAGAGTTATATTTAGCTAAAAGGTGTCTGGCAGGGGAGAAGAGTAGGTCATTGTTCTCTTGGGGATTTATTGTCAGTGCTTAAGTGATGAAGAGTTAATTAATGGACCACTATGGATAAACAAACCTCCTGAAACTGACAGCACGCCTAAGTGGGCATCTCTCGAATGACTAATGAGTGACATCTCTAATCACCTGCCCTGCTTACGTTTCCCAAAAGCATCGTTTGTCACTTGATGTAGCAAATTCTGTTGTTACCAGCATAATGATTCTGTGTTTTCTATAGCAATCTATAGTTACAACAAATAATAAAAGCAGACAACATGGATTACAGCTCTCAACTTGTTCTTAAGAGATGAAAATGGGAATGGGGTAAAACGTTGTGTCAGTAGACAAACCCTGCTATAACTGGGATGTTTTTTTTAGGTATTTGCTTTGTTACGTTGAATTTTTTTTGTCCACCACTACATGTTCATTTCAAATGACTTTTAAATATATCTGAAGGCATTAAACAATCATAAAAAAAAAATTTATAGAAAAAGATTGAATGCATTTTGCCAAAATCCTCATGTTATAAAAGATGAAGTATTATGCACAGGCTATTTAAGGGTGCTTTCACACCTAGATGTTTGTTTCAGACACCTGGCGTGGTTGTTCCCTTATCTCGGTTTATTTGGGCATATGAGAACCCAGCAATCGTGCTCGGATCAGCACCAAAACAATTGGTGGTTTCGGCTCTGGTGCGGATCAATTGTAGTGAGAAAGCAATATGATCAAATAAACTAACAAAGCAGACTATATCACAGTGTATAATGGATATAATAGGCATATATATATATATATATATATATATATATATATATATATATATATATATATATATATATATATATATATATATATATATATGTATGTATATATATATATATATATATATATATATATGTATGTATATATATATATATGTATATATATATGTATATGTATATATATATATATATATATATATATATATATATATATATATATATATATATATATATATATATATATATATATATACATGGTGGATGGTGACTAGGGCCATATGCATACTTGTCAACTCTCCCGTTTTTCCTGGGATTCTCCCGTATTTTATAATTCTATCCTGCGATCATCCCGTAAAGGTATTTTCCCATATTTCTCCCATATTTTCAATCTTTCTCTGAAGGGTAGCATTAAACATTAAAGAGCTGATCCTCCATATACGCAACTCCTACCACCGAACCACCAGAGGACACATCCCTTATTTTCACATCCCAATGTTGCCAGGTATGGCAATAGGTCATTCCTATCGGTAAAAGTGTGTTTTATGTCGTCAACTATTAAAATAATGTATAATGTATCATTAACTTTGTGGTTAACTCGACTTCTGATATAGAATAGATATATTTTACAAGCCTTGACAATTGAAATGAGGCTATACATGAGAAATTCTTACCTCTGGTATAAATTTGGTAATGACTACAACTTTGGTTGTCACCATTAAAAATTAAAGTGCACCTATTCGCTTATAATGTCTCATTTCTCATATTAAATAACAAAATTAAAATAACTATTGATGACAGCTGAGCGGAATCCCGGAAAATGAACCAAACTTTGACCAATGTGAGGAGAGTTTACTCGCACGTGACTTGTTTTAATAATTTTGGTCTGTTCAGAAACTTTGCCATTGTATTGTGAAGGACGCTGACAACGAGGTTGAGGATACACCTGCAGTTTATAACAAGAATGGTCTGGCAGGCAATGGTCAACAGGATCAAACATGTACATGCAGAGCAATCTAAAGTCATGGTCAAAGAACAGGAGAATAGTTGGTACAGGCAGCAATGAATCAAAAAAAACAGACAAAGCAGAGGGTGAAAACACAGCTAGGCTAAACAAGGAAAAATGCATCGCAATGCTCACAGATAAACAAGACTCAGCAATGATGCGTATGTGTGTGTGTGTGTGTGTGTGCGTGCGTGTGTGTGTGTGTTGTTTAAATAGTCCTTGTAATCAGTCTATGAGCAGCTCCCAGCTTTGTGAGTGTTTAATCAATGTAAACCCGGAACATGTGTATGTGAGCGGTGAGTGACTGTTTATGTAGTCCATATAACGGCAGATTTGTAGTTCTTTAGCGATCTGCATGTTTACCAGTGATCTGCAGCCTCTAGATCACTGGTGATCATAACAGCCATGTCAAAGTGAACCACACCAAGAACAAAAAGCAACATTGTAACAATTTTAATTCCTGTTTTGGAACAAAACAATCGATCTACATGTGTGAAAGCACCCTAAAACAAAGCCGGCTGACTACAAAGCTAGGCAAAATTGCCAAATCTCAACATTTCAGTCATAAAACATATAAATTTACACAACACCTCCTAAAAGGACTAATTTAATCTAAAAAGGGAGATGTTTTAGGAAGATGTTCATTAATTTGATGTATTTAATTAAATTAAATGGTTATTTAATTAAATGGATATTCCACTTGCTAACATGCAGTACAACCTATAACTTTTTCGTTTCAATCACATACAAATTCTATATGTATTTACAGTAGTTTAGAAGTGTGTGCATGCAGACATCCTCTACCAAGGCTATTTCAATTTCCTATATCCTATTTGTTATTCTGAATCTTACATATAATAACTACGCTCTATTCCATATTGTTTATTGTCACAATCTGGTGTCAAGGGCTTATTACAGGAACAATCCTGCTGGAGTAACGTGGGGTTAAGTGCTTTGCAATGGTGATGTTTCATGGCTTAATTCTTGTGATGACCAAGGTAACAACCTGTCAGTTACCAGCCCTCTCTGGTTTATACTACACTGCAAAGTGTATCCAAACATGATTCATAAATATAGAATTTTACTTGAAGTCATATGTGCATATGTTTGAGTACCGGTTTAGTTTAAGTCACAATTCATGCTATAACTACCGACTTATTATTGCGCACATTTCTAAACATAATAGTTTTAATAATTCATCTCTAATAGCTGATTTATATTATCTTTGCCATGATGATAGTAAACAATATTTTATTTTATATTTTTCAAGACACTTCTTTACAGCTTAAAGTGACATTTAAAGGCTTAACTAGGTTAATTAGGTTAACTAGGCAGGTTAGGGTAATTAGGCAAGGTATTGTATAACGATGGTTTGTTCTGTAGACTATCGAAAAAATCTATAGCTTAAAGGAGCTAATAATTTTTACCTTAAAATGGTTTTTAAAAAATTAAAAACAGCTTTTATTCTAGAAAAAAATAAAACAAATAAGACTTTCTCCAGAAGAAAAAAATATGAGACATACTGTGAAAATGTCCTTGCTCTCTTAAACATCCTTTGGGAAATATTTAAAAAGGAAAAAAAAAAGGTGGGGGGGGGGGTTTAATGATTCTGATTTCAACTGCAAATAGTAGTTTAGTAAGCTAGTCGTTTTAGTTAATGGTTTGTTAAAACAGTGAATTGTGACTTTAAATACAGTGTTACCTATATTTGTTATTCTAACTATATTTTATATGCACACTGCATTAAATAAAATACGATTTTATTTGAAAGCAATGAATTCTTTTATTCAGCAAGGATGCATTAAATTACATATGTTCAATACGTTATAAAAGATTTCTATTACAAAATAGTTCATGTTATTAAACTGTCCATTCATCAAAGAATCTTGAAAAAAAGGTATTAAAGATTCCACAAAAATATTTTTCCATTTTCAACCTTGAGAATAAAAAGAATTATTTCTTGAACACCACATCAGCATATCAGAATGCATATAGAATTTTCTGGTCTGAGAAGCAAAAACTATGTAACAATTTTTTTTTGAAGTGGCTTAAAGTAATTAGTTCACCCAAAGAGAAAATTCTGTCATAACTTACTCCATCCTCAAACCCATAAGAAATTTGTCCATCCTTGAAAAACAAATGAAGACAAATCTGAGAGATTTCTGTCACTCCATTGCGAGTCTGTTCACCTAAAACTCTGACATATTAAATCTTCATAAACAGATCAGAAAATAAATCCATACGAATTGAGCTGTTAAATCCAAGCAAGCATAAAGAACGATGTTCCTCGTGTATCACAGCAGCATGTTTGACCTTCTGCAAGAACCAATGAGGCTTGTTCTTATGCACTGAGCTTCTGTTTATGTTCATTAATCAATGTTCATTTGTGAATAGAAATCAAAATTAAATCTCTTCATCATAAAGCTTTTCGAAAGACTTCATATTTTGAAGCATCAATGTTTTAGGTGAACAGGCTTTCAGTGGAAATTCATTTGTGTCTGAAGATGGAGACATTCTTTATGGGTTTGGAAGGACGTTAGGGTAAGGAGTGAAGTAACCTTTTAATGGGAGTAGACATACTTCTTGAGCTAGGCTAATGTGTGATAGAAGAGGCAATCCTCAGACCAAATCAGGTGCACATGGAGACAAAAAAAAGGCAAGCTGCCCCTAATTACACCTAAAGTACACTCAACATTTCTCAAGCTCGGGGGGAGAAGAAGGACAATTGGAATATAATAAGTCTTCTTGAAGCAAAGGGAAGCCACTAAACTCTACAGGCTGTGAATATCATGCTACGGCATCCAAGGTCACCAATCTATGCCCTTGCACTTCGCCTGCCATGTTTTGATTGGCTTTTATTGACATGAATGAGGTGACAGAGGGTGACAATCTCCGACGGAAGGCGGATGGAAACTCCATGTTCTGATGGCTGAGGTTCATTAATAATGCAGTCATTAGAAACCATGCATTCACACTGACAGAAATCTGCGGTAACAAAGTGAAGGAATGGCTTTTACCATCCAATTTACGATGGAGTTTGCTGATTTCTGGTGAAATGAGAGGCATAATGAAGTGATTTTCCAAAGGACATGCAGTCAGTAACTCTATGCAACACAGTTTGCTTGCAATGGCAATGGCATATATACTACACCACGAAAAGATGCTTTTCCCAACTTTTTTATCTACATGAGTAATTATTCCCATTTAAAAAACTGCTTAAGACTGGAAATGTCAACTCAGTCAATCATTCTCAAGTGGTTTTTGTAGAGATGATGCCAACCATTCAAGGACTTCGAGGACAACACTTAATACACTTCATTGAACATGTACACATAGACATCACCTCTTTTTTTAAAAGGAGGCTATATACTATATAACTGCAGGCTAACTATGTTTACAGTATATACAATGTCTACAATATACACAACTCTAGCCTGATCTCACCAAGTAGGACATACTCCTTGATCAAAATCCAAGTTGATCCTGGAAAAACATTCCAATCAGCCAATCAGAATTAAGGGATGTGGACGGTGGCCGAGAGAGCTTAACGTGCTGCAATTTAAGAAAACACATGCAATTACAAAAACGGCAGCAAATTGAGAAAAGATCTTCATCAGTTTTACAGTACATGTGCTGCAAATCATCACAACGCAAACACATAAAAAAACTAATATTTACACACAAATTAACATACAATTAACACAATGGAAATGTTTTAAGGAGGCCCTAAAACGTGACAGACCCAGCTATTTAGGTAGTGGTTATTTAGGCTAATAAATACTAAAGACACTGGAATTGGGATATTAAAACTAACATACTGTACAAAAAGCTCACCTTTCAAAGATCACCTACAACTTCACTGGGCAATAGTCACGGCACAGTGGTGTCTGTCACGTTTTTGGGTTCTCTTGAAATAATTCTATTGTGTTCCATTGTTTTTGTGTTCAATTGTTAACGCTGTGAGAAATTGCAGAGCGTTTCGTAAATTGTTTGAACAGTGAAAAAATGCAGCTTGCTTTTGTTAATTGTTTGCGTTGTTAGAAAATGCAGCGCGTTTTCGTAAATTTCTTGCGTTGTGAGAAATTGCAGAGCGTTTTGTAAATTGTTTGCATTGTGAAAAAAATGCAGCTTGTTTTTGTTAATTGTTTGCGTTGCTAGAAAATGCAGCGCGATTTTGTAAATTGTTTGCATTGTGAGAAATTGCAGAGCGTTTCATAAATTGTTTGCGCTGTGAGAAATTGCAGAGCGTTCCGTAAATTGTTTGCGCTGTGAGAAATTGCAGAGCGTTTCATAAATTGTTTGCGCTGTGAGAAATTGCAGAGCGTTCCATAAATTGTTTGCGCTGTGAGAAATTGCAGAGCGTTCCGTAAATTGTTTGCGCTGTGAGAAATTGCAGAGCGTTCCATAAATTGTTTGCGTTGTGAGAAAACGCAGAGTGTTTTCATAAATTGTTTGCTTTGTGAGAAAATGCAGCGTTTTTGTAAATTGTTTGCACTGTGAAAAAATGCAGCTTGCTTTCGTTAATTGTTTGTGTTAAATACAGCGCATTTTTTTCAAATGTGTTTGTGTTGTGATGATTTGCAGCACGTGTGCTGTCAAACAGAAGATCTTTTTCTCAATTTGGTGAAGTTTTTTGTAAATCGCACAAGTTTTCTTTGTTGATCCAGTATCGCGTCATGATTTCGCCAAGTACGATGCTTAACTTTTCTGATACTTAACGATGCTTAACTTTTCTGATTTTGATTGTAATGCAATAATGTGCACCTTTTGTAAAACTTTGAAACAATAATTGTTGTGAAAAGCATTATACAAATAAAGTTGAACTGAATTGCTCCAAAGAAAACAATTTTTTCTTAATTCTTTTTATTTATTTATGATCAAATATTTTGAGCTTAATTTCAAAACCTTACCAATATAAATGGTAAGGGTTTTTTGTTGGTAAAATAAACATAGAAGTAAAAAAACATTAGCAAAAATTCACTCAAAAGAATTGTTTTTAAAAAACTAAATAAAAAAATTGCACCACTTGATAAAATGATGTTATGACGTACAAATTTCCAATAACTTTACTTCTTGCTTGTAGTAAAAAATAAATATTTATATTTATGTATGCACAATACAGTCTATCTGCAGGGAACAAGATGTCAACAAAGGCTGAATCTTTTTCTAGCATATATCCAGCCACCTTTGCTTCCAAGTTCTGACCTTCAATGTTAAAGCACAGATAAAGCTGCTCTTTGTATTGACTTTTTACATTTTCATGGGTGTAGTATGGATTCTTTAAGGGCAGAAGAAAATGTGTACAGCACGCAAACCATTATCACTGTTTACCAACCCAATGAAGGCACCACAGGGATGGTCTTTATGAGGATTAGAAAGCTGCCCCGTGGTCCCGACTATGCGCGCTGCATAGAAATGCTAATGCTAATTGTGCAGGACAAACTGTTAAGCCTCTCTGCTCTATGAGTGGCTTCTTGATGAAATGGCAAGTGACATTGGGGTGAGTCAACCATACTGGTGTCTCTCGTCCTGTCTTGCTGTTATACAAATGTGACAAGCTAATAATATTACAGATATTCTGAAGGCCTTTAGTGCTACTTTAGTTGATAACACATGATGCTACAGAAGAGTATATGCAATTTAATGGAACTCATATAGAATACATGGAAATATATTCAAATTACATATATGACATATAAGTTCGTATTTGGGGTGATACGGTGGCTCAGTGGTTAGCAATGTCGCCTCACAGCAAGAAGGTCACTGGCTCGAGTCCTGACTGGGTCAGTTGGTATTTCTGTGTGGAGTTTGCATGTTTGCATACAGTTTATTGCCAAATATTAGATATATACAGATAAATTCAGAATTATTAGAATTATTAATTACTTTGAATTTTTTTTTTTTTTTGCTTTTTTTATTTTCCCAAATGATGTTTAACAGAGCATGGAAATATTCACAGTATGTCTGATAATATTTTTTCTTCTGGAGAAAGTCTTATTTGTTTTTTTCGGCTAGAATAAAAGCAGTTTTTAATTTTTTAAAAACCCCTTTATGGTCAAAATTATTAGCCCCTTTAAGCTATATTTTTTTGATAGTTAAAAAATAAACAGGGGGGCTAATAATTGAGGGGGTTTAATAACTCTGACTTCAATATATTTGTAATTTACATATGTAAAATATGTCATATATGCTATATATATATATATATATATATATATATATATATATATATATATATATATATATATATATATATATATATATATATATATATATATATATATATATATATATATATATATATATATATATATATATAATTTTTTACATATGTAAATATATATACAAATATATACAAACTTGTATGTCATATATGTAACTTGCATATAT
>NC_079450.1:15893547-15988547 GCF_903798145.1 Danio aesculapii | reverse complement strand
TAATGTATCTGTTTCACAATAATTCAAGCTGAGCTACCCAGCAAAGTGCATTCGTTTATTACAGTCAGAGATGTAGCAATTATAAATGGTTCCTTTACTCCAGTTTCTCCATTTCCTTAATGATTTCAGTACTTTTTTCAAGTGGAACATCTGGGATCTGAACATTCTCCAGTGCTTGTTTTTGTCACTTAAACCTAGCCACATGTTCTGCTATTTGTTTACATGTTTACCAAACTACCCTACAAAGGACAAACAGCTTACACTTAGGTAAAAAGGTGGAAAACAAAGAGGAACTAATCTAATCTAACAACCCAAATTGTGTGAATACTGTTTATGCAGCTCAAACAGTATTGCTTGGGCTTTCTACTCGACTGCTATGGGTTCGATTCTCAAGAATAATACATTAATAAAATGCATATCCTGATTGCTGTTTAAATATACCTATAAGCATCTTCAAAATGCGCAAATTTCATTTATGTCAACAGCAGATTACAAATGCAATGTTGCAATGAACACCATATGCTGCCTGTCATCAACTCATGTACTCATTGTGGCATTGTTTTGAATGTGGTACTGCACAAAGTATTAAATATGTTTTTCACATGACCTCAAGTGAAGAGTAAGTTTAAAATGCACAATACATGTCCCCAAGTGTCACAAAGCTTTCGTACATCGGACATCATTTAGCGCTCATAAAATAACAGCATGTTTTTCATGCAAACTTAAAGGAATGGTTTACCTAAAATGCTTATTTTATGGTTATTTTACATGCATCATGTATGAGACTCAAAAGGAAGCGTTAGAATAAGACGCCGGCATTCACTTTCATTGTGCAACGGAAGTAAATGGTGACTGAGAGAATGGTGACTGAAGTCTATTTACGTGAAAAGCCATACAGGTTTTGAACAAGAGTGCCTAATGACAGAGGCTGCATTTTTTAGCTTAGGTAATTCTTTAAAAGCATGCAAATGAACGCGCAAACTGTGACTTTAAGGCTCACATACCTCTCATGTTATGGATTTTAACCATGACCTCGGTTGCTGACACCAAACGATGCGCCAAGTACACGCGCCCAGAGTCTCTCTCCATTTGGATCGGTGAGTTTCCCTCCGAAACCACCTCGAACCACTTCTTCTCGAACTTCTGGTCCGGTACCGTAAAGATCAAGTCTCCGACTTTTACATCTTCAGAAACTGTAACGGTGTAGGACACTTCTTCAGAGACGGCTCTTGGCTTCCTGACGCCGCTTTTAACATCGATAACCTCAGTGTTGACAGATGGTTGATTAAATTGCCGTGTTTCGTCGTCTTTTTGAAGTATTTTGATTTTCACCGTCACTTCTTCAGTTGTTCCGTTGCACCGCGGCAAGCGCGCGCTCACAGTATAGCTCAGTTTGGAGTCCGTGGCAAAAGTTTCGGTGGTTTTTAACACAAATCCAGCGTTGCCCAGATATTCAAGTGAAAAATCCGACGATCCATCTCCTGTCAAAACTGTTTTAAGTCCTGCCAGTTTGTCTTCTTTGCATTTGTCTCCCAGAGGAAACGTAAACCCAGCGACAACAGTTCCAGGCTGTGCGCTTTCCTCAATATGTCCATAAAAAAGTGTCGAATCCGCATTAGCAAAAGCAAGCAAAATAATTAAAAGACATGCAGTAGGAAATCTGCAAAAAGTCGGATTCCGCAAATGCGCCCTCATTATTCCATCAATTCTGCCACTCTGTCCTTAAAAATCTGACTTTTATTCCTTATTCCTCAGTAGCATGCCATACATGTAACTCAAAGCACCGCTAATTAGATAAATTAGCGCAGTCTATACACAATAAGTTTTCAAGATGTGAATGTTTTGTGTGTAGCTCCTCTACCGGCATCTCATTCAACCCGTCTCACTCATTCCCGCATCCGCCGATACACAGCATCTCCATGTGGTACCCTGTGCACCGCCTTCAAAATCTGAACCAATCACAGTGTCGCAGGGGTCGGACTTAAGGTTTAGACCGTCCCACTATATATATTTAGCCTAAATGGATAGGTTATACAGCTTTTAAAAGTTTAGACTTAAAGTGTTGAATAGACAATTGATTTCACAGCAAATTTAGAGTCTTTAAGTTTCTTAAAGGAATTACTATGTAGAATAGGCTATTTAATAAGAACACAATAAATAGACCTTTACATTATTGCGAAAAATATCTTTTCCATCAGTTTTTATCAACTTTTTAAATGTTTGATAATGATAAATGTTAGAAGCACATTAGAATGATCAAATGACACTGAAAACTGCACAATGATGCTGAAAATTCATGTTCGTCTCACAGCAAAACAATTACAGAAATAATTTCAGAAAGTAAAAATAACAAGCATAAACCAAAATATATTGTCACTTTAGATGGATGAATGAAAATATGAGAGAAAATCTGTGTAAATAAAATAATAAGCTAAAAGCACATTCTGAGAGTTAGGTACTCTTTTAAAGTTTGTTATTTAAATACATATTTAAAAAACATTATACAGGTTTTTTTTTTTTTACACTAAAGACACGTTTAAATGTTTGGATTAAAACATTGTACAATGTCTAATGCTTAATTGACAGGAAATTTCCAAAAACGCTACCGCTGTGCAGCTTAGTATTTTTTATTTTATCTGGCATTTTCTAAACTGTTTCTTCCATCTGCAACCAAGCTGATGTGCTAAACACCACCTTTGACAAGTGCATGCTGGGTAATGCCCTACAAAATACTAATGCAAAACTTCTTTTGTTTTCATACCACATAAGGAGACATTAAAAAAAATCCTGCATCCTGCATTACCCCAGGATAGGGTAATTCGGCTTATTTAAAAGTCTTAAATTCTTGAGTTTTTTACGACAACTTAGTTGTTTTATGTTCAATCCACTGAAATGTGAAAAAGTTAACTTAATTCCTTCATGTTGTCCCAACACAATTCGATTATGTTTAACCCAGCATTTTTTACAGAGTGCCATGGCCTAATGTAATAGTAAATGGTCCATTAGGTGTGCCTTAAAGAACCTCAGTGAAACTAGTAAAACATTTTGTTTGTCAATCTAATGGTAGTGAAAAGAGATCAGTAAATAAAGAAAAATGCAAAAGTATCAAATAATGTACCTAATAATATTTATTGGGATGAGTGCTATTTAGTATATTGTTGAAATCATGCGAAATAAGCAATTTTTAATTTAGTATGGAGTGGATTTGGACATGTCACATGTCATTATCACAACCGATGTCTGTTTCATTGCATCAGGTCAATTTTTAAATTCTACCATTGATGGAATAGTATTGTGCTACTTGACAAAGGTTTGCCAAAGTAGTTCTGAGCTCATGTGATGATATCACTTATAGATGAACGATGATCCTTGATGCAGTGGCACAGTTGTTGTTCAGCTTAGGCTTGCGTCCTTGTCAAAACATGAAATATTTTGTGTTCAAATTGTCTACAAGTCAAAGTAAATCACTACTTTCTTTTTTTTTTTATTTGCCTTTTCCATACTCTTGCAACTTTTTCTGATTTGGGGTGTATTATATAGTGCACAATTTCGGACACCATTTTCTTAAAAAAAACTAGTCTAACAAGGAAGGATAATCTGTAAGATCCCCTGTGATTGACAGCTTTTGCTCTACTTTGCTCAGTCAATGGAGTGTGATATTGATCAAGAATCTTTAAAGACATTTCTTTTTGTTGTTGTTTCAGTGTTGGCATAGTTACTGCATTTGCCTTTGTTAGCCCACATACTGCCTATGACTGTTCTGAAAGAGTATCAGGCAGAGGGTCAAGGCTTGCCTGGTTACCTTCAGTATAACTATGCCACCTCTCTCTCTCTCTCAATGTCATCCGGCTGATGGATTCTGTTTGAGGCACAATAGACATGCACAGACAGGTGAGATCAAAACAAATCAGCCCAGTGACATCAAACATCCTGGGACTATTGGTACTACAGTGTTGAGATGGAGGGTATATTATTTCGTATGTTAATAAATCCAACTCTTTGTAGTGCAAACGAAACCTTTTTATTATTATTATTTTGGCAAGAGGTAACCTCCTAAATTGCACATGCTCCTGATCATAATTATTTTCTTATTAAACCACATTTTGTTTTCCCCTTTCATTGCTTTTCAGTTTGGTAATTAGCGCTCGTCTGTAAGTGCTGGGTATTCCATGATGCTCCATCATAGAAACGTATAATGGGCACATACTGCATGCATTGTCTGTATTGTCAGGGCAAGGAGATGAATAGGATGGGCCCACTTCCAGTGTCTTTCTTTTGATATGTAACAATGTATTTTCATACTGAATCGCTTTTCAAATGGAAATGAAATTAACAGATATGAATGCTATTATGGACTCTGTAGTGAGAGGTTCATTATAGAGTGTTTTTCGCATTGTCAATCTGCAGAAATAGAAAATGGTCAAGGCTACTTTTTTACTGAAAAGAAAACAATTCTGTCATAATTTACTCATTCTACACTTCCTGACAACAGTCTTGTTATTGATCCCAGTTGTAAGAGGAACAAATAATAACTTGACTTCTAGTTGATCATTTATAAAAGTGGCAAAAGGTATATTTTTTTCTATGAAACATCTGAACCAGCATGGACTCAACATTCTCACAGATTAGTCAAGTTTGGTGAAAAAAAATCATGGTTTGGGGTTACTTTCAGTACGGCGACTTGCATGGCAACATCAACAGCCTGAGGTATCAAGACATTTGTGCTGCCCATTACATTACAAACCACAGGAGAGGGCAAATTCTTCAGCAGGATTGCGCTCCTTCTCTTACTTCCTGAAAGCAAATAAGGTCAAGGTGCTCCAGGATTGGCCAGCCCAGTCACCTGAAATGAACATTATTGAGCATGTCTGGGGTAAGATGAAGGAGGAGGCATTGAATATGAATCCCAAAAATCTTGTTGAACTCTGGGGGTCCTGCAAGGGTGCTTTCTTTGTCATTCCAGACGACTTTATTAATAAGTTATTTGAGCCATGACAGAGATGTATGGATGCAGTCGTCCAAGCTCATGAGAGTCATACACAATATTCATTGTTTTTCCACTGCACCATGACTTTCACGATATTCTATACTGTACATTATTTCTGTTAAGTGACAAGACTTTTGTCTAAACAAAGTCAGACCTTACTGTCCTAATTAAATAATTAAGAATCGAGGCATGATCATATTTTATTTTGGTAAAATAAGCGTAATCTAGAGGCATTTGCCTTTCATATAAGACACTTCTGATAGCAAATGATCAAGTTATTATTTGTTGTTCCTAAAACATGATAGGCGACAAGATTTTTGTCAGGTAGTGAATGTTCCAGTGTTTGTGTTCCTCAATAGTCGTGCTAAATGTTTTTTATTGGTCTGGGGTCTCATTTATAAAACTTGGTGTAGAAACCTTCCTAAAAGTGAATGTACAGTAGTACATCACATATATTTTTAATTGATTTATTAAAGACTATGGTTCATACACTCAAATATATATATATATATATATATATATATATATATATATATATATATATATATATATATATATATATATATTTGCTGCTTGTTCTAACTACTTATTTTATATAAAGTTGTAAAAACAACACAATTTTCTTGATTTTTATCCGGGGGTGGGGGGAGATCAGCTTCATTGTTTTATGTTCAATCAACTTAAAATGGTAAAAAACCATTAACCTATTTGATTTGCATTGGGCAGACATGAAGGGATTTTTTTTACAGTGTATAATTTAAAGTGGTTCAATATTTAAGTTAAATAATGTTACTTAGAATTAACTTACAGCTGCGCACATTCTTCTGTCAAGTTTGTTCTTATGGATCAGCACCTTTGCATGAGAACACACATTTCCATGACTGTTTTGTACACACCATGTTTATGCATAAATGACATCCCTGATCTTTATGGTGAATAAAAACTGCAGTCCAGCTCATCAACAGTATCACTCTTGTGAGGATAATAACAACTAAATTGCATGGTTAGAATCATTGATCATTTTAAGCAAAATAGACAATATTACTGAAATATATTCAAAGCTCTATGCGAACTGAATAAAATAGAATCATATGAATCAAGAACTTTGTGGATTTTTAGACTAATTTGGGCATGTAGATTTCCTACAAAACTCCTCATTTTCCAGGAAAAGTGCTGTTATATTGCTTTGAACTAACTGCATTTTGCAATATTGGGAAATTGCAAGATGGTGATTTTTTGCTAATAATAATTAAACTATATTTTGCTGAATGTGTTTTGTGTTTGTTTAGTACATTCTTAACAGACTTGGGTGTAACGTGTTCCACAGTAACACATTACTGTATTCTAATTACTTTTTTGGTGAGCACAGTAATGTAACAAATTACATTTATATTTTGTGTAATTTGATTACAGTTACTAAAGTCAGTTTTAGAAAATAAAAAGCTTCATTTAAAAAACTTTTTCTACTGCAATGTTAATAAGCATGTACTTTTAAACAGCTGGAGCAGAAATGGTTGCTGATGAGAGTTCTTCAAGTGGAAATACAGACATTGCTTTGATTTCATTAAGCGTAAAAACAAAAATATTGCTGTCAAATGCAGTCTATGTCCAGTCTCTAAAGAAATTTCGACTGCTTTTAATCCGACCAGCAACTTGTTCAAGCACTTGAATAGAAAGCCGAGGATAGCGGCGACCAAAAACATGATGGCCCTTAACAGCCTAAATTGAATTTTTGTGCAGGATCAGGAGTGAATTTATGTTTTGAATGTGAAGAGAAGCGAAGCTGCTTATGGGGCTGTTCACATATCGCATCTATTTTGTTATTTTCAATGGAAGCACGTGGCTTGCGCACACATAATCCGAGCGCATATTGTGTGCACTCGCATTTTCCAAGCACAGCAGTTGAAAACCGAGAGTAACGTGACAAGAGCTGACTGAAAAGACAAACAGGTTTGGAATAAGTGAATGATTGTTTTGGGTGTTTTTAAGTTTTGGGTGAATTTTTGAATATGTCAAGCTGCTGTGATCAACCCATTGCAATGTTTTTCAGTAAATATTAAATTACTGAAAGAGCTGCTGTTTATTTTGTATCTTTATAGGTATATTTTATATGTTTTAAAAGTAACTTCAAAGTAAAGTAATTAGTAACCTGATTACTTTTTACATTAAGTAATTATGTAATCAGATTACATTTTTCAGTAGTCAGTAATTTGTAATCTATTACTTTTTTAAAGTAACTTACCCAGTGCCGTGCACAGACTCTTCAATGGGCAGGTGCTCATTCACGGTATATGGGTGACGGTCGCGGGAATCACGCTACATGGGGGGGATGAAGTGGGGGAGTGGGTGACGGTTGCGGGAATCACGCTACGTGGGGGGGTGAAGTGGGGGGGTGAAGTGGGGGAGTGGGTGACGGTCGCAGGAATCACGCTATGTGGGGGGGGGTTGACGGTCGCACAGGAATCTCCCTAAGTGGGGTGGTGACGGTCGCGCGGAAAACATGGTAAGTGGAGGGATGGAGCACGGACGCATTGGAGGGAGAGGGAGGGCACCTCAGCCAATGAGGGCAGGGGCCGGGGCTCTAGTCACCGGGCCACCCCGATGTGCACACGGCCCTGAACTTACCCAACACTGATTTTAAATCTATCCTGGTAGGCTTCATCACACATGCTTTTAGCCTCTTAAGATGTGCTTTGTTTGTTTTTGGTTTTACAATGTCAGATGAAAAATGTCATGCACCTCAGTGTAAAATTATATGTAAGAGTAAACAAAATAAATCAGTAGAGATTCAATCTAGATTTTCTTACGTGAAGCTCCAAAGAAGAACATGCCAGTTTTATAATGTATCAAAACTAAAAGAAATGAACTGAAATAGAATCAATTTGGAATTGAATCATTAGCCTATTAATCTGAATCACAAAATATGCACCAATACTCATCCACCCCCCCTCTTCCAAACACTGAAAGCCCTTTTATACAGGTTTGAATATAATGAGGAAGAGTTGTCCATTTTGACTTTTCATTGACCTGTTCCTTTAATGTCTCTTTAGAGACGGCTCTTGTATGATGGTACAGTGCTGTGCATATGTCCATATTGCGTTCAGATGTGTGTGGAACTTTAGTCAATTGTGATGAATGAGTGCAGTGCCAAAGATGAGGCAAGGTAAAAAAAAATAAAGATCCACACATGGGAATATTTATCCTCATTCCCATCAGCTTAACATATGCCTCACCTTGTCATACCTCCACCATAATCATTCCAACAATACAGTAGATATACAAGATACGACATGACGTAACCTCTCAAAAAATACGATTTCAGGGGAAAGGAGCATCTTAATACCACGGCGTGCCAGCTGAAAGATGCACGCATGCTTTAAATGGATTAAAGCAATCACCTGCACATTTCTCTAAAGTCAAATAGACTTGTTTAAGCATGAAAGCCCCCGCAGCAGCCGCCCCCCTCCTCCTCACCTCTCTTTGAGAAGCATAACACAAATTACAGCAATTTACCCCAAGAGGCAGTGTGTGCGTGTGACAGCAGAATGGGTTTCGAGTTGACGGTGTCGAATGTCGTGTCACAGCCACTCATGCCAGTCTTTCATCATATTTTGGCATGCCTCTCTGTGGAAAAAGTGACAGGAATGGAGAGGGAAAGACGGCAATCTCGCAAACCTTGAGTTTCTCCGTCAAAGGTCACTATAACTGACAGGAATTCTCTCTCTCTCGCCATCACTGGCTCGTTTCCTTCTCATTTCCATCTCTCTCTCTTTCCTTCCCTCATGCGCTCTCTCTTTAATCTGAGGACTGACAGTCAAATGAATGCCAGGTGGATTTCTTTTTGCCTCCGCCCTGCATATCACAGACAGAGAAAGAATTATTCAACAGCGCGAGTAGCCGTGCTCGTCCATCTCGTGTCTCCGAGTGCACAGAATCACTCTCTGTTCTCCTGTCTGCTGGATCAGATTGCCGACTGCTTCCTCATATGCTGGCTGACAGAAAGGCAGGCGTGTGGGACGGTCCCCGGGCCCGTCCCCGCAACTCCAGCGATAACATCTTAAATCAGAGTGTGCAGAGCTGCTTCCTTCTGTCACGTCGTCCTCCTACCAGCACTTCTCTGTCATTTCCAGATCCGTCTCTCTGTATGCACGCCTTATTTTTTTCCCCTGGCTTCATCCCATCATTATTGCATCTGTGTTGTTCTCTCTTGTGCAAACGTGTGCTCATTTCAAAGTTTTTCCTAGTTTTATCCAACAGTTGGTTCATTTTTAGAAGGGTATTTTAATCGTGTGCAAATATGGGGGGTGTGCTAATATTAAAAATCAGGCCAGTTATAGATAAGTTGGTGATTTTCATATTGTGGCCAATAACTGATATTCAGGCTAAAGTCTAAACTATTTTTGTCTGAATAAAATTAATGTATAATACTACACTCTAAAATATGTTGGGTTCTATTAAGCCAGTGTTGGGTCAGAAGGACAAACCATTGGGTTAAATAGTGACATTTAAATTTGATTGGGAAAAATGAATCTTAGGCAGCATGGTGGCTCAGTGGTTAGCACTGTCGCCTCACAGCAAGAAGGTCGCTGGTTCGAGTCCCAGCAGGGCCACTTGGCAATTCTGTGTGGAGTTTGCATGTTCTCCCTGTGTTTGTGTGGTTTCCTTTGGGTGCTTCGGTTTCCCCCACAGTTCAAAGATATACTGGAATAGTTGGCGGTTCATTCCACTGTGGCGACCCCAAATGAATAAGCGACTAAGCCCAAGAAAAATGAATGAATGAAAATGAACCCAATGGTTTGTCTTTATTTGACCCAATGTTGGGTTACAACAACCCAGCCTTTTTTAAAGATGCTACTGCACATGTATATTAATGTTCATACACTCATTCATTTTCCTTGGTCTTAGTCCCTTATTTTATCAGGGGTCGCCACAGCAGTAGGAACCCAGCGGATGCCCTTCCAACCGCAACCCAGTAATGGGAAACACCTATACACTCTCACATTCACACATACTCATACACTACGGCCAATGTTGTTTACCAAATTCCCTTATAGTGCATGTCTTTGGATTGTGGGGGAAACCGAAGCACCGGGAAGAAACCCACGCAAATGCAGGGAGAACATGCAAACTCCACACAGAAATGCCAGCTGGTCCAGCTGGGACTCGAACATTCTTGCTGTAAGGTGACAGTGCTAACCACTGAGCCACCGAAAATGGTTGTTTATTTTGAGATTTGACTTTCAACACACTTTAAAATTATTATTTTTTAATAGATAATGTCCACCAAACCCAATGTATTGCAGATACATTATGCCATCCATCAAAAACCTACTACTTTATTAATTTACCAAAAGGAAATCCATATTTATGAGAGGTTATAGTTTCATAGCTTAGAATATGTGTTACACATTTCAGATGCAGTTAGAGTACACAATTATTCAATTAAAAGACTTATATATCTGGAAGAAGTTAGCAAAACAGCTAAAAACAGCTTGAAGCACCATAAAGCTACATTGAATTTTCTTTGATGTCTACCTTGATAGACAAGTGCATTAGACATCAGGCAATGATCCAAAGTCTCCTAGTAAGCAGATCTAGATATAACAGAACCATCAGAGCCGATAATGAAGATTTATATTTAAGTGTGTATAAAACAACTTAAAATAATTCATTTCAATTATCAAAAATGTGTAAACACAGTGGCTTTGTCATACTGGTTTGAGATTCACAATACTATTCATTGGGAAAAAAACCTAATCAAATCAAAAATATGTCATGACACACTAAGGGCTTTATTTTAATGATCTAGGCGCAAAGTGCATGGTGCAAAAGTATTTAGGGTGTGTCCGAATCCACTTTTGCTATTTTAAGGACGGAAAAATACGATTTGTGCTGCAGCGCATGGTCTAACAGGGTTGTGCTTATTCTCTTAATGAGTTGTGGATGTGTTTTGAGCATAAAGTACATTAAACCAATCAGAGCCTCATCTTCCATTCCCTTTAAGAGTCAGTTGCGTCGTGTCATGGCGTATTTGCTATTTACATGGCAGACTTTGTAAGTAGAAAGACTGAACACTTCACTATCGATAAATCAGTTAAACAGATCATCTGCAGCGCGAGGATAAAAAACAAGCCTCCTCCATTCGGCATCTTTACTTTCTCTTTACTTTACTTTTACTCTTTACTTTACTCCTTTACTTTCGTGGATGAGGAAACGGTGTTGTACGCACTCCACTGAAGACATCCATTAGCCTACATATTCAATTTAGTTTGTTAAGTGCAAAGATTTGTTTTAAAACTATCTCTAAATTCAGTTCTAATTTCCAGCAAACAAATAAATGAACAGCAATAATGAAATGTGGTTAAAAAAAATTTAGCCTGGAGGCAGTGGTTTTGTAAAAAATAATAATTTTTGTAACATTTTAATCCTTTATTTTTTCATATATAAATATATTTGTGTATTGCTGTACATTCAGTGTATATTAAGCAATGTGTAAGCGTTTGAACCCACATAGGCGCATAACTAATGCACTGTGCGCTGGACTTTAGATCTGCTTTTAGATGGTCAATGGCGTGGTCTATTTCAGTTCTTCAAAATAGAAACGGGCCAACGAAGCGCTTTAACACACCTCTATTTTAGACCAGCACACCTATGAGACCACAAAGTGGCGCAAATGGATTTGCTATTTAAACAACGTGGTGCAAAACGTGAAAATTAGGGTTGCACTGGTCTGAAAATAGCAACAAATCTCACCATACACGTCTTGCGCCTTATTGCACCGAGTGCATGATAGGGCCCTAAGTATGAATGGCTGTTGATGCAGAAAGGTTTTGTTGGCCCAGAATATCTACCAGTCAAGCCATAATCTCAAAAAAGATATCTCAAACAATCCATATTTAGCCATTTTAAAAATGATACCGGAGACTATATTTGCCCTACCTTCAAAACCTGATACTGTATATTAAAGAGATCTAACATGCTCTGAGGTCTGGGACTGACAGGTAGATATGTTTTTTGTGTGAAAGATGACGCTCGGTTGAACAGAGAAGAGAAGCATGAGCAACAGAAACAGAGAGAGAGAGAGAGAATGACACCGTTCTTCTCCTGTGACCTATGCAATTGCTGGAGTAGAGACAGCTCATCAATCTCCCATGGTTGAACATCACTCTCTGTCTCCATCTCCCCCGATAGAGGAACAGCCTGTCTCGTTCTAATGCATGTGTCCTTACCTCTCAGCTCCTCTCAACAGATTTACACTCAACCCTCTGCCTGTGACAGCAGCTTTCCTTTCACTCCAATCACCATCACTTTGGAGGAAACCAGGGGCATTTCTAGAATTCAACCTTAGGGGGTCCTTATCTTTATACACTTACATCAGCTGTTGGGGCTGACTGGAATATTTCTTGCTAAAATAGTGAGAGGTCACAAGTTTGGACCTTACTTAACTTACTTTTTTTTGATAACATTATAACAGTCATGGGCAGTACAACAACATATACTGTTGCACCATTACACTTCAGACATCTTGAGTTTGAGTCCCAGCTCATGGATGAGCCTGTCCTCTTTAATTTCACTTCCCCTCTACATACAGTGCTATCAAAAAAGACAACACCAAACAAAAATCTTAATAATTGAAAACACTTCATTTTAAAGTGTGCTTGTTACAGTGTAATTCAAATAACTACCTAGTAATATTGATTAATGTAATTACTACATGGTTATGGTTAAAATAGTGGTTAGATTTAGGGTTAATTACATGTAAACACATGATTAATAGTAATTATTACGTACAAAAATCATGTAACAAGAACACCATTTAATAACGTATTTTCAAAAAAAATGAGACTCGATCAGAATCAGACGTTACCTCCCGATCAGGATTTAAATATATATATATTCTCATTATTTTTGAACACATCTATAATTATGCAGTGGCGCAAAGTTAGACCTCTTTCTTGACTTCACACAGAAACAGCCACACATGCGTCATGACATCACTTTGTTGCAGTGATGCTACTGGTTAAATGCCGGCAGAGTAGAATGCAGGAGCAGCTTGCAGGAGCAGCTTGGAGCAGAAAGCGCGAGTATGTCTGCTGTCTGGAGGCATTATAAAGTTGATGACAACAACACTGCCATAGCAAACTGTGAGATATGTAAACTTGGGATTGCCTGCTAAGCTAAGCTGAGGTGCTATTTGTTTTGATATTAGATTTTTTTAAATATTTACTGTAAAGTTTAAAAGTAATTTATATTATTTATTGATAGTGTCAAGCTGCCTCATAGAAGTGATTTGTTTGTTAACAGATTTGTTGAATGCTAAAATAAGGTGAATTAAATAAAAAGTAAGGAACATCCTGGATCTGTTTCTTCGCTCTCTTTATTCTTTTTTTATATATTATCGAAATATTGGACTGGGTTTCGGTATCGGTATCGGTAGATACTCAAAATCAAATGACTCGGACTCGAGGGCAAAAAAAAATAATTGGGATATCCCTACCAAAAAATGTTAATAATACATTTAGCCCTGGATCATTCAATTCAATTCAATTCACCTTTATTTGTATAGCGCTTTTACAACGTTGATTGTGTCAAAGCAGCTTCACATAAATGATCATGGTAAATTGAAACAGTGTAGTTCAGTTTTCAGATCATTCTATTATCAAGACTGAATCTAATAATTCAAAAATAAAAAGACTTTTAAGATGTCTATTTTGCATCCCAACAGAACATCCAAAACAATGTTTTGTTTTCACTTTCTAAATAATTTCTAATTGTGTTTTGTTACAGTCACCAGCGATCTAGCTACTGCAGATCACTGGAGAACCTTGACTTTCACTCAGACGACAATTCTGCCACCACACGAACTACAAATCCTGTCATGCACCTCACACACACCTGTTCCTGTTTCACATTGATTACATTCACACAGCCGGAGGATCATGATAAACTGATTACATGGACTATAATACACCACACTTGCACACACACAGTGCTGAGTCTTGTTCAACCTGTAGCATTACGAAGCGTTTCTCTTTGCCTTGTAGTGTTTTGATTCTTTGCTTTGTTTGATGATTTTTGATGTTAGTCGTCTGTATAGACATACTGCCTGGTTTTGTCTACTTCTTTGGATTGCCCTTTTTGATTCTGTTTGCTTCTGTGATCGATCGATGCTTGTTGTAGTTGCATACTTATACTCTCTGAAATTGGACAAAAGTAGTCCATGGGATGGTACCTTTTCAAAAGGTTTATGTTTGCACCTAAAAAACATACCTTAAAGGTACTTTAGAACCTTAAGTATACATGCTACCACATAAAACATATGCCAGAGTTATTGGCAGATTCCTTTGTCTGTGGCGACTTCTCATAAATCAATGACTGAGCCGAAGGATAGGATAGCATAAATGTTACAGAGATCATTTTAGTCAAACCTGTCAGGTGAGAACTCACCCTAAAACCATTCAACCAATTCGATCATGCTGGGAGACCAGAAAGCAATCTTAGGCTGCTTGTTGGTTTAATGGATTGTTTTCAGATAGGCTGGCCAGCAGAGGTCGCTGTGTTAATCCATGTGCAGGTTAAGTGTGCCACCTGTGCCCAGCAAGCACCTCCATCTCTCTGGCCGCCAGCCACGCAAATCACTCAATCAGGCCTCCGGCAGCTCTGCCATCAGCGCCCTGCCTCACGTCTTATGGATAATCAGTGTTGTTTTTCTCCCTGTGCCACACGCACGCTGTTCTCAGTACAGAGCGTTACCCTCGCTGAACCTCCAAACCATTTCTCCACAGTGTCTCCTCCACTTAGAGTGCCAGCAATCTCCCCCCAAGCCCCTCTGATTGCAATCAATGAAAGCACCTTCTAATTCTGTCCGCTCTATTTAGAAGCCCCCTTGAAACCAGTTAATGCTTAACCATTTGTGACAGAGTGTATCATCTGAGACAAATGATCATCTGTTGTACCTGTGGCGAATCCCAGGCAATTCCCCTCATCGGCACACAGTTTTTGAAGACTCCCAGTTACGAGGCGTCAAGCAAAAAACTTTCTCTACAGTTGGAGAAATTAAAAAATTAGCAATGGGTGCGTAAAAAAACTTTTATGCCATTTTCAATATTTAGTTTATGCTACAATGCATTTGTGATGTCCAAACCTGGAAGACTAATTGATCAGTGGTAAATTGTAAGTTTTACCAAAATCGCGACACAGACTCTTTGGAAATATGTGTGTCAACCTCCTTTTTCTTTAAACCGCAAACAAAACGCACTTAGACATACTGTACATTTGACTTCAAACGTATCAATTGCAAATTTTACCAAAATTGCAACTTAGACTTATTGGAAATACTTGCTTCAACCACAATTTTTCTTTAAACCGCTAAAAAACATACTTAGACATACAATTGACTGCAGTTTCTAGGTAAAATGTCCCAACCGTATCATAAGTTTCATTTCTGAACTTCAAATCAAATAAAATCGGCATAATTCTAGTTGCCCAAGCTAATGCGCATGCGCACTCGAAAGAATCGAAATCACGACACCAACCTCATTTATGGCTCTGTTACACATTATCATCCTCTGGATAATGCTTCGCCTGATCGCACTGCTTTTCTAAAGTAATTCACAAATTGTTCTTGATGGCGAATCTCCCCTGTAAATGAAATTTTGTGGCCGTTTGAGTAATTGCTGTCATGTGATATGCGATTGACAGGACGGACTGTAACTCACGTTTGTTTCATATAGTTTACAAAACAAAACAACTTTTGTTTTCAAGTGCACTTGGTTCATTTAACAGCACAGATTTCAAGCTTTGTCTGGATATATTTCTTATGTCTGTGAAACAAGTATTCACTCAGATTCCAGTGTATTTGTTGACCACTAAACTGTCGTAAAAGCACATATCTCATCCAAGCTTTTTCACTAGAGAAACGTCAGTTTATAGCAATTGATGATTGGCTCCTGTACTAGTAGGCGGGGCTTCTATGAAAAAAACTATGTAAAACAACATGGTCATAGTGCACGACTAATTGGGTTTAGGTCAGTGGTCTGCTTGTGTAGGTGTTCTGTTCAACAAGCCCCATCTTCTCATGGATGTGTATTTGGACACACGACAAAATATACCATAAGTAACATGTTTCAGATTCACAAAGACACCGCCCTCTGGTGGATTTGTCATCTGAGACGTGCAACAAAATGTATCCAGAGCAACATATTTTAAGTTTTGCAAAAATGTATACCGAGGCACATATTTCAAATGAAAATTACATTGTTGCCAAAAGAGGTGTTAGTGAGGCCAGCAGGAACGATCACACTATGGTCTACGTGGGTCCTAATGCCCCAGTATAGTAAAGCAGATGCTATACTGTCTTTCAGATGAGACAATAAACCAAGGCTCTGACTCTCTAAAATCACAGGATGTCCTATGAAAACAGTAAGGGTGTGTCCCCGGTATCCTGGCCAAATTTACCCACTTGTCTCTGTCCATCATGGCCTCATAACCATCCCCATTTAATAATTGGCTTCATCACTCTGTCTCCTTTCCATCAATAAGCTGGCGCAGAATGGCTGTCGTCATGTAATCTAGGTGGGTACTGCACACTGGTGGTGGACAAGGAGATTTCCCCCAAAAACTCAACACAAAGACAGCGCCCTCTAGTGGATTTGCTATCTGAAACGTGCAAGAAAACGTACCCAAAGCAACATCTTTTAAGTTTCACAAAATGTAGGCTGAGGCATATATTTCCAATGAGTCTGAGCTCCAAGAGGTGGTACCAGGAGCACAACATCAATGTATAATCAAGTTATGTTTAAATTCAGAGTAAATATAAAAACACCAAGACCGACAACTAGCACTGAAGCTAAGCAGGGTTGCACAGGGTTATAACCTGGATGAGAAATCACATGGGAAAACTAGGTTGCTGTCGGAGAGGTGTTGGAGAGGTCTGTGTAGGTCCTAATGCCCCAGTATAGTGAAGGGGACACTATACTGTCAGTCAGCACCGTCTTTCAGACAAGACATAAAACCAAGGCCCTGACTCTCTACTGTCATTTAAAAAATTCCAGGAAGTCATTTGAAAAGAGTTGGAGTGTTCCAGGTATCCTGGCCAAATTTGCCTATACTGACCTTTGTCCATCATGGCCTCATAATCATGCCCATAAAATAATTGGCTTCATTGTTCTTTCTCCTCTCTACAAGAAGATTCAATTCCAAAATATGCTTTGTACACCCCGATCACGCTATATAAATGTAAATAATTAATTAATTATTATTATTATCATTATTGACCAGTGATTATTTTGAATAGGCTGATTTAAAATAGTATATTTTAGGATATAAAATAAAATAAAAATGCACTATATGCATGGAAATCAGGGGCGTATTTAGTGATTTGGGGGTCATAAGCAATTCCAGCTATGGGGCCAAACAGTCCTAATATGCACCCTTTGTATGTATGTATGTATCCATCTATCTATCTATCTATCTATCTATCTATCTATCTATCTATCTATCTATCTATCTATCTGTCTGTCTGTCTGTCTGTCTGTCTGTCTGTCTGTCTGTCTGTCTGTCTGTCTGTCTGTCTGTCTGTCTGTCTGTCTGCCTGCCTGCCTGCCTGCCTGCCTGTCTGTCTGTCTGTCTGTCTATCTATCTATCTATCTATTTATCTTAATATAATCTCTACATTTGAAATTAATTGATTTCTAAAATAACTAAAAATAACATTACATAATATTATTTGTAGGCAGCATGGTGGTGCAGTGGGTAGCACTCTCGCCTCACAGCAAGAAGGTCGCTTGTTCGAGCCTCGGCTGGAACAGTTGGCATTTTTGTATGGAGTTTGCATGTTCCCCCCATGTTGGCGTGGGTTTCCTCTGGGTGCTCCTCCGGGTGCAAATCCAAAGACATGCGGTATAGGTGAATTTAGTAGGCTAAATTGTCCGTAGTGTATGTGTGTTTGGGTGTTTCCCAGTGATGGGTTGCGAGGGCATCCGCTGCGTAAAACATATGCTGGAATAGTTGGCGGTTCATTCTGCTGTGACGACCTATGAGGAATACAGGGACTAAGCCGAAAAGAAAATGAATGAATGAATAAATAATTGAATTTTATTTGTTAGACCCTCGCCATAGAAAATATAATAGAAAACTATGTTATATATTATTTATAGAATCTTCAAGGTACTTATTGGGGGTCCCCATATATTTTGGGGCCCTAAGCGGCTGCTCACCTCACTTATTGGTTAAATCTGCTCCTGGACATAGTGAAGAATATAACATTCTGACAAAGAGGTTTTATTTTAAGCCAACTTTTCACAATCTGAAGTAAGGCTAATGAACGAACAATGTTCTTGCATGTAACCTAGATACCAGAAAGAGGCCCTTCAAAGAGCAGGGAAAAGCAGAGCAACGTTACCCAGTGTTTTGGCACAATCTGATGTCCACCATTTCTTTTAAATTCAGCCGTAAATACAACAACACAGAACAAAAACAAAAATCCTATGACAACACCTCAAAGGTCATGGGCAAAACCAAGAATGGCTTGCCTTTTGTCTTGGAGGAATGGGCTAATTATAAAAGCTCATGACTATGTGGCTTTAACAAAGCACCGCGGAGAGCCTGGAGTCGTGTACGGTTTGGTGTTCGCAGAATGTGGGTAGTCTCATTTTCCGTTCACAAACAAGCTGTCTCTGTGCATCCCTGTACGCCTCAATAGATTCAGCGCGGCCGCATTGTTGCTGCGACATCCACAAACAAGCTTTTGTGTGACTCACTCGCTCCTCTCACACTTCTTAAGCAGACACGTGCTCTCTGCCCCTTTTTTCAGGGTGCCATTGTCTCCTCTTTGCATCTGCGACAAAAATGGAGCACCTGACTATTTCCAAGCGTGATCAAAGAGGGATCTGTGTGCACTATGGGTTTCGTGCCTTGTTTTTCCGTGCTGTTCACAAGTCCGCGGCTTTCTTTAATTATAATATTGTTGAAAAGAACGATAACAATGCAACAGAGATGGCTGCAGAACACACAAATAAAGGAGGCCACTGCAATAAAAGCACAATTATGCATGAGCGCCAATAACAAGGCGTAACCTTGTAAGAAACACACACAAAGAAGTAGCTACAAACATCCACTATGAGGTTTAATATTGCTGTGAAGCACAATTAAAGTGATGATGCCTGTAGAGATATGTGGAGCGTTCTGTTAAACAGAGTGAATGGATTCTGATTAGATTTCATGAATGAGCATGGCTGTTTTAAGAAGTGGGTGTTGAATCATTTGGAGTTTGATTTTGCATTTGAAAGATGAAGGTGTGAATTTAAAACATTTGAATGACTGAATAAACAACTGGATAGAATTTCTTTAAGACCATGATATACTGCAAAATCACAGAATTTAGTGGTGTGACAATCTAAAAAAAAATCTGAAGAAAATGAACATCGTTTAGGCCAGTGGTGTCCAATCTTAGGCCCTGTGCACGCGAAACGTATTTTCAAAACTACACTTTTTTTATGTGGCTTTACTGTTTGTCCACACAGAAATGGAGTATCGAATGACGAAAACCAAAACTTTCTGAAAACTGCAGCCAGGGTGAAGATTTTCCAAATTTTTTTTTGGCCTCATGACATTAACACTGTTTTCTCCTTTCTGATTGGCCAACACGGCTGGGTTCACACCAAATGCAGAAGAAGTGATTCAGGCAAATTCCACACGTTTGCTGCAAACGCATCACATATTCCGTGTCATTCACACACCAGGATGATAATCTGCCTCTGTTCTCGCGTTTGCATTGACTTGTATGCCGTTGATTCGCGATAATACTTGGTCTGAACCTAGCACAAAAGTGTCATTATCGCCACCTGTTGGTTTGTGTGTTTTGCCGGGTGGACTGAGAGTTTTTTAAAAAATGAAAGTGGGGAAATCTCTGTTTATTAAAACAATAACTATGTACTTGTGGACATGGACTTTGTCCTGGAGCGCCACTGTCCTTCAGAGTTTACTGTAGCTTCAACTTGCCTCTGCACACCTGTCTGAATGTTTCTATTATGATAAAAAATACCCAACCCAGGCTCATTCTGACAATGTACCACTATATACATTTCTGGAGAGCGAAAAATACATCCCAGGAGCTACATTTTTGTTTTTGCGAATCCACCAGAGGCCGCTGTGAACGCATTTCAGTTCATTTTAGATGTCCATGAGTAAAAAAAAAAAAAAAAACGCAAAAAAATAAAAATAACGGAATAATTTGAACACTGAAAAGCAACAAGGGTGTAGCTTTTTCATGTTTAAAAGTGTTAAGGTGCTTGCTTTTAAGAAAAATACTGTATAATGTGATAAACAAACATTACTTATTCAAAAATTGTTCCAACCATGTTTGTCGTTTATAAAGCTTTTATTTGTTTGTGTAATTATTTCAGTTTATAATTTTTTTTGTGTTATTTATTTATTTATTTATTTATTTATTTATTTATTTATTTATTTATTTATTTATTTATTTATTTATTTGTGTTTGTGTAATTATTTTATTTATTTATTTATTTATTTATTTATTTATTTATTTATTTATTTATTTATGTGTTTGTCTAGCTATTTTATTTTATATTTATTTATTTATTTATTTATTTATATAATTATTTTAGTTTATATTTTATTTATTTATGTGTTTGTGTAATTATTTTATTTATTTATTTATTTGTGTAATTATTTCAGTTTATATTTTATTTATTTATTTATTTATTTATTTATTTATCTATGTGTTTGTGTAATTATTTTATTTTATATTTATTTATTTGTTTGTGTAATTGTTTCAGTTTATTATTTATTTATTTATTTATTTATGTGTTTGTGCAATTATTTTATTTTATATTTTATTTATGTATTTGTGCAATTATTTCAGTTTATATTTTATTTATTTACTTAGTATTTGTGTGTAATTATTTTATTTTGTATTTTATTTATTTGATTGTGTAATTTTTTCATAAATATATTTTTTGCATTTTTTTTTATTAAATACTCAAAGTAAAATCATGATTTCTGAAAACTTAAAAGCTCCAGTTTGAGTATAAATCATGTATTTTTCATAATTGTTTTTGCATTGTTTCAATTCAATACTCCAGTTTGAGGATACATCTTTTTTTTCAGAAATAATCATTATTTTATTTTATATATTTATTTATTTATTTATTTGTTTAAGTAATGATTTTATTTATTTTTTATTTTATATCAATTATTATTAATTAATACTGAAGAATAAATGAGGGAATGAATACAGTGTTGTGTAGAAAGCAGATGCACAAAGATTATTCTTTTGACATTAGGCTCAGTATAATCACATATAATGACAGTATTTTTGCTTTTGGGACAAATATTCTTTTAAAAGAAAGTTGTCAAAACCCACGGTGACCACATGTGACTTTGACCTTTCTGAAAGGAAAATAGCCAACATCTGTAAACCCGTGAACCCTGGACACACAAACAATCCTCAGAGAGAGAGAGAGATTTCCAGAATGGAAGTAAGGTTGAGTTTGTTTGGTGGCTACATTTTCAAGTGCTTTCTGCTGCAGCACAGTCACCAGTACTATTAAGCCTAAATAAGACGATTTCAGAAAAAGACGGTTCAGATTCATAAGACAACCTGGTTTAAGTAGTATTAAAGTTGACTCCTCTCCCTGTTTGTCAGCCAGAGAGTCCCGAAGAGGGAGCTGGGAATAATCCAAGTAAATCATCTCTTGCCTGTGGTCAGCTCACTGAATAAATCCATCCAAATGCATGCCATTGGAAAGTAAACAAACAATAACAATTCTCCCCCTTTTCTACATTTCCCTGCAATCTTCGACTGACTCCTGGCACCCTGCAACTTTCTAGACTGACGTTTCCATTAAGACCAATGAGATTAAATGGCTGAAGACCTGCATGGGTTTTGGTGGAAACACAGTAGTGAAGGACAGAGATATTAAAGCTCCGTGCTGGTGCCTCACTCATTGCGAGCAATTGTTTCCAAGGCCTGCCATTATTTGGCCCTGAGGAAAAGAGAAAGCTGGAGGAAGCAGGCTAATCAGGCTGCATTTGTGGCTGTCAGCGTGTACCTGTTACATGGAGACAAGCGCAGCTCTGGTGCTCAAGGAGAACATGTGGCCTTCACCGGGTCTGATTGCTCTCAGATTGCCATGTGACAGTTTGGACAGAGGGCTGAGGGGGGCTTGTGTCTCTGTGCACCCTTAACGTGAAGCATCAGCTGACACTCAGAGCTGGGATTACACACACACACACAAGTGTTGCTCAGCTCACGGTAGTTGATTTCAGGTGGAGGTGTCTGTGACAAGCCTTCAGCTTGTTAGTCTAAAGTTGCACAGTTGCCATGACACACATGTTGGTCTACTGGCCTACAGCACGAGCCTCCGGCCCTCTCATTAAAGAGAGAAGAGAAGAGAAGAGAAGAGAAGAGAAGAGAAGAGAAGAGAAGAGAAGGCAATGTTTAGCGCATTAATTTAGCAATCCGGTGTAATGCATTTTTGACCACCTGATGTATTCAAATTGCTTCATCAATATACCCCCTTGAGAACTCTGAAGCCTGGTTTATACTTGGCGCGTCTGCTAGTTCCTTTGAGTGCGTGCGGTGAATGTGACGTCATTGCTGTGTTTGCGGAGGTTCACTTTGGGTGCGTGCGACATGATTACGGCTGGTTGAGCGCATTTTTTTGGAGACTCAAGCAAACAGTGTGTGCAGCACCGCGTTTCATTTGAGTTGAATATGAAACGTTCAACGTTCGGCGTTTTGGGGTGGATGTGTCGCGGATGATAGTGAAGAGCGGGCGGTGGGTGGTTGCGGGGGTAAGTCGTGGGTGGTTGTGGGTGGATTCGCGGACGAAAGTGAAGAACTGGGGAGGTTTGGGGATGAGGGGGTGAGAAGGTGTCGCGGACGTAAGTAAAGTAAAGACGTAAGTAAAGAACATTGGGGGGGTGGATTGTCTGGTTATGGGGGCAAAGGAAGGTTGGTGGATTGCGTCTAACCGGGTGTGGCGGACAAAAGTAAATAGAGGAAGGGGGAATGGCAGTGGGAGAGGGTGTAGTTCAGATGGATGTGTCGCAGACGAAAGTGTAGAGCGGGTGGCGGAGGGTTTGGTGGGGGTGGCGGCGTTTGAGTCGCACACTAAAGTGAAAATTGGGTGGATGGTGGATGACGGGGGGTTGAGTCACGGGGAAAGGGTTGGTTGCGGAGTCGTGGGTGAAAGGGAAGAACGGTGTGGGTGGAGTCATGGATGAAAGTGAAGAGCTAGGGGGGTTTGGGAATGGGAGGTGAGGAGGTGTTGTGGACCTAAGTAAAGAGCAATGGGGGGTGGGGGGTATTCGGGTTATGGGGGCAGGAAGGGGTTGGTGGATTGCATTTCGCCAGGTGTGGCGGACAAAAGTGAAGAGCGCAAGGGAAAATGGTGTTGGGGGGAGGAGTTCAGGTGGATGTGTCGCAGACTTACGTGTAGAGCAGGTGGCAGGGGGTTTAAGTGGCAGCATTTAAGGTCGCGCAATAAAGTGAAAAGTGGCGGGTGGGTGGATGATAGGGGGTTGAGTCGCGAACGAAAATGGACAGCAGGGGGTGTCACGGGAGAATGGTTGGTTGTGGAGTCGTGGGTGAAAGGGAAGAGAGGTGTGGGTGGAGTCGCGGATGAAAGTGAAGAGCTGGGGGGGTTTGGGGATGGGGGATGAGGAGGTGGGGGGGGGTTCGGGTTATGGGGGGGGGATTGGTGGATTGCGCTTAGCCAGGTGTGGCGGACGAAAGTGAAGAGCGGAAGGGGGAAGGGCGATGGGGGTTTTATTGGGTGGATGTGTCGCAGACTAAAGTGTAGAGCGGGTGGCGGCGGGGTTGGTGGGAGTGGTGGCGTTTGAGTTGCGCACAAAAGTGAGGAACAGGGTGGTGGGAGGATGGGTCTGGTGGGCTCCTAATAGTATCTCTGGGGGGCCCAAAATGGCAGGGCCCCTAGAACTGTCCTAACTTTCCCCCTAGCGGCACCACTGAACTCAAGACATTTTACATCTCATTTACACTGATGCCCAGTTGAGATCACATTGACTACAATGCATCTTCATGCCAACCATGAGAAAAAGTCGCCACAGAATCTAGGTGTGCTGACTTCATACTCCAAAAAAAGCTGTCAAAGTTTCTCGTGTAGCACAGTTAACCTTTGAACATACAAACCCAAGACATACAGTCGCGTAACGATTTTGCCATTTCTTCTCGCTCTCTCCTCCTGTCAACCTCAATAACCTCGTCCCCGTCTTCATCTTTATCTGCTACTGCCCTCGACATCCTACCGAAGTGGGACAAATCTAAAGGCAGGAGCAAAGAGCGACATCAGCGCCGCCACACCAGTTGCTGGGAAATCAGAACGCAATTGTGCTTCATAAGTGAAAGGTACATGTGGTGAAGAGTGACAATGGCGGCTGTGTAATCCCTTTATGAAAAGCAAATTGAAGTTCATGCTTGAATACAGCTTGCAAAATGGCCCGAATTCAAGACATCAAGTGCTGCGGGCGAATGCAGGGGAGGGGTAATTTATGACAAGCAATTTTAAGGCACAATGCCGCGATGACCGCTCATCTGCAGAGACGTACGCGGTAGGCATATCTTTTTTTTTAAGCTAGTCATTAAGGCTGACACCTAGAGACACAGAGTGAAGGGAAAAAGGATTTCAGAATTATTAATTTATAACAGAAAGCCATCCAAGCCTTTTCATGATGTTTAATCGCTCGTTCCCTTAATAGGAATGTTTTATATTAACTCTTTTTTTTTACATGACAGCGTGTCATTGGGTAACAAAGGAAAACAACCAACCCCGGTGTTCTCGAACAACACGCTTGATGGAAAACCAAGGATAATTTATCACATCTGGTGCACGGCTGATATCTTCCATCACTGCCAGGACGATGCCTCTCAGAGGGTCTCTAAATCCCATGTTAAAAGACGGCCATTACATAGACATTAACCGCTTTGTTGGACACGTTTGACAGCGTTAGAGTGTGTTTATGTAGGACGTATAAATTAAAGACACATAATATGTCATGCAAAGTTGGCTTACTTCCAAGCTAAACATGCCATTGTATGTTCAACAGCCAAGATGGAAACCTAAAGAGCCTCCATTCAGGACTCAAATTGGACGACATGAATTTTTAAAATGACACCTTTGAGCTGAGGATGATTGAAACTGGGCAGGGTCTTGATGGTAACGGTCATTTTTCTTTTGACGGTTAAAGACAAAAGCCTCCAATTCCTCCTCCTCCCCAACGTAAAGCCTCAGAATGATATGAGACACCGCTGTTAACCTTTACCAGTCGAGGCTGAAAGCATGTGTGATCTTTGTGCTGATGGGTAATGACTCACAGAACGGTCTCTGAGGGATTTCACATGTCCTGTGTGTGGAGGTGCAGACATTCACCCAACGGTTCCTGATAATTGAACAACATATGGAGGCTTTCTATATCATCAGCGAGATCAATGCTGTCACAGATTGTACCCTAATGTCATGACAACAGGACTGACCTCTTCACCTATATGGATAGTTCACTGAAAATGTGCTATCGTATAGTCAACTTGGTACAATGCTAAAGATATTTTTCCTAATGTGCAAGTTGCTCACACTGCAATACTGTTTTTTTTACTTGTCTTGTTTCCAGTCCAAATATCAAAGAATCTTAAAACAAAAGGCATTTTCTACACAGCTAAAATTATTGTTTTGTTTTCAGTAATAATGTCAAAATTAAGGGAGCTTAAATGGTAAATAGTCAGTTAAAGCCTTTTTATTTTTATTCAGATCTTATTTTCATTCATTCAACTAGCAATAGCTGGATGCCTTCATCCATATTAGGGATTTCATGGAATGTTCTGCTACTTCTGTGAGGCATATATGGAATTTCTGCTCAAGAGTGTCCAGTATTAATGAAACAGGCATTACATGCATTTAAAGTGCCACAATGCCCACATCACCCTATTTTGAGAAAAACTGAAGAAAAAAAAAACCTCTCTAAAGAAATTTAGAGGCTGGACTTTTTTGGAGTCTAAGCCCCTTATCCATTTCGACCCTAGGGTAATGAAAGAATGAATAAAGAGAAACTCACTTAATTTTGACTCATTATTTCAGGAAACAAAATGATATTTGTTACTTGTCTAGAATTTTTTTGTGATTTTTATTATATTATATTATATTATATTATATTATATTATATTATATTATATTATATTATATTATATTATATTATATTATATTATACTGCATTGCATTGCATTATATTACATTACATTACATTACATTACATTACATTGTATTATATTATATTATATTATATTATATTATATTATATTATATTATATTATATTATATTATATTATATTATATTATATTATATTATATTATATTATATTATATTATATTATATTATATATTTGACTAGAAACAAGACCACAAAAAGAATTTTACAATGCAAGTATTGAGTTGACGGAGATTAACTAAATGCTGATAAAATGATCAAAATAAAACACTTACATTCAGTTGCACGTTGTGTGAATACTAACTAAAATTGAACAAAACTCTGTAACCACTAAAATAAGGTAAATAATTTAACTAATAACTTACGATTGGTCAAAGGGGTTAGGCTGGTAAAACATGCTGCATAGATATGGACAATGGATTAGCCTGAGTAATAAAAAATTTAAATAAAAAAATTTTGTTTAATCCCCTCTTAAATATAATTTGGCCTTGCATTAAATTCAAACAGGAGCACAGGAATAGACCACGATTTTATTTGTGTGTGCCTGAAGACGAATCACACCAGGTTGGACGTCAAAGTAAATGTGCGAGAAACCATTATTTTTGGTAGCACTGACGTCAAACTTGTCGCATTGCATCATGGCACACCATATTTGAACCCGGTTCACACACTAGCAATATTCCTGAATCCAACACAAAATGTTTTCCCTGTGTAAGCTTCAGAAAATCTAATAATGTCCAAATGCATTGCAAAATAATCACTAATGGATTACTTTTATTGTTTTTGAGAAGAAAAAAATATATGTGAAGCTCTTTTAGAGCCCAGAAAAGCACTATATAAATGTTAGTAATTATAATGGTTCACTTTTACTATGCAGTTTGGATGTATTGGATGTACTGGTGTGTGTTTTTTGACAATAACATACAGATGAAGTCAGAATTACATTATATTATAATATAATTTATTATTATTATTACATTATATTATGTATATTTTTACCCCACACTGTAAAAATAGCTTTTCTCACTAATAAAATTAAGTGCAGTATACTTATTATGAATAAGTTTGTTCACCTTACAATATTTAAACAAGTAATCGCAACTTTTTAGCACATTATGTTGTTAAATTAAATAGATTCAAGTAATCTTGACCTACAATAATATGTATTTACAACTTTTGAGTGGTCATGTGTCAAAAGCATGTTAATGATAGAGAATGGTGATGAGGGAACTGAGGAAACAGGTGGAAGAAAGAAACTTTAAGTATAATCAGACATAAGCATAATAAATCTGAGAGCTTTTTCAATTCTTTGAAGTTCAAAATGTATATTAATATAATATAATATATTAATATTAATAAATTTAATATTATTTAGGTGATTATATAATGATATTATAATTATATTATATAATAATACATAAAAATAATATTTATATAATGATACATTTTTAAAATAATAATAAATAAATACATCTTATAATAAACATTTATGATTATGATTATGATTATGATTATTATTCATTCATTCATTTTCTTTTTGACCTATTCCCTTTATTAATCCGGGGTGTCATGGATTGGTCAGGCTCTCACGACCCCCACTCACGAAGATCACCATCACCTGACTTCTAATGAGCACACAGCTGCATCACATTCACGAGCACCAGATAAAAGCACAGCACTCCAGTCGCTCATTGTCCGGGCTCGTCTCGACGAAAGCGGACAACTGAGCGACCACTCAGCGTAGTCATCCTCAGCTAAAACAAACGATTTACTTACCTGTTCTCTTTGTATTCCTCCTAGTCTTCCTGGTCCTCCCGAATCGTCCTGTCTTCCAGTCCTTCCAAGTCTGTGTCATCCTCTGTCAGCTGTATCTGGTGTGTGCTGTCCATCCTCGTGTATTCCTGTTACCCAGCCACGGAGGAAAAGACCCCAACATCATTCCTGATCCTCCTGGCTATCCTTCATGTGCTCCTTGTTGTCATTTAATAAACACCCTAACGTTTCCTTACCTCTGTCTCCTGTCCGCTTCATAACAGAAGCCCGGACCCATAACGACGACAACATGAGCACCCCCGATCACCTTCAAGAGCTGGTGGACCAGTTGAAGCGGATTCTACAGCCACCAGCTCCACTTTCCAACGCACCACCAGCACCGAGCACTTCCGCCTCCACAGTTTCTTCTTCGGCCCTTCCTTCCAGTCCCATGGCCCGACCAGCGCCCTACTCAGGCGGAGCGGGGGAGTGCAATGGTTTTCTGTTACAATGTTCCCTCATATTCGAAATGCAACCTTCTCTATATCCCACAGATAAGTCGAAGATCGCCTACATCGTATCTCTACTCTCTGGACCTGCACTTAAATGGGCTGAGACGATCTGGAACCAAGCCGGGCCGGTCATGAATTCCATCACTACCTTCACGGAGTATTTCAAAGAGGTGTTTGGACGTTCTGATGGGGAAGTAGCCGCTGGAGAGCAGCTGTATCATCTAAAGCAAGGTACTCTATCTACACAGGAATATGCTCTCCGGTTTCGCACTCTAGCAGCTGCAAGTGGATGGAATGAGAGATCGTTGTTGACCACGTACCGGCTCGGCTTGGAACCCACTCTCCGAATCCAACTGGCCACATTAGATGATACAATGGGTCTGGAGAGATTCATCCAACATTCTCTCCGATGTTCCGATCGTCTCCGTTCCTATCAACAGGACACCATCACCCCCTCGTCTGCACTCCTCCAATCGCCTGAGTCAACAGCCTCTCCAGAACCAGAACCCATGATAATAGAGTCTGGAAGACTGACATCAGCGGAACGACAGAGGAGGCTGACCCGGGGTCTGTGTCTATACTGCGGTGTCAGTGGACACACCCGTATGGAGTGTCCCCTTCGTCCCATTCGGACTTCAGTGAGTGTATTCAGTACGAATATTGAACAATGTAAACCACTTACTACCACCGTACAAATAACTACTGCCTCTATTTCTCTCCTTGTCACAGCCCTCATCGACTCCGGGTCAGCAGGGAACTTCATCTCCCAATCCCTCTGTCGTCAACTCCACCTCCGTACTGAGGCGTCCTCGCATATATACCAGATACAACCGATAACCCAGTGCACTCGATCTTCGACCCGTATCCATCGACAATGCGAAGACATCCTTCTTCAAGTGGGGTTGTTACATCAAGAGAGGATTCAATTTCTGGTTCTGGAGGGTGCAAATATGGACATCATTCTAGGGCGCCCGTGGCTGGTGAAGCACGATCCCATCATCTCTTGGGGCACAGGAGAGATAAAGAAATGGGGATCTGGATGTACACCTGCCTGTTTTCCAAATCTCCCTCTTCAAGGTCGGAACCCCATTTCTTTGTTTGCAACATCGGTCGAGAGCCCTCCTGAGAAGCAGTCTATCCACATTCCTAAGGAGTACAGCTCCTTTCATGATGTCTTCTGCCCCAAGAGAGCTTCCCAGCTACCGCCGCATCGGCCATGGGACTGCGCGATCGACCTAGTTCCAGATGCCCAGTTGCCAAGAGGTAGGATCTACCCGCTCTCGCTTCCAGAGAATCAGGCAATGGAAGATTACATAAGGGAGGCTCTGAGTCAGGGGTACATACGTCACTCAAAATCACCAGCCGCCTCAAGCTTCTTCTTTGTGGCCAAGAAGGACGGAGGGCTGCGTCCATGCATCGACTACAGGGTCCTAAATAACGGTACAGTAAAATACCGATATCCCCTTCCTCTGGTACCAGCCGCTTTGGAACAGCTCCGAGAAGCTAAAGTCTTCACTAAATTGGACCTCCGCAGCGCGTATAATCTGATAAGAATACGTGAGGGGGACCAATGGAAGACAGCATTCGTGACCCCTACTGGCCACTATGAATATGAGGTCATGCCTTACGGTCTGGTCAACGCCCCCTCCGTATTCCAAAACTTCATTCATGAAGTCCTCCGGGAGTTTCTTCACCACTGTGTAATAGTGTACATAGATGACATCCTCATTTACTCCCGGAGTGAGGCCGAACATCGCCAACACGTTGCGGAGGTCCTACACACATTGAGAGAACATCACCTCTACCTCAAAGCGGAGAAATGCTCATTCCACCAGAAGTCGATTCATTTCTTGGGATACATCATTGACCAAACCGGTATACGTATGGATGGGAAGAAAATTGAGGCTGTTCTATCCTGGTCAGAACCCACTTCCATTAAGGAGCTCCAGAGGTTTCTTGGGTTTGCTAACTTTTATAGACGGTTTATCAAGGACTACAGCAGGATTACATCACCTCTCACTAATCTCCTCAAGGGTAAACCCAAAGGACTGGAGTGGACCAAAGAAGCAGCCGCAGCCTTCCGCCTTCTTAAGAAGGAGTTCACAAGGGCCCCACTCCTGACTCATCCTGACCCAAATCTTCCTTTCGTGGTGGAAGTGGACGCATCCACCACCGGCGTCGGGGCAGTATTATCTCAACATCATGATACACCCGCCCCGACTGCATCCCTGTGCCTATTTCTCTCGGAAGTTGAGCCCGGCGGAGCAGAATTACAGCATAGGAGACAGGGAGCTTCTAGCAATCAAGCTAGCCTTGGAGGAGTGGCGTCACTGGTTGGAGGGAGCCAAACATCCGTTCCAGGTGATCACAGATCACAAAAACCTCCAATACATCAAAGAGGCCAAGAGACTATGTCCACGTCAAGCCAGATGGTCACTTTTCTTCTCACGTTTTGATTTCTCCATTTCCTATCGTCCAGGACCCAAGAATCTAAGAGCAGACGCTCTCTCTCGTTTACACGAGCATCACGATCATGAAGAACTCCCAACGAAGATTCTTCCCGAACACATCTCCATTTGTCCGATCACCTGGAACGCTCCTCCAGTCGTTGCCACTCCGGAAGCCCCTGCTCCGCCGGGATGCCCTCCTCATCGGCAGTTCATACCACCTGAACACCGGGTAGATCTGATCCACTCCTTACATACCTCGCTAGGCACTGGACATCCAGGGATCAACAATACTCTCTCGCTAGTATCCCAACGATTCTGGTGGCCAAACATGGCTAGGGATGTGAGGCAATATGTTCAGGGCTGTAAGGACTGTGCCCAATCCAAGAGCCCACGTCATCTACCCGCTGGAAAGCTCCATCCCTTGCCGATTCCGAACCGTCCCTGGTCACACCTAGGAGTGGACTTTATCACTGACCTCCCTTCGTCAGAAGGTAATACCTGTATTCTAGTCATAGTAGATAGATTCTCAAAGTTTGTCAAACTAATCCCTCTGAAAGGTCTTCCCACAGCCTTTGAAACTGCCGACAATATCTTTAATCAAGTCTTCAGGTCATTTGGTATTCCAGAAGATATTGTGTCGGACAGAGGTCCACAGTTCATCTCACGTCTATGGAAAGCCTTCTTCAAGCTCCTAGGTGTGGCCGTCAGCCTCTCTTCTGGATATCATCCCCAAACCAACGGGCAGACAGAGAGGAAGATTCAGGAGGTGGGACGGTTCCTGAGGACCTTCTGCAGTGGTCACCAGAACTCCTGGAGCCAGTATTTGGGCTGGGCAGAATATGCCCAAAATTCACTGCGGCAACCCTCCACCGGACTCACGCCATTCCAGTGCGTCCTGGGCTTCCAACCACCGCTCTTTCCCTGGGATGGCGAACCATCTGATGTCCCCGCAGTGGATCACTGGTTCCGGGAGAGCGAGAGAGTCTGGGACGAGGCTCATCAACATCTGCAGAGGGCAGTCCGTCGAAGCAAGGTAACCGCCGATAGGAGAAGGTCTGAAGAACCCAGATACACACCCGGACAAAAGGTGTGGCTATCCACCCGGGACATACGCATGCGACTGCCCTCTCGCAAGTTAAGTCCCCGATTTGTTGGTCCCTTCACCATCGTGGAACAGGTTAACCCCGTCACCTACAAACTACAATTACCCTCTCACTACCGTATTCACCCTACATTCCACGTATCACTCCTGAAACCCTATCACGATCCTGTTCTTCCCTCCACAGAGCCTGACCACGAAGAGGAACCCCCTCCTCCACTGCTCCTAGAAGAAGGAGCCGTCTACGCAGTGAAGGAGATCTTGCGTTCCCGACGTCGTGGTGGCCAGTTGGAGTACCTGGTGGACTGGGAAGGGTACGGCCCCGAAGAAAGGACATGGGTTCCCAGAGCTGATATTCTCGATCCTAGTCTCATGGTGGAGTTTCATGAGAGCCACCCTGAGTTCCCAGCGCCTAGAGGCAGAGGGAGACCACCACGGCGTCGGAGGTGTCGGCCCTCAGGAGCGGGCCCTGGGGAGGGGGGTACTGTCATGGATTGGTCAGGCTCTCACGACCCCCACTCACGAAGATCACCATCACCTGACTTCTAATGAGCACACAGCTGCATCACATTCACGAGCACCAGATAAAAGCACAGCACTCCAGTCGCTCATTGTCCGGGCTCGTCTCGACGAAAGCGGACAACTGAGCGACCACTCAGCGTAGTCATCCTCAGCTAAAACAAACGATTTACTTACCTGTTCTCTTTGTATTCCTCCTAGTCTTCCTGGTCCTCCCGAATCGTCCTGTCTTCCAGTCCTTCCAAGTCTGTGTCATCCTCTGTCAGCTGTATCTGGTGTGTGCTGTCCATCCTCGTGTATTCCTGTTACCCCAGCCACGGAGGAAAAGACCCCAACATCATTCCTGATCCTCCTGGCTATCCTTCATGTGCTCCTTGTTGTCATTTAATAAACACCCTAAACGTTTCCTTACCTCTGTCTCCTGTCCGCTTCATAACACGGGGTCGCCACAGCAAAAATGAACAGCCAAATTATCCAGCATGTTTTACGTAGCGGATGCCATTCCAGCCGCAACCCATAACTGGGAAACATCCATACTCACACATACACTACGGAATATTTTGCCTACCCAATTCACCTATACCACATGTCTTTGGACTTGTGGGGGAAACCGGAGCACCCGGAGGTAACCACGCGAACACGGGAAGAACTCCTCACAAAAACACCAACTGACCCAGCCAAGGCTCTAACCAGTGACCTTCTTGCTGTGAGACGAAAGTGCTACCCACTGCGCCACCGCGTTACCTATGATTATTATTATTATTAAATTACTTGTTATAAAAAGTTATATTGTATTTTTGCAGTACAATAAAATATATATGAAGTGTAAATACAGCAAGAAGGTCGCTGGTTAGAGCCCCGGATAGGGATAAGTTGGTGGTTCATTCCGCTGTGGTGACCCCAGAATAATAAAGGGACTAAGATGAAAAGAAAATGAATGAATGAATGAATGAAAATAAAAAACTGCTTTTATTCTAGCCGAAATAAAACAAATAAGACTTCTCCAGAAGAAAAAATATTATAGGAAATACTGTGAAAAATTCTTTGCTCTTTTAAATATCATTTGGGAAATATTTGAAAAAAAATCACAGGAGGGCGAATAATATTGACTTCAACTGTAGGTTTGGAATGTCATGCTTTAATGACCATATTTAATTTCATGTGGAATCATCCTTTAAAATATGATTTGTCTTTCTCTGATCCACTCTACCTTCTCCAGAAATCTCCTGTATTTTCCTGTCTTTCACAGTCACCACAAGAGCTCATGATCTGTGACATATAGACATGGCGGTATAAAACAATGAAGAATTATGTTAGAAATTAATGAAAGGAGAATCTGTGCTGGACTTGTGTCTGCAAGTGTGAGACACTATCCTCAGCTCCACGCAGTCCTAAATCCCCCCATGCAAAGTGGCAGGTCATTGATATCAAGGTGACACCAGCCTTCGCGAACACTCTCGTGATGTGATGGGAGGGACGGACAGGAGAGAAGCTCAGGGGCCACTTTCTTTAAGCTCCATTAAGCTCAGTGGCAAATCATACCCTAATACCTGTTGTCACGACGGATTCACTGGAGTGAAAATGCTTTTCCAGGCCACCGGGTGAGACACACACACGCACACAGCAACCCTCGCTCACGCTGTTATTCACTTACTTAAATTTATAAGCAGGCGATAGTACGTGACAGGCGTGCAATCTCACTGAGTAACCACAACACCTGCGATGCTCGAAGACATGATACTGACAGCGGTGGCGTGTGCTGAACTTCTGAAACGAGGAGCCACTGTTTTCGGTTTCAGGCTTAATGGGAATATTGAAAACTATTTTTCCTGCATACAGTTCAGACATGACAACGCTCGCAATAGAACTGAATATTATTTATTGGTAAGAGTGTACATACAGTTGAAGTCAAAATTATTAGCCCTCTGTTAATTTGGTTTTCTTTTTCAAATATTTCCTAAATAATGTTTAACAGAGCAAGAAATGTGTTACAGTATTTCCTAAAATTTTTTTTTCTTCTTGAGAAAGTCTTATTTGTTTATTTTGGCTAAATAAAAGCGTTTTTTAACTTAAAATCATTTTAAGGTCAAAATTATCAGCCCTCTTAAGCAATATTTGTCAACAGAACAAACCATCGTCATACAATCACTTGCCTAATTACTCTAAATTGCTAATTACCTAGTTTAGCCTTTAAATCGCACTTTAAGCTGATTACTAGTGTCTTGAAAAATATTTAGTAAAATATAATGTACCGTCATCATGGCAAGATAAAATAAATCAGTTATTAGAAATGATTTACTAAAACTATTATGTTTAGAAATATGCTAAAAAAAATCGTCTGTCTATGAAACAGAAATTGGGAAATAATATATACAGGGTGGCTATTAATTCAGGAGGGCTAATAACTCTGACTTCAAACTGTATGCATTGTCTAGGTGGGCTAAATTGGCTGCTGCATGAGTCAAGGGCAATAGCAATAAATGCAATGACAATTAAAACAAAACAAGGAAACTACTGTCCCTTAGCAAATCTATACAGGTGGTGCTAGGAAAGAAGGGAACACTCCTGAGAACACTTCTCAAAGAGACATTATTAATTTAAACAGCATCTACGCTTATGTCTGTTTCTCCTTATCTCAAGGTCTACATAATCTTGGACCCAGTCCCGTATCCTAAGCAGATGCTGTGTTGGTCATGATGGAGTGGAGAGTGTGCGACTGATTTCTGAAAGACCCCCTCAGAGAAGAGTTTCCGCATTGATCAACAACGTGGGCCAGCCTGAACACCGGCTGGTGACCTATTCAGACCCGCAGCTTCTTCACGATGGACATCCATCGTTCTAAATCCTCTAGCGCATATACTCTGCATAAGACATTTGACAAAGGAGAAAAGGTTCATGGCCAGCTGAGCTTGGTTTTTCTCGAGGATTTGTTTTTCTTCACTTTTATCAGTTGGTGAAGTTTGTTCCTCATCATTGTCACCACTGGCTTGCTTGGTTTGGGACTTGTGGAGCTGCACATAGTTGGATTTCTCTTGTTTTGGCTTTCAGCAACATTTACATTACAAACCGAACCGAACTGTAGACAGCACTTTAGAAATAAGCTGAATTGAAAGTAGGGTTGGCGGATGTCGACCAATTTGGCGACGTATGATGTCTAATGTGAAACATCGCGATGAACTATGACATCGTCATTGTAGGCAGCGGTGAATTAATTGTTTATAACTAATTAATTCAAAACAAATTAATCATTTGTAGCCTACTGTTTCAACTATCTGACCCGCATGGTCTTAGTTTTTAACCCATAACCAAATCATAAATAAAGATAAATTACACACAAATTACCACCTGTAAATCACTTTTTTCAAAGGACTCTGGCATAATAGGCAGAGGGATCTGTGTCGTTATAATGGTGTCGACAAACTTGGTTGTAAAAAAAAGTTCACAACCAACAGGAACCAACCAACGCTATCTGAGATTTACGGCTAAAAGTACAAGCATGAAGCAAAAGACTGAAGCAGTGTACTGACACTGTGACACGTTACCTGATAGATTAAAAAAACAAAGAGTCATTAGATAGAGACAAGATTAATTAAATATCACTTTTAAACAACTATAGTGAGACGAGATCCAGCGGGTACATCCTTGATAAACTGCACTGTAAAAAAAAATTATCGTAAAAAAAAGGTCAAATGACTGGCAGCTACGGCTGCCAAACAAAAACCATAATATTACGGTAAACTTTCTTTGTTGAAATAAAGTGCAAAAAATAATAAATCTACAGATATTTTCATTAAAATGTTTACAAAAAAACACTGTTATTTACAGACTTTTCCTAGATTATTATGATCAAATCCGTTCAAAAAAAGTTACACACTAAGAGTTTTACAGAGAAACACTGTTATTTCACAAACTTTTCCTAGATTTTATGATCGAACACCATCAATAAAGTGACCCTGCACTAAAATTTCAAGAGAAAAAATGTTATTTAAAAGAATTCTCTCAATTATTACAATTAAACCCCTTTAATAAAATGCCAAGACATGCTCATGGTTGTAATTTAACAGTTTTATTTTTAGATCAAAAAACGTCTGGAAAAACAACAAACGAGATACAACTGATTAAAATTCTCACAACTTTAAGATTACAGTTGTTGCATTTATTGAATATTTTTTACTGTAAAACATGTAGAGGTTTAAGTTATATGGAATAATTCAGTTACAAATCTTAAATGAAATGGAACTTTAATGTGAAGGGGATGCTGACAAATTAGTGCAGATCCAAATGCAGGTTTATTACACAGAGATGGTCAGGCAAGCAACAGTCAACACAGGGGCAAACAGATGTATGCAGGGAATCCAGAGTCATGGTCAATAACAGCCAAATGGTCAGTCCAAGCAGCAAACCACATAAACAATAAACAAACAAAGCACAGCAAAAGAAAGAACCGCATCATAATGTTCACAGTAACAGCATAACAAGACTTAGCAATTGGTGCGTGCGTCTGTGCTGCTTTTAAGTCCATGTAATTAGTTCATAACGATCCTCCGACTGTGTGTGTGCAATTAGCGGAATCCGGAACAGGTGCATGTGAGCGGAATTTATCTATTTTATTTATTGAACGGACTTGATTGTAATAATCTAGGAAAAGTCTGTAAAATAACAGTGTTTTTGTGTAAACATTTTAATGAAAATATCTGTAGATTTATTATTTTTTGCACTTTATTTCAACAAAGAAATTTTACCGTAATTTTATGGTTTTTGTTTGGCAGCCATGGCTGCCAGTCATTTGACCTTTTTTTAAAGATTTTAATTTTTTTTTTACAGACCAAGTAATTACAATTTATTACTTTAATTTTACGTAATTTTAAATGTACTTCAAAAAAACTGGAAAAACACTAAATAATACGTTAATTATATTGTATAAAACAGGAAAATTTCTGTAATTTGTCATTAATTTTATAGTACATAAAATAACAGTCAAGCTGTTAATTTACAAATATTGTTTGTAATTTTTACGGACTTTTGAATATAATTTAAAATAACAGAAAAAATACTGTATAAATAAAACTGTAATTTCCTTGTATAAAAAACAAAAACGTCAGTAATTTGTTTTTAATGATAAAGTACCTAAAATGACAGTCAAACTGTTAATTTAGAAAGTTTGTTTGTCGTTTTACTAAGTTTTGAATTTAATTTGAAATGACAAAAAATACTGTAAAAAATTTAGAGATATTTCTGTAAAATTAGGGGGTTTTTTTTACAGTGTGTCCGACGTGCACTGCTCTCTGGGGTTTTGTGCTCAAAGCACCCATATGTTGCAGCGCATGCCAGTGTGTGTGTGTGTGTGTGGTCACATAATGTGCGTTTTCAGCGGTTTAGTGTGAAAGGAGATTTTTTCAGGAATGATAGATGAAAGCCAGTGTGGACGAGGATCGTTTTCATTCTAAAATGCCATTTTAAGACTAAGATGTATTAGTGTAAACGAGGCCTAAGTATCTATTTTTCACGAGCAGGTTGCTGTCGCAAGGGGGGTAGGGCGGATGATCGCAATCCCAGCTCAGCATCGTGATGTCTATAGGCCATCGGCGATGGACGATGGCTTCGTCTATCGAACCAACCCTAATTGAAAGATGAATAAGGGGGAAAGACCGTTTCCATAGTGCACAGCACTGAGTTGAGTCAGGTTGGAATGGAAATAATAAACCATGATGGGTTTATTGGGTAATAATGGGTCCAAAAGAGAAACAGATCAGAATTCAGATTCGCCTGTTTTATAAAGACTTGTTTTGTTCTGAAGGAATAACTGTTTTAAACTAATCAATTAAGGAGATGATAATGATAATTACTTGTTTTTAATGGCTTGTTTTGTTGCTGAACAAATCTGTAAGCAATCTGTTTTCCTTTGTCATGTTTTTTTGGAACTGAAATTTCATGCGATTGTTGCGATATTCAGCAGGACATAAAATCGCATTGTCATTGGCTGTTTCTCAATGTGCGTTCTTCAGAGATATTGCGTCCTCGAATTCTCGTGTAACGTCATCATCAACTGACAAAGTTCAGTTCCAATACTCAAGACGGCAAAAACAAAGTTCCCAGATTGATTAATGGAAAATCTGATCAATGTTGATAATAAATAATATTCTTAACACGGGATAAAAAATGTCTCAAATGAAAAAGACTAAAAGGAATATTCTTCTGGATGTTCATAAAAAATAATAAATCTTTAAAGTGAAAATATTTAACAGCTCTTGATGTTTACAGTTGTTTAAGTAAAAATCTGGCAGCACACAAAATCTTTTAAAAAACTAAAATTGGCTAACAAAAATAAACAAAACATAAAAAAATCTTTATTTTCATCATCAAAACAATGAAAAAATGAAACTAGATATGTAATCATCTTTTAAAAAGTTACTACATATTTATACAGATATATGCATTTCTGTTACTCACAAGAAATGTCTTTTCAGAAATATTTTGAATGATGATGTTAATCAGGGTGGGACAGTTCATGTTAGACCCTAATTTAGACACAATCACACTTTGGTACAAGCCACAGAAACAGTTTCAGTGAGCTAATATAAGATGGAAATGTTAGTAATGAGCTTAAAACCCAGCAGACAGTCTTATGTCATTCCTGGATGAGTTCTTGATATCGAGGATGCGTCGATGCAAAATTGAGTGCAAAACTCACTCGAAAAGTCCAAGAAGTCATTGCTGCTAAATACAGGAGGTGGGAAGCGCAGCATTTTATACCTGTTTATTATTAAAGTTCGGAGACATAACTTATTTATCTCAGGAGTTTCCTAAATGAGACGGTGAAAGTAAACATTCACCATGAAAATCTTAATAAAGGCATAATTACATTAAGGGTGTGTATTTGCTGAAATTCCTATTAAAATCTGTTATTTGTATTGTGCAAAGTATATTTGTAAGGGTTTGTGCATGTTATATTTATTGAAAAGGGTAAAAACAATAAATCGATGTATAAATGCTGTAATGTTTAAATAATTTCCATTAAAAATGCGTGAAGGTCATGTGACCATCAGGAAGAATGCAGTGTCTCACTTCTCAGAGGACGCATTCTATGTCTTCTCACAGAGGTAAACCTGGCAAGAACGTTCTCCACAAGAATGCAAGTCCATTCTCTGCATTCTTGGAATTGAGAAACAGACACTGTGTCCAGATGATTTTAAGAATAACACCCTTAACAGACAATACTTTCTGATTAATGACTTTTAAACATTAGAAAAAAAATCTTACTTCCTAGCTAACTGGTGCACATCATGGGTCATCCAGTGCAGAGCAGGTAATCATGTTTTATAAATAACATTTCTAAAGAGCCATCCTTCTGTCCTCTGTGTGTGTTCCATAAACGCACAAATCCAAAACTCTGAAGCACAAAAGCAGAAAGCCAGCTAAATAATGTCATTCTCACAGTGGCAATCTCATTGAACGGCTGAATGCGTTCACCGGTCTTGCCAATCTTTTCGGTCTCAACGTTACAATGGCAACTCATTTTCCCAACCCACTGTTTCTAAGCAACCGGGACACAAAAACTGCCTCCCTCATGATTTGATAGATGCCACGGGCACTGGGACATGATTATCACTGCCTCTTATCTCACATCAAACCGATACCCAATTTCTGAGCGATTTTCACCAACCAGGCCAAGTTGGCCCAAATGAGAACATTTACCATAGCATAAAGCCAAGATAGTGTGAACCCAAACGCAACAATGATATCAAAATGTGCAAGCTTAATATTGATCTGGGGGCTTGCTCAGATGCTCTGGCCTGGGAAAGAGAGTGGAGGGAAAAGCAAACGCAACAGCCACCAAAGCTGTGGCTGTTTCTTCATCTGCCAATCAATCTTTCGTCTTTGAGCAGAAGAGGGAGTAGATTGCTAGATAGACCTGCTTTTAGAAGAGGTCACCTATGCCTCTCAATAAAGGTTATGTTCACTGGCCACTTTATTAGGTACATCTATTCAACTGATTGTTGATGCAAATATCTGATCTGCCAATCGCATTGTAGAAACTCAATACATTTAGGCATGTAGATGTGGTCAAGAAAAACATCTGAAGTTCTGAAACAGAGTACCAGAATTGGGAAGAAAGCTCATTTGAACGTGATTGTTGGTGCTAGATTGACTATATGAGTATTCAGAAAACAGCTGATCTATTGCACTGTAAAAAAAAAAATCCTGGTTGCCTTAAACTTTCAAGCTGAATCAAATTAACCTTATAAGTCCAGTGAACTTAAAACAGTTGCATAACTTATAAAATTAAGTTAGAACATGATTAACAAGTTACAATAGCTATGTTTCCATTCAAAAATGTGAATTAACTTTATGCGCAAAACTGGATTATCGCATAAAGACGTGCAAATAAAGCAGTCGAAGCAGAAAAGTCAAAGGGAATAAAAGCGTCACTTCCTGATTAACTGGTGGCAAATATCAACTGAATTTGCTGCAGTAGGAGAAGCTGTGTCAATCTTTTCTTCATCTAATAAATGACTTGCGCTTCAGAAGGCAATCCTGACCAATGACTGATCCTGAACACGCAGTGAACGCGCGGTGGCGTTTGAAGGTGTGAGACGCGGAGCACAGACGCTCTTGATTCTGGAGGTCATTAATAATGTAATACCACTACAACTTAAACGGTAAGGCTTTTTAGAATGACCAAAACAACATTTCAGATATTTTACAATGTGCTCAGCCTGCTGGTTGTCCACTTACAACACATTTTTATCATCACATGATCTCTTATAACAAAGTCACATGACCTTTTTTTAAACACGCATACTGGAATTTGTGCGGTAAAAGGTGTTTCCTGTGCGGTAAAGGTGTTAGTTTAAGCGCATCTTTTCTTATCGAATTAAAGTTTATCCTACTCAGTTATGTGCCTAGACTGCAGCTCTGCACAAGACGTTTGGCCAGAGGAGAGGATTCCGTTGTCGTGCCCAGCTGAGTCTGGTTTCTCTCGAGGTTTTTTCAATTCTTCACTTTCGCCAATTGGTGAAGTTTCCTCGCCTCTGTCGCCACTGGCTTGCATGGTTTTGGGATCTGTAGAGCTTGTTTGGACTCTCAGTAGTGAATATTAAACCACACTGAACTGAGCTAAACTGAACTGAACTTAAACAACTGAAACTGAACTACACTGTTTCAATTTACTATGATCTTCTATCTGAAGCTGCTTTGACACAATCTACATGGTAAAAGCGCTATACAAATAAAGGTGAATTGAATTGAAAATATGTTTTTGATGCGCATTTCAAAATTTATGCGCATAGGTATGCAGTATAGGTTGAAATTTGGTAACCAAAATTGGCCAAAAATTAAATTGAATATTTTCCCAGTGCTGGGTAGTGGCTGGAAGGGCATTTGCCACCCAAACATAAGCCAGAGTAATTGGCAGTTCATTCCACTGTGGCGATAAATCAAGGACTAATTTGAAGAACAGTGAGGGATGAGTAATTTGTATCAGCACTTTTCTGAGTATATTTTCTTCAGCATATTTAAACTTTTACTTCACTACATTCTATTACAAAATATTGTATTTTTATGCCACTACGTGAAGTTTTTAAAAACTAATTTTGTGAGGAACGTGTGATTTGATTGATCGTGGCGGTCTCTCATCTGTAATCAGCAATAATCCAATCAGATTGATCCAAGCCTACAATAAACAGACCGATTTCACCCTACTGCCTTATCTTCATTTGTTTGTTTTCCCCCCCTTCCACCCCACCTCCTCCTTGTCCTCCTTTACCAGGGGGAGCTCTCGAGACCTACCTGATCTCGGACCCCCTTATATGCTTATTGACCAGGTCTCCGAGCTCAGGGTTCTCTCCTGGGACAGTATGCCAAACCTGCTAATAGCATCAAGCAAAATCTAAGTGTGAACTCTTGAACTTACATTATTGTATAGCAAAGGTGGTAAAACATTATTTTGAAATAGTGTCTGATTTGTGAATGAGCTGAATCTTATCAGTTAACCTATAAATTGATTCACAAATCAACTCTTTGTGAGTTTCCTCATTTGAACATGGACAAAAAAATATTTTGAATGGTGTTAGAAACTGACAGCCATCAACTTAGTATATTTTCCCTACTATGGAAGTCAAAGGCTATTGGTTTCCTACATCATTCTAAATTCTTTTTTTATTTTTTTTTAAAAACAAAAGAAAAAGCTCAAACAGGTTTGGAAGTGGAGAGTGAGTAAATAAAGACAGAATATTCACTTTTGGATAAACTGTCTTTTTAAGTGCAAAACAAATTAAGTACTTATGTACTTTGAAAGCAGAACTTTTCTATTTAATGTTTAGGATAACTGTTGTTTCACGCAAGTACTTTGTCCACCACAACATAGGTTCATTCTGAAAATGTAGCCCTATATACATTTCTGGAGATCGTGAATTATGTAGCCAGAAGTACATATGGCTGCATTTAATTTTTTAAAAGGAACACTACAGGGCGATATGACGTTGTTCCTTTTCACGTTTAACAGCTGACTGCTTACCTCCATATGGACAGCTTTCTGGCTGTTACCAGTTTGTATCACCAGTTTAGCTCACCATGTATGTCGGTGAACTTGAGACGCAGAGAGGAGATGACCACGATGATGGGTTTGAGTCCGGTGAAGAACGGTTCCAGAAAGCAAGTAAAGACAAAAACCAAAGCCAAAAAAGAAATAAACAAGTAAATAACAGGGTGAGAATGTCATAAAATGTGGTAAAAATCAGACGAAGGCTTTACTTTTTCTAGACTGTTTTTAAATTTGTCGGTTGGGTTTAGGTAAGTGGGTGGGTGGGTGGGTTAATCTGTGCTTTTTAAATTACTTTTAATAATAATTACTTATTTAAATAAGGTGGGTGGGTCAGTTGATCGGTCAGTCAATAAGTCATTCAGTCGGTCAAATAGTCAGTCGACAGGTGAATTACGAGAGAACAGCAGGCACGAATGGCACCTGCGAGAAAAATTTTAGATCTCAAAAAGCGTACACAGCAGCCTCTGGTGGATTCGGGGAAAAAAAAACTTTAAAAAAACGTACCTCCTGGGACGTATTTGACGGTCTCCAGAAATGTATATACAGTAGGGGTACGTTTTCTGAATGAGCCTAGGTTGAATAAAAACATTTTTATGTCTATAAATAAGTAAAGAACATACAAAACTTGAAGCAGGTGAGTTACAGCATCAGAAGATTACAGCATTCTCTCTTTCTTCCCCAATGATTTCATGTCTTCCCTGCTACTATATGTAAATAAAGACAAAAAATACCAATAATATAACTAATATCAAACATCTCCAGACTTTTCTCAGTATGTCTGTGGGCCCTGAAGATGCTCTCCAGTCTATTTAACAAAGGAGGTCTCTCTGTGAAAAAAAAGAAAGACAAAGATACTACCAAAGACTGCAAAACACAAGCCCCATCATTATTCTACAAGCAATTTTAATCTCGCCAAAGAATTATGAGGAATGAATTGGCAATTCATTCTGGTGCATTTCCATAAAAACCGTACTCAATACAGTGGAACAAGATAAACAAAAAAATGAACGGTGGATGATAATGGGGGAGCAGAGTAATAACCATTAGGCTGTTTTAATGGGCCCTACTGAAACATACTCAATTCTAGACAAAAAATAGCACTAATGAACATGTGCTCCACGGTGCTTGAGACCCTGTGTCCTCTGCAGATGAAACGTTTTTGTGTGTTTTTCGCTCTCGCCTCACACTCTCTCTCTTTGTGTGTGCCAGTTTGCTGTACTATGGCCTCAGAGGTGGTTCTTAATGGCTTACGATATGTACGAATGTAAGATCAGAGCAATTTAAGCTACTTGATGTTGAACCTGGGGACTGGAGCTCATCAGAGGACATCCAAACCTCCCCCAGAGGAACATCTGATTCTTCATAAGATGAGCTTTCTTTGCACTGGAGACTTAATGCTAATTATACACTTCATCCTAGATGTAGGAAATTATTTAACACGGAAACAATGAATGAAGCAATTGTTAACTAGACAGTTTAGTCTTAAGAGCTACTACAGTATGTTAAGTGATCTGATCAATTAGGCAGTAGGCACTGTTCATCTGGGATTAGGATGAATTTTTTTGTCAATCACATCACAAGTGGATAATGTTAAATGAGTAATATGCAGTAACAAATCATCACCTTAGAATTATAAGGTTCTATCTGACATTTTTGTCAAAATTTAGTTATTCACATATTCGTATTAAATGACATCTTATTTACATGATGTGATGTTTTTTTTATACGTTGTTTACATTTTAAGACTTTTTATTTAAAAACAAAAAGTTTATCTACAAAGTTGAACTCTAGCTTGGCTCTATAAGGTCCTTTCTGTGAGCCAATCAGCATTTTTAATGCATGCACGAGGACCAATCAGGATCAGCTTCCTTTATCATTTCACCGGACTGCGTCATTGACAGCAGGAAACAACAGAAAGACAAAATCACACAAAATCAGAGTCGACTAAATAATGCACCACACAAAATTGAGAAGTGTGTGATGATTTAGCATTTCCTTTACATTAAGATTCATTCATTCATTTTCTTTTCGACTTAGTCCCTTTATTAATCTGGGGCTGCCACAGTGGAATGAACCGCCAACTTATGCAGCATATGTTTTACACAGCGGACGCCCTTCCAGCTGCAACCCATCACCGGTAAACACCCATACATACTCAATCACACACATACACTACCGCCAATTTTAGCTTATCCAATTCACCTGTAGCGCATATATTTTTTGACTTGTGGGGGAAACCGGAGCACCCGAACGAAACCCACGCGAACATAGGGAGAACATGCAACTCCACATAGAAATGTCAACTGACCGTGCTAAGGCTCGAACCAGCGACCTTCTTGGTGTGAGGCAATCGTGCTACCCACTGCGCCACTGCGTCGCCAACATTGAGATGAAATGTTAAATTTTACATTGTTAAAAAGAAATGAATATTTAAAAATGTATATAAATGTGAAAAATATTTATTTGTGTGTATATACAGTCATTGAAAGATTTTTCAGTGTTTATTAAACTCATTTGCTCATCGTCTGTTTCTTTTAAAGTCTTTAAATTTAACATTAAGCCTTGAAGGGCAAATACTTATTTTATGGGGCATATAATTCAATACATATAATTCAATAATTCACATAAAGCATAAAATTTAATAAACATTAACATATTAATTAGAAAATTAAAAGCTGCACTGGAAAAAAAATATTTAGCACAGCCTTGTACGCTTAATTTAAAAAGAAAAAATATTCATCCTAAAACATGAAATAAATGTTACAGAAAGCAAAAATGTAACTTTTTCAACCATCAACATATTGTTACAACACCAACTTATATATTTTTTTTTTGTATTTCTTGAAAATTAATGCTTCAATGAATGATCTGCCAGATAGAACCTTATAATTCTAAGTGGAAAATGACTTTTCAGAATTAGAAGGTTCTATCTGCATTTACCGTGGTTATTTTACTCCAATTTGCAAATGTAAGAGAACTTTGATAATTTACATTTAGAGAACCCTTAGGGTTTCTGTCATGTTAATATATGAAAGAGAACTGTTACACACATATTGTTTGCTATATGGAATGCAAAAACTTTGAAACTCAATATCTCAAAATCATTTACAAGGCAGATAGAACCTTATAATTCTAAGGTGACGAAATTACAAATACTCAAATTACTGTAATTGAGCAGTTTCTCTCAGGAATTGTAATTTACTAAGTAGTTTTAAAAGTGTGTACTTTTACATTCCCTTGAGTACATTTTTAGTGCAGTATTGGTACTTTTACTCGACTACTTTCCTTCAACCTGCAGTTACTAATTATTTATTTCTGTCTATGGGGATTCGAAAAATCAGATCGCATCACACTAGAAGTAAAGAGGTAAATCGCATCATAATGAACTACCTCAAGACATGGGCGATTTATAATTGCAGAAAACTGTTTGGAAGCATTATAAGTGTCCAAGATGTTAAAATCTTTACACGCACTGACCCAGAGACTATTTAGATGCATGTCACTGATGAAACAATTACAAATGTTTACTTTATGAAGATCGAAATGGCCTTAAACACCCAGCAGGCATCAACATGATGTCAGATTGAAGTTGTACTCCAACGTTTTGGGGATGTTGCATTTTGTTAGCAAATGAAAAATTGTGTTGACATCAGAACTCAATGTCAGGCCGATGTCAATGTCCAACGTCCAACCTAAAATCAACCAATTATCAATGTCTAATGATGTTACAGCTTGATGTTGTGTGGACGTTACCACTATGACGTCTATCAGATGTTGGATTTTGTTTGCCATACCTGATGAATAAATGTCAGTATTTAACATCAATATGAAGTTGGATTAAGATGTTGGCTCAACGTTGGATTTTGTTAACTTTCTAACACAACCTAAATTCAACTAAATATCAACATCATTTGACGTCGTTATTTGACATCAAAATAACATTCCTTGGAAACTGGCTAGACATTGAATTTTGGTCACCTAACATCAAACTAAACCAAACCTATTATGTCTTATAATGTTGTGTGCCTGCTGGGAAATAACTACAGTAAATGCACTACAGAATGTTACGTTTACACACATCCCAAATTACATGTAAATGCATCAGGTTTAACAGCGTAATACTAACTACTCTTGAGAACGTTTGAAAGGGCTACTTTTTATTCATACTTTGAGTATATTTACAACAGATACTTTTATTCTACTTGCACTACATTTTTAGGCAAGTAATGGTACTTTTACCTAAGTATGATTTTTCAGTACTCTTTCCACCACTGGTAATATGTCATTGAAAAATGAATTAAGCCACACTGTTTCATATAGGATAAATGACTTTGAAATGCCAAAAAGCTGATAATAATTCTTAAACAGTGTGTTTTTAACAGTTAGATATAATACAATGCACTATGTTTTCTTAAACTGACTAAACTGATCTAATGTTATCAGATTACTCAACCATTCTCTAAATGACACTTAAAGTTTTGCTAAAATTACTAAAAAAACAAAAAAAACAACACTAAAACTTAAAGTTGAAAATACTAACAAGCATGAGAGCAGTGCATAAATGAAACTGAAATATCAGAGAAACTGAGTGTAAAGCTCAAATTAAAAAAGCTTTATGCTTATTGATTTCTTCTCATCTTTTATTTGAGAAAAGGAGTTTGATCTTTTGATTAGACATTTTAACAGGCTCTTTTTATGTTTCTTTATTTATTTTTGGTGAGTCTGCTGTCGGCCTGAGACGACAGTGTATGTGTGTGTGTGTTTTGTTTGCATGCATCTTTTTAGGCAAGTAATGAGTGGCTTGTATGAATAATTATTTTAATCACTTTCTCTTCATTTATATTGTATGATTGTTTAATTTTGGACTCTATTTACAACTTCTAAAAACAGGAAAATGTAAAACATAATAACAAAGCACTTCTCAGTCAACAAAATCATGCTGTTCAGTATATTTCAGTAAAAGTCAACACCACATTTATCCTTCATGGACCCCAAAATGCAATGCAACAAGCTCAGTAAAGAAAATCATCAAATAGGAATGCTGATTAAGACAGAAAAGGCAACCTTGTTGTCAAAGTCTACTTTGACTTACTGATTTCCCTATTCAGAAATATCCTATTTAACATCAACCACTATTTGCAGGCTTTTACCTTTAGTGAAAGACTTTTCACTACTTTCATTTGCCTTTGCTTATATATATATCAGTCAGTAATGCAAAGAATCAATAGCAATATTTTGACCAATTATCATTATGAACTAGGGCTGCACAATATATCATTTGTGCAAATCCAAGTCTGCAATAGTCACATCGTAGGGATCTGCAATATTGTTGGAACTATAGTTGACCAGATATTACAGTTAACATAGAAGAGTAATTTCATATTTTAACCTTAGAGTGAAAGTTTATCATTTGCATTTGATTTTAAGACCTGAACATTAGAATCTGATGCAACTTTAAGCCATTTGGGCACAATAAATGAAATGTTTGTAGCTTAATGATCAATTGTACATTATATAATTAATTACTTAATTAAAACGATACAGTGTTTTTTTTTATTGTACAGTGATTATTTATTTTCTGCTTCAGAATGCTGTTTGACTCTTCAGAAAATCAAAAGTAATTGATTATTTGCATCTTTTCTGTTATATTTAACTTTGCTTGTCATTTTTTAAAATATTTTATTCAGATACCCTTCTCTTACAGAGTCATCCCAATCAATCTAAAATTATGAATTCTTTACAAGCTATTCAAGTCATCTGCTGAAATTGCATTTATATGCAATATATATCAAAGTGAATTACTGTTATGAAGCGGACAGGAGACAGAGGTAAGGAAACGTTAGGGTGTTTATTAAATGACAACAAGGAGCACATGAAGGATAGCCAGGAGGATCAGGAATGATGTTGGGGTCTTTTCCTCCGTGGCTGGGTAACAGGAATACACGAGGATGGACAGCACACACAGATACAGCTGACAGAGGATGACACAGACTTGGAAGGACTGGAAGACAGGACGATTCGGGAGGACCAGGAAGACTAGGAGGAATACAAAGAGAACAGGTAAGTAAATCGTTTGTTTTAGCTGAGGATGACTACGCTGAGTGGTCGCTCAGTTGTCCGCTTTCGTCGAGACGAGCCCGGACAATGAGCGACTGGAGTGCTGTGCTTTTATCTGGTGCTCGTGAATGTGATGCAGCTGTGTGCTCATTAGAAGTCAGGTGATGGTGATCTTCGTGAGTGGGGGTCGTGAGAGCCTGACCAATCCATGACAGTACCCCCCTCCCCAGGGCCCGCTCCTGAGGGCCGACCTCCGACGCCGTGGTGGTCTCCCTCTGCCTCTAGGCGCTGGGAACTCAGGGTGGCTCTCATGAAACTCCACCATGAGACTAGGATCGAGAATATCAGCTCTGGGAACCCATGTCCTTTCTTCGGGGCCGTACCCTTCCCAGTCCACCAGGTACTCCAACTGGCCACCACGACGTCGGGAACGCAAGATCTCCTTCACTGCGTAGACGGCTCCTTCTTCTAGGAGCAGTGGAGGAGGGGGTTCCTCTTCGTGGTCAGGCTCTGTGGAGGAAGAACAGGATCGTGATAGGGTTCAGGAGTGATGAATGCCAGGTGGATTTCTTTTTGCCTCCGCCCTGCATATCACAGACAGAGAAAGAATTATTCAACAGCGCGAGTAGCCGTGCTCGTCCATCTCGTGTCTCCGAGTGCACAGAATCACTCTCTGTTCTCCTGTCTGCTGGATCAGATTGCCGACTGCTTCCTCATATGCTGGCTGACAGAAAGGCAGGCGTGTGGGACGGTCCCCGGGCCCGTCCCCGCAACTCCAGCGATAACATCTTAAATCAGAGTGTGCAGAGCTGCTTCCTTCTGTCACGTCGTCCTCCTACCAGCACTTCTCTGTCATTTCCAGATCCGTCTCTCTGTATGCACGCCTTATTTTTTTCCCCTGGCTTCATCCCATCATTATTGCATCTGTGTTGTTCTCTCTTGTGCAAACGTGTGCTCATTTCAAAGTTTTTCCTAGTTTTATCCAACAGTTGGTTCATTTTTAGAAGGGTATTTTAATCGTGTGCAAATATGGGGGGTGTGCTAATATTAAAAATCAGGCCAGTTATAGATAAGTTGGTGATTTTCATATTGTGGCCAATAACTGATATTCAGGCTAAAGTCTAAACTATTTTTGTCTGAATAAAATTAATGTATAATACTACACTCTAAAATATGTTGGGTTCTATTAAGCCAGTGTTGGGTCAGAAGGACAAACCATTGGGTTAAATAGTGACATTTAAATTTGATTGGGAAAAATGAATCTTAGGCAGCATGGTGGCTCAGTGGTTAGCACTGTCGCCTCACAGCAAAAGGTCGCTGGTTCGAGTCCCAGCAGGGCCACTTGGCAATTCTGTGTGGAGTTTGCATGTTCTCCCTGTGTTTGTGTGGTTTCCTTTGGGTGCTTCGGTTTCCCCCACAGTTCAAAGATATACTGGAATAGTTGGCGGTTCATTCCACTGTGGCGACCCCAAATGAATAAGCGACTAAGCCCAAGAAAAATGAATGAATGAAAATGAACCCAATGGTTTGTCTTTATTTGACCCAATGTTGGGTTACAACAACCCAGCCTTTTTTAAAGATGCTACTGCACATGTATATTAATGTTCATACACTCATTCATTTTCCTTGGTCTTAGTCCCTTATTTTATCAGGGGTCGCCACAGCAGTAGGAACCCAGCGGATGCCCTTCCAACCGCAACCCAGTAATGGGAAACACCTATACACTCTCACATTCACACATACTCATACACTACGGCCAATGTTGTTTACCAAATTCCCTTATAGTGCATGTCTTTGGATTGTGGGGGAAACCGAAGCACCGGGAAGAAACCCACGCAAATGCAGGGAGAACATGCAAACTCCACAGAAATGCCAGCTGGTCCAGCTGGGACTCGAACATTCTTGCTGTAAGGTGACAGTGCTAACCACTGAGCCACCGAAAATGGTTGTTTATTTTGAGATTTGACTTTCAACACACTTTAAAATTATTATTTTTTAATAGATAATGTCCACCAAACCCAATGTATTGCAGATACATTATGCCATCCATCAAAAACCTACTACTTTATTAATTTACCAAAAGGAAATCCATATTTATGAGAGGTTATAGTTTCATAGCTTAGAATGTGTTACACATTTCAGATGCAGTTAGAGTACACAATTATTCAATTAAAAGACTTATATATCTGGAAGAAGTTAGCAAAACAGCTAAAAACAGCTTGAAGCACCATAAAGCTACATTGAATTTTCTTTGATGTCTACCTTGATAGACAAGTGCATTAGACATCAGGCAATGATCCAAAGTCTCCTAGTAAGCAGATCTAGATATAACAGAACCATCAGAGCCGATAATGAAGATTTATATTTAAGTGTGTATAAAACAACTTAAAATAATTCATTTCAATTATCAAAAATGTGTAAACACAGTGGCTTTGTCATACTGGTTTGAGATTCACAATACTATTCATTGGGAAAAAAACCTAATCAAATCAAAAATATGTCATGACACACTAAGGGCTTTATTTTAATGATCTAGGCGCAAAGTGCATGGTGCAAAAGTATTTAGGGTGTGTCCGAATCCACTTTTGCTATTTTAAGGACGGAAAAATACGATTTGTGCTGCAGCGCATGGTCTAACAGGGTTGTGCTTATTCTCTTAATGAGTTGTGGATGTGTTTTGAGCATAAAGTACATTAAACCAATCAGAGCCTCATCTTCCATTCCCTTTAAGAGTCAGTTGCGTCGTGTCATGGCGTATTTGCTATTTACATGGCAGACTTTGTAAGTAGAAGACTGAACACTTCACTATCGATAAATCAGTTAAACAGATCATCTGCAGCGCGAGGATAAAAAACAAGCCTCCTCCATTCGGCATCTTTACTTTCTCTTTACTTTACTTTTACTCTTTACTTTACTCCTTTACTTTCGTGGATGAGGAAACGGTGTTGTACGCACTCCACTGAAGACATCCATTAGCCTACATATTCAATTTAGTTTGTTAAGTGCAAAGATTTGTTTTAAAACTATCTCTAAATTCAGTTCTAATTTCCAGCAAACAAATAAATGAACAGCAATAATGAAATGTGGTTAAAAAAAATTTAGCCTGGAGGCAGTGGTTTTGTAAAAAATAATAATTTTTGTAACATTTTAATCCTTTATTTTTCATATATAATATATTTGTGTATTGCTGTACATTCAGTGTATATTAAGCAATGTGTAAGCGTTTGAACCCACATAGGCGCATAACTAATGCACTGTGCGCTGGACTTTAGATCTGCTTTTAGATGGTCAATGGCGTGGTCTATTTCAGTTCTTCAAAATAGAAACGGGCCAACGAAGCGCTTTAACACACCTCTATTTTAGACCAGCACACCTATGAGACCACAAAGTGGCGCAAATGGATTTGCTATTTAAACAACGTGGTGCAAAACGTGAAAATTAGGGTTGCACTGGTCTGAAAATAGCAACAAATCTCACCATACACGTCTTGCGCCTTATTGCACCGAGTGCATGATAGGGCCCTAAGTATGAATGGCTGTTGATGCAGAAAGGTTTTGTTGGCCCAGAATATCTACCAGTCAAGCCATAATCTCAAAAAAGATATCTCAAACAATCCATATTTAGCCATTTTAAAAATGATACCGGAGACTATATTTGCCCTACCTTCAAAACCTGATACTGTATATTAAAGAGATCTAACATGCTCTGAGGTCTGGGACTGACAGGTAGATATGTTTTTTGTGTGAAAGATGACGCTCGGTTGAACAGAGAAGAGAAGCATGAGCAACAGAAAGAGAGAGAGAGAGAGAATGACACCGTTCTTCTCCTGTGACCTATGCAATTGCTGGAGAGACAGCTCATCAATCTCCCATGGTTGAACATCACTCTCTGTCTCCATCTCCCCCGATAGAGGAACAGCCTGTCTCGTTCTAATGCATGTGTCCTTACCTCTCAGCTCCTCTCAACAGATTTACACTCAACCCTCTGCCTGTGACAGCAGCTTTCCTTTCACTCCAATCACCATCACTTTGGAGGAAACCAGGGCATTTCTAGAATTCAACCTTAGGGGGTCCTTATCTTTATACACTTACATCAGCTGTTGGGGCTGACTGGAATATTTCTTGCTAAAATAGTGAGAGGTCACAAGTTTGGACCTTACTTAACTTACTTTTTTTTGATAACATTATAACAGTCATGGGCAGTACAACACACATATACTGTTGCACCATTACACTTCAGACATCTTGAGTTTGAGTCCCAGCTCATGGATGAGCCTGTCCTCTTTAATTTCACTTCCCCTCTACATACAGTGCTATCAAAAAAGACAACACCAAACAAAAATCTTAATAATTGAAAACACTTCATTTTAAAGTGTGCTTGTTACAGTGTAATTCAAATAACTACCTAGTAATATTGATTAATGTAATTACTACATGGTTATGGTTAAAATAGTGGTTAGATTTAGGGTTAATTACATGTAAACACATGATTAATAGTAATTATTACGTACAAAAATCATGTAACAAGAACACCATTTAATAACGTATTTTCAAAAAAATGAGACTCGATCAGAATCAGACGTTACCTCCCGATCAGGATTTAAATATATATATATTCTCATTATTTTTGAACACATCTATAATTATGCAGTGGCGCAAAGTTAGACCTCTTTCTTGACTTCACACAGAAACAGCCACACATGCGTCATGACATCACTTTGTTGCAGTGATGCTACTGGTTAAATGCCGGCAGAGTAGAATGCAGGAGCAGCTTGCAGGAGCAGCTTGGAGCAGAAAGCGCGAGTATGTCTGCTGTCTGGAGGCATTATAAAGTTGATGACAACAACACTGCCATAGCAAACTGTGAGATATGTAAACTTGGGATTGCCTGCTAAGCTAAGCTGAGGTGCTATTTGTTTTGATATTAGATTTTTTTAAATATTTACTGTAAAGTTTAAAAGTAATTTATATTATTTATTGATAGTGTCAAGCTGCCTCATAGAAGTGATTTGTTTGTTAACAGATTTGTTGAATGCTAAAATAAGGTGAATTAAATAAAAAGTAAGGAACATCCTGGATCTGTTTCTTCGCTCTCTTTATTCTTTTTTTTATATTATCGAAATATTGGACTGGGTTTCGGTATCGGTATCGGTAGATACTCAAAATCAAATGACTCGGACTCGAGGGCAAAAAAAATAATTGGGATATCCCTACCAAAAAATGTTAATAATACATTTAGCCCTGGATCATTCAATTCAATTCAATTCACCTTTATTTGTATAGCGCTTTTACAACGTTGATTGTGTCAAAGCAGCTTCACATAAATGATCATGGTAAATTGAAACAGTGTAGTTCAGTTTTCAGATCATTCTATTATCAAGACTGAATCTAATAATTCAAAAATAAAAAGACTTTTAAGATGTCTATTTTGCATCCCAACAGAACATCCAAAACAATGTTTTGTTTTCACTTTCTAAATAATTTCTAATTGTGTTTTGTTACAGTCACCAGCGATCTAGCTACTGCAGATCACTGGAGAACCTTGACTTTCACTCAGACGACAATTCTGCCACCACACGAACTACAAATCCTGTCATGCACCTCACACACACCTGTTCCTGTTTCACATTGATTACATTCACACAGCCGGAGGATCATGATAAACTGATTACATGGACTATAATACACCACACTTGCACACACACAGTGCTGAGTCTTGTTCAACCTGTAGCATTACGAAGCGTTTCTCTTTGCCTTGTAGTGTTTTGATTCTTTGCTTTGTTTGATGATTTTTGATGTTAGTCGTCTGTATAGACATACTGCCTGGTTTTGTCTACTTCTTTGGATTGCCCTTTTTGATTCTGTTTGCTTCTGTGATCGATCGATGCTTGTTGTAGTTGCATACTTATACTCTCTGAAATTGGACAAAAGTAGTCCATGGGATGGTACCTTTTCAAAAGGTTTATGTTTGCACCTAAAAAACATACCTTAAAGGTACTTTAGAACCTTAAGTATACATGCTACCACATAAAACATATGCCAGAGTTATTGGCAGATTCCTTTGTCTGTGGCGACTTCTCATAAATCAATGACTGAGCCGAAGGATAGGATAGCATAAATGTTACAGAGATCATTTTAGTCAAACCTGTCAGGTGAGAACTCACCCTAAAACCATTCAACCAATTCGATCATGCTGGGAGACCAGAAAGCAATCTTAGGCTGCTTGTTGGTTTAATGGATTGTTTTCAGATAGGCTGGCCAGCAGAGGTCGCTGTGTTAATCCATGTGCAGGTTAAGTGTGCCACCTGTGCCCAGCAAGCACCTCCATCTCTCTGGCCGCCAGCCACGCAAATCACTCAATCAGGCCTCCGGCAGCTCTGCCATCAGCGCCCTGCCTCACGTCTTATGGATAATCAGTGTTGTTTTTCCTCCTGTGCCACACGCACGCTGTTCTCAGTACAGAGCGTTACCCTCGCTGAACCTCCAAACCATTTCTCCACAGTGTCTCCTCCACTTAGAGTGCCAGCAATCTCCCCCCAAGCCCCTCTGATTGCAATCAATGAAAGCACCTTCTAATTCTGTCCGCTCTATTTAGAAGCCCCCTTGAAACCAGTTAATGCTTAACCATTTGTGACAGAGTGTATCATCTGAGACAAATGATCATCTGTTGTACCTGTGGCGAATCCCAGGCAATTCCCCTCATCGGCACACAGTTTTTGAAGACTCCCAGTTACGAGGCGTCAAGCAAAAAACTTTCTCTACAGTTGGAGAAATTAAAAAATTAGCAATGGGTGCGTAAAAAAACTTTATGCCATTTTCAATATTTAGTTTATGCTACAATGCATTTGTGATGTCCAAACCTGGAAGACTAATTGATCAGTGGTAAATTGTAAGTTTTACCAAAATCGCGACACAGACTCTTTGGAAATATGTGTGTCAACCTCCTTTTTCTTTAAACCGCAAACAAAACGCACTTAGACATACTGTACATTTGACTTCAAACGTATCAATTGCAAATTTTACCAAATTGCAACTTAGACTTATTGGAAATACTTGCTTCAACCACAATTTTTCTTAAACCGCTAAAAAACATACTTAGACATACAATTGACTGCAGTTTCTAGGTAAAATGTCCCAACCGTATCATAAGTTTCATTTCTGAACTTCAAATCAAATAAAATCGGCATAATTCTAGTTGCCCAAGCTAATGCGCATGCGCACTCGAAAGAATCGAAATCACGACACCAACCTCATTTATGGCTCTGTTACACATTATCATCCTCTGGATAATGCTTCGCCTGATCGCACTGCTTTTCTAAAGTAATTCACAAATTGTTCTTGATGGCGAATCTCCCCTGTAAATGAAATTTTGTGGCCGTTTGAGTAATTGCTGTCATGTGATATGCGATTGACAGGACGGACTGTAACTCACGTTTGTTTCATATAGTTTACAAAACAAAACAACTTTTGTTTTCAAGTGCACTTGGTTCATTTAACAGCACAGATTTCAAGCTTTGTCTGGATATATTTCTTATGTCTGTGAAACAAGTATTCACTCAGATTCCAGTGTATTTGTTGACCACTAAACTGTCGTAAAAGCACATATCTCATCCAAGCTTTTTCACTAGAGAAACGTCAGTTTATAGCAATTGATGATTGGCTCCTGTACTAGTAGGCGGGGCTTCTATGAAAAAAACTATGTAAAACAACATGGTCATAGTGCACGACTAATTGGGTTTAGGTCAGTGGTCTGCTTGTGTAGGTGTTCTGTTCAACAAGCCCCATCTTCTCATGGATGTGTATTTGGACACACGACAAAATATACCATAAGTAACATGTTTCAGATTCACAAAGACACCGCCCTCTGGTGGATTTGTCATCTGAGACGTGCAACAAAATGTATCCAGAGCAACATATTTTAAGTTTTGCAAAAATGTATACCGAGGCACATATTTCAAATGAAAATTACATTGTTGCCAAAAGAGGTGTTAGTGAGGCCAGCAGGAACGATCACACTATGGTCTACGTGGGTCCTAATGCCCCAGTATAGTAAAGCAGATGCTATACTGTCTTTCAGATGAGACAATAAACCAAGGCTCTGACTCTCTAAAATCACAGGATGTCCTATGAAAACAGTAAGGGTGTGTCCCCGGTATCCTGGCCAAATTTACCCACTTGTCTCTGTCCATCATGGCCTCATAACCATCCCCATTTAATAATTGGCTTCATCACTCTCTCCTTTCCATCAATAAGCTGGCGCAGAATGGCTGTCGTCATGTAATCTAGGTGGGTACTGCACACTGGTGGTGGACAAGGAGATTTCCCCCAAAAACTCAACACAAAGACAGCGCCCTCTAGTGGATTTGCTATCTGAAACGTGCAAGAAAACGTACCCAAAGCAACATCTTTTAAGTTTCACAAAATGTAGGCTGAGGCATATATTTCCAATGAGTCTGAGCTCCAAGAGGTGGTACCAGGAGCACAACATCAATGTATAATCAAGTTATGTTTAAATTCAGAGTAAATATAAAAACACCAAGACCGACAACTAGCACTGAAGCTAAGCAGGGTTGCACAGGGTTATAACCTGGATGAGAAATCACATGGGAAAACTAGGTTGCTGTCGGAGAGGTGTTGGAGAGGTCTGTGTAGGTCCTAATGCCCCAGTATAGTGAAGGGGACACTATACTGTCAGTCAGCACCGTCTTTCAGACAAGACATAAAACCAAGGCCCTGACTCTCTGTCATTTAAAAAATTCCAGGAAGTCATTTGAAAGAGTTGGAGTGTTCCAGGTATCCTGGCCAAATTTGCCTATACTGACCTTTGTCCATCATGGCCTCATAATCATGCCCATAAAATAATTGGCTTCATTGTTCTTTCTCCTCTCTACAAGAAGATTCAATTCCAAAATATGCTTTGTACACCCCGATCACGCTATATAAATGTAAATAATTAATTAATTATTATTATTATCATTATTGACCAGTGATTATTTTGAATAGGCTGATTTAAAATAGTATATTTTAGGATATAAAATAAATAAAAATGCACTATATGCATGGAAATCAGGGGCGTATTTAGTGATTTGGGGGTCATAAGCAATTCCAGCTATGGGGCCAAACAGTCCTAATATGCACCCTTTGTATGTATGTATGTACTCTATCTATCTATCTATCTATCTATCTATCTATCTATCTATCTATCTATCTATCTGTCTGTCTGTCTGTCTGTCTGTCTGTCTGTCTGTCTGTCTGTCTGTCTGTCTGTCTGTCTGTCTCTGTCTGTCTGCCTGCCTGCCTGCCTGCCTGCCTGTCTGTCTGTCTGTCTGTCTATCTATCTATCTATCTATTTATCTTAATATAATCTCTACATTTGAAATTAATTGATTTCTAAAATAACTAAAAATAACATTACATAATATTATTTGTAGGCAGCATGGTGGTGCAGTGGGTAGCACTCTCGCCTCACAGCAAGAAGGTCGCTTGTTCGAGCCTCGGCTGGAACAGTTGGCATTTTTGTATGGAGTTTGCATGTTCCCCCCATGTTGGCGTGGGTTTCCTCTGGGTGCTCCTCCGGGTGCAAATCCAAAGACATGCGGTATAGGTGAATTTAGTAGGCTAAATTGTCCGTAGTGTATGTGTGTTTGGGTGTTTCCCAGTGATGGGTTGCGAGGGCATCCGCTGCGTAAAACATATGCTGGAATAGTTGGCGGTTCATTCTGCTGTGACGACCTATGAGGAATACAGGGACTAAGCCGAAAAGAAAATGAATGAATGAATAAATAATGAATTTTATTTGTTAGACCCTCGCCATAGAAAATATAATAGAAAACTATGTTATATATTATTTTAGAATCTTCAAGGTACTTATTGGGGGTCCCCATATATTTTGGGGCCCTAAGCGGCTGCTCACCTCACTTATTGGTTAAATCTGCTCCTGGACATAGTGAAGAATATAACATTCTGACAAAGAGGTTTTATTTTAAGCCAACTTTTCACAATCTGAAGTAAGGCTAATGAACGAACAATGTTCTTGCATGTAACCTAGATACCAGAAAGAGGCCCTTCAAAGAGCAGGGAAAAGCAGAGCAACGTTACCCAGTGTTTTGGCACAATCTGATGTCCACCATTTCTTTTAAATTCAGCCGTAAATACAACACACAGAACAAAAACAAAAATCCTATGACAACACCTCAAAGGTCATGGGCAAAACCAAGAATGGCTTGCCTTTTGTCTTGGAGGAATGGCTAATTAAAAGCTCATGACTATGTGGCTTTAACAAAGCACCGCGGAGAGCCTGGAGTCGTGTACGGTTTGGTGTTCGCAGAATGTGGGTAGTCTCATTTTCCGTTCACAAACAAGCTGTCTCTGTGCATCCCTGTACGCCTCAATAGATTCAGCGCGGCCGCATTGTTGCTGCGACATCCACAAACAAGCTTTTGTGTGACTCACTCGCTCCTCTCACACTTCTTAAGCAGACACGTGCTCTCTGCCCCTTTTTTCAGGGTGCCATTGTCTCCTCTTTGCATCTGCGACAAAAATGGAGCACCTGACTATTTCCAAGCGTGATCAAAGAGGGATCTGTGTGCACTATGGGTTTCGTGCCTTGTTTTTCCGTGCTGTTCACAAGTCCGCGGCTTTCTTTAATTATAATATTGTTGAAAAGAACGATACAATGCAACAGAGATGGCTGCAGAACACACAAATAAAGGAGGCCACTGCAATAAAAGCACAATTATGCATGAGCGCCAATAACAAGGCGTAACCTTGTAAGAAACACACACAAAAAAGTAGCTACAAACATCCACTATGAGGTTTAATATTGCTGTGAAGCACAATTAAAGTGATGATGCCTGTAGAGATATGTGGAGCGTTCTGTTAAACAGAGTGAATGGATTCTGATTAGATTCATGAATGAGCATGGCTGTTTTAAGAAGTGGGTGTGAATCATTTGGAGTTTGATTTTGCATTTGAAAGATGAAGGTGTGAATTTAAAACATTTGAATGACTGAATAAACAACTGGATAGAATTTCTTTAAGACCATGATATACTGCAAAATCACAGAATTTAGTGGTGTGACATCTAAAAAAAAAATCTGAAGAAAATGAACATCGTTTAGGCCAGTGGTGTCCAATCTTAGGCCCTGTGCACGCGAAACGTATTTTCAAAACTACACTTTTTTTATGTGGCTTTACTGTTTGTCCACACAGAAATGGAGTATCGAATGACGAAAACCAAAACTTTCTGAAAACTGCAGCCAGGGTGAAGATTTTCCAAATTTTTTTTTGGCCTCATGACATTAACACTGTTTTCTCCTTTCTGATTGGCCAACACGGCTGGGTTCACACCAAATGCAGAAGAAGTGATTCAGGCAAATTCCACACGTTTGCTGCAAACGCATCACATATCCGTGTCATTCACACACCAGGATGATAATCTGCCTCTGTTCTCGCGTTTGCATTGACTTGTATGCCGTTGATTCGCGATAATACTTGGTCTGAACCTAGCACAAAAGTGTCATTATCGCCACCTGTTGGTTTGTGTGTTTTGCCGGGTGGACTGAGAGTTTTTTAAAAATGAAAGTGGGGAAATCTCTGTTTATTAAAACAATAACTATGTACTTGTGGACATGGACTTTGTCCTGGAGCGCCACTGTCCTTCAGAGTTTACTGTAGCTTCAACTTGCCTCTGCACACCTGTCTGAATGTTTCTATTATGATAAAAAATACCCAACCCAGGCTCATTCTGACAATGTACCACTATATACATTTCTGGAGAGCGAAAAATACATCCCAGGAGCTACATTTTTGTTTTTGCGAATCCACCAGAGGCCGCTGTGAACGCATTTCAGTTCATTTTAGATGTCCATGAGTAAAAAAAAAAAAAAAACGCAAAAAAAAAAATAAAATAACGGAATAATTTGAACACTGAAAAGCAACAAGGGTGTAGCTTTTTCATGTTTAAAAGTGTTAAGGTGCTTGCTTTTAAGAAAATACTGTATAATGTGATAACAAACATTACTTATTCAAAAATTGTTCCAACCATGTTTGTCGTTTATAAAGCTTTTATTTGTTTGTGTAATTATTTCAGTTTATAATTTTTTTTGTGTTATTTATTTATTTATTATTTATTTATTTATTTTTTATTTATTTATTTATTTATTTATTTATTTTTTTTGTGTTTGTGTAATTATTTTATTTATTTATTTATTTATTTATTTATTTATTTTTATTTATTTATTTATGTGTTTGTCTAGCTATTTTATTTTATATTTATTTATTTTTTTTTATTTATATAATTATTTTAGTTTATATTTTATTTATTTATGTGTTTGTGTAATTATTTTATTTATTTATTTATTTGTGTAATTATTTCAGTTTATATTTTATTTATTTATTATTTATTTATTTATTTATCTATGTGTTTGTGTAATTATTTTATTTTATATTTATTTATTTGTTTGTGTAATTGTTTCAGTTTATTATTTATTTATTTATTTATTTATGTGTTTGTGCAATTATTTTATTTTATTTTATTTATGTATTTGTGCAATTATTTCAGTTTATATTTTATTTATTTACTTAGTATTTGTGTAATTATTTTATTTTGTATTTTATTTATTTGATTGTGTAATTTTTTCATAAATATATTTTTTGCATTTTTTTTTATTAAACTCAAAGTAAAATCATGATTTCTGAAAACTTAAAAGCTCCAGTTTGAGTATAAATCATGTATTTTTCATAATTGTTTTTGCATTGTTTCAATTCAATACTCCAGTTTGAGGATACATCTTTTTTTTCAGAAATAATCATTATTTTATTTTATATATTTATTTATTTATTTATTGTTTAAGTAATGATTTTATTTATTTTTTATTTTATCAATTATTATTAATTAATACTGAAGAATAAATGAGGGAATGAATACAGTGTTGTGTAGAAAGCAGATGCACAAAGATTATTCTTTTGACATTAGGCTCAGTATAATCACATATAATGACAGTATTTTTGCTTTTGGGACAAATATTCTTTTAAAAGAAAGTTGTCAAAACCCACGGTGACCACATGTGACTTTGACCTTTCTGAAAGGAAAATAGCCAACATCTGTAAACCCGTGAACCCTGGACACACAAACAATCCTCAGAGAGAGAGAGATTTCCAGAATGGAAGTAAGGTTGAGTTTGTTGGTGGCTACATTTTCAAGTGCTTTCTGCTGCAGCACAGTCACCAGTACTATTAAGCCTAAATAAGACGATTTCAGAAAAACGGTTCAGATTCATAAGACAACCTGGTTTAAGTAGTATTAAAGTTGACTCCTCTCCCTGTTTGTCAGCCAGAGAGTCCCGAAGAGGGAGCTGGGAATAATCCAAGTAAATCATCTCTTGCCTGTGGTCAGCTCACTGAATAAATCCATCCAAATGCATGCCATTGGAAAGTAAACAAACAATAACAATTCTCCCCCTTTTCTACATTTCCCTGCAATCTTCGACTGACTCCTGGCACCCTGCAACTTTCTAGACTGACGTTTCCATTAAGACCAATGAGATTAAATGGCTGAAGACCTGCATGGGTTTTGGTGGAAACACAGTAGTGAAGGACAGAGATATTAAAGCTCCGTGCTGGTGCCTCACTCATTGCGAGCAATTGTTTCCAAGGCCTGCCATTATTTGGCCCTGAGGAAAAGAGAAAGCTGGAGGAAGCAGGCTAATCAGGCTGCATTTGTGGCTGTCAGCGTGTACCTGTTACATGGAGACAAGCGCAGCTCTGGTGCTCAAGGAGAACATGTGGCCTTCACCGGGTCTGATTGCTCTCAGATTGCCATGTGACAGTTTGGACAGAGGGCTGAGGGGGGCTTGTGTCTCTGTGCACCCTTAACGTGAAGCATCAGCTGACACTCAGAGCTGGGATTACACACACACACACAAGTGTTGCTCAGCTCACGGTAGTTGATTTCAGGTGGAGGTGTCTGTGACAAGCCTTCAGCTTGTTAGTCTAAAGTTGCACAGTTGCCATGACACACATGTTGGTCTACTGGCCTACAGCACGAGCCTCCGGCCCTCTCATTAAAGAGAGAAGAAAGAGAAGAGAAGAGAAGGAAAGAAAGAAGAGAAGAGAAGGCAATGTTTAGCGCATTAATTTAGCAATCCGGTGTAATGCATTTTTGACCACCTGATGTATTCAAATTGCTTCATCAATATACCCCCTTGAGAACTCTGAAGCCTGGTTTATACTTGGCGCGTCTGCTAGTTCCTTTGAGTGCGTGCGGTGAATGTGACGTCATTGCTGTGTTTGCGGAGGTTCACTTTGGGTGCGTGCGACATGATTACGGCTGGTTGAGCGCATTTTTTGGAGACTCAAGCAAACAGTGTGTGCAGCACCGCGTTTCATTTGAGTTGAATATGAAACGTTCAACGTTCGGCGTTTTGGGGTGGATGTGTCGCGGATGATAGTGAAGAGCGGGCGGTGGGTGGTTGCGGGGGTAAGTCGTGGGTGGTTGTGGGTGGATTCGCGGACGAAAGTGAAGAACTGGGGAGGTTTGGGGATGAGGGGGTGAGAAGGTGTCGCGGACGTAAGTAAAGTAAAGACGTAAGTAAAGAACATTGGGGGGGTGGATTGTCTGGTTATGGGGGCAAAGGAAGGTTGGTGGATTGCGTCTAACCGGTGTGGCGGACAAAAGTAAATAGAGGAAGGGGGAATGGCAGTGGGAGAGGGTGTAGTTCAGATGGATGTGTCGCAGACGAAAGTGTAGAGCGGGTGGCGGAGGGTTTGGTGGGGGTGGCGGCGTTTGAGTCGCACACTAAAGTGAAAATTGGGTGGATGGTGGATGACGGGGGGTTGAGTCACGGGGAAAGGGTTGGTTGCGGAGTCGTGGGTGAAAGGGAAGAACGGTGTGGGTGGAGTCATGGATGAAAGTGAAGAGCTAGGGGGTTTGGGAATGGGAGGTGAGGAGGTGTTGTGGACCTAAGTAAAGAGCAATGGGGGGTGGGGTATTCGGGTTATGGGGCAGGAAGGGGTTGGTGGATTGCATTTCGCCAGGTGTGGCGGACAAAGTGAAGAGCGCAAGGGAAATGTGTTGGGGGGAGGAGTTCAGGTGGATGTGTCGCAGACTTACGTGTAGAGCAGGTGGCAGGGGTTTAAGTGGCAGCATTTAAGGTCGCGCAATAAAGTGAAAAGTGGCGGGTGGGTGGATGATAGGGGGTTGAGTCGCGAACGAAAATGGACAGCAGGGGGTGTCACGGGAGAATGGTTGGTTGTGGAGTCGTGGGTGAAAGGGAAGAGAGGTGTGGGTGGAGTCGCGGATGAAAGTGAAGAGCTGGGGGGGTTTGGGGATGGGGGATGAGGAGGTGGGGGGGGGTTCGGGTTATGGGGGGGGATTGGTGGATTGCGCTTAGCCAGGTGTGGCGGACGAAAGTGAAGAGCGGAAGGGGGAAGGGCGATGGGGGTTTTATTGGGTGGATGTGTCGCAGACTAAAGTGTAGAGCGGGGGGGTGGCGGCGGGGTTGGTGGGAGTGGTGGCGTTTGAGTTGCGCACAAAAGTGAGGAACAGGGTGGTGGGAGGATGGGTCCTGGTGGGCTCCTAATAGTATCTCTGGGGGGCCCAAAATGGCCAGGGCCCCTAGAACTGTCCTAACTTTCCCCCTAGCGGCACCACTGAACTCAAGACATTTTACATCTCATTTACACTGATGCCCAGTTGAGATCACATTGACTACAATGCATCTTCATGCCAACCATGAGAAAAGTCGCCACAGAATCTAGGTGTGCCTGACTTCATACTCCAAAAAAGCTGTCAAAGTTTCTCGTGTAGCACAGTTAACCTTTGAACATACAAACCCAAGACATACAGTCGCGTTAAAGATTTTGCCATTTCTTCTCGCTCTCTCCTCCTGTCAACCTCAATAACCTCGTCCCCGTCTTCCTCTTTATCTGCTACTGCCCTCGACATCCTACCGAAGTGGGACAAATCTAAAGGCAGGAGCAAAGAGCGACATCAGCGCCGCCACACCAGTTGCTGGGAAATCAGAACGCAATGTGCTCATAAGTGAAAGGTTACATGTGGTGAAGAGTGACAATGGCGGCTGTTGTAATCCCTTTTATGAAAAGCAAATTGAAGTTTCATGCTTGAATACAGCTTGCAAAATGGCCGAATTCAAGACATCAAGTGCTGCGGGCGAATGCAGGGGAGGGGTAATTTATGACAAGCAATTTTAAGGCACAATGCCGCGATGACCGCTCATCTGCAGAGACGTACGCGGTAGGCATATCTTTTTTTTTAAGCTAGTCATTAAGGCTGACACCTAGAGACACAGAGTGAAGGGAAAAAGGATTTCAGAATTATTAATTTATAACAGAAAGCCATCCAAGCCTTTTCATGATGTTTAATCGCTCGTTCCCTTAATAGGATGTTTTATATTAACTCTTTTTTTTTACATGACAGCGTGTCATGGGTAACAAAGGAAAACAACCAACCCCGGTGTTCTCGAACAACACGCTTGATGGAAAACCAAGGATAATTATCACATCTGGGCACGGCTGATATCTTCCATCACTGCCAGGACGATGCCTCTCAGAGGGTCTCTAAATCCCATGTTAAAAGACGGCCATTACATAGACATTAACCGCTTTGTTGGACACGTTTGACAGCGTTAGAGTGTGTTTATGTAGGACGTTATAAATTAAAGACACATAATATGTCATGCAAAGTTGGCTTACTTCCAAGCTAAACATGCCATTGTATGTTCAACAGCCAAGATGGAAACCTAAAGAGCCTCCATTCAGGACTCAAATTGGACGACATGAATTTTTAAAATGACACCTTTGAGCTGAGGATGATTGAAACTGGGCAGGGTCTTGATGGTAACGGTCATTTTTCTTTTGACGGTTAAAGACAAAAGCCTCCAATTCCTCCTCCTCCCCAACGTAAAGCCTCAGAATGATATGAGACACCGCTGTTAACCTTTACCAGTCGAGGCTGAAAGCATGTGTGATCTTTGTGCTGATGGGTAATGACTCACAGAACGGTCTCTGAGGGATTTCACATGTCCTGTGTGTGGAGGTGCAGACATTCACCCACGGTTCCTGATAATTGAACAACATATGGAGGCTTTCTATATCATCAGCGAGATCAATGCTGTCACAGATTGTACCCTAATGTCATGACAACAGGACTGACCTCTTCACCTATATGGATAGTTCACTGAAAATGTGCTATCGTATAGTCAACTTGGTACAATGCTAAAGATATTTTTCCTAATGTGCAAGTTGCTCACACTGCAATACTGTTTTTTTTACTTGTCTTGTTTCCCGTCCAAATATCAAAGAATCTTAAAACAAAAGGCATTTTCTACACAGCTTAAAATTATTGTTTTGTTTTCAGTAATAATGTCAAAATTAAGGGAGCTTAAATGGTAAATAGTCAGTTAAAGCCTTTTTATTTTTATTCAGATCTTATTTTCATTCATTCAACTAGCAATAGCTGGATGCCTTCATCCATATTAGGGATTTCATGGAATGTTCTGCTACTTCTGTGAGGCATATATGGAATTTCTGCTCAAGAGTGTCCAGTATTAATGAAACAGGCATTACATGCATTTAAAGTGCCACAATGCCCACATCACCCTATTTTGAGAAAAACTGAAGAAAAAAAAAACCTCTCTAAAGAAATTTAGAGGCTGGACTTTTTTGGAGTCTAAGCCCCTTATCCATTTCGACCCTAGGGTAATGAAAGAATGAATAAAGAGAAACTCACTTAATTTGACTCATTATTTCAGGAAACAAAATGATATTTGTTACTTGTCTAGAATTTTTTTTGTGATTTTTATTATATTATATTATATTATATTATATATATTATATTATATTATATTATATTATATTATATTATATTATATTATATTATATTATACTGCATTGCATTGCATTATATTACATTACATTACATTACATTACATTACATTGTATTATATTATATTATATTATATTATATTATATTATATTATATTATATTATATTATATTATATTATATTATATTTATTATATTATATTATATTATATTATATTATATTATATTATATATTTGACTAGAAACAAGACCACAAAAGAATTTTACAATGCAAGTATTGAGTTGACGGAGATTAACTAAATGCTGATAAAATGATCAAAATAAACACTTACATTCAGTTGCACGTTGTGTGAATACTAACTAAAATTGAACAAAACTCTGTAACCACTAAAATAAGGTAATAATTTAACTAATAACTTACGATTGGTCAAAGGGGTTAGGCTGGTAAAACATGCTGCATAGATATGGACAATGGATTAGCCTGAGTAATAAAAAATTTAAATAAAAAAATTTTGTTTAATCCCCTCTTAAATATAATTTGGCCTTGCATTAAATTCAAACAGGAGCACAGGAATAGACCACGATTTTATTTGTGTGTGCCTGAAGACGAATCACACCAGGTTGGACGTCAAAGTAAATGTGCGAGAAACCATTATTTTTGGTAGCACTGACGTCAAACTTGTCGCATTGCATCATGGCACACCATATTTGAACCCGGTTCACACACTAGCAATATTCCTGAATCCAACACAAAATGTTTTCCCTGTGTAAGCTTCAGAAAATCTAATAATGTCCAAATGCATTGCAAAATAATCACTAATGGATTACTTTTATTGTTTTTGAGAAGAAAAAAATATATGTGAAGCTCTTTTAGAGCCCAGAAAAGCACTATATAAATGTTAGTAATTATAATGGTTCACTTTACTATGCAGTTTGGATGTATTGGATGTACTGGTGTGTGTTTTTTGACAATAACATACAGATGAAGTCAGAATTACATTATATTATAATATAATTTATTATTATTATTACATTATATTATGTATATTTTTACCCCACACTGTAAAATAGCTTTTCTCACTAATAAAATTAAGTGCAGTATACTTATTATGAATAAGTTTGTTCACCTTACAATATTTAAACAAGTAATCGCAACTTTTTAGCACATTATGTTGTTAAATTAAATAGATTCAAGTAATCTTGACCTACAATAATATGTATTTACAACTTTTGAGTGGTCATGTGTCAAAGCATGTTAATGATAGAGAATGGTGATGAGGGAACTGAGGAAACAGGTGGAAGAAAGAAACTTTAAGTATAATCAGACATAAGCATAATAAATCTGAGAGCTTTTCAATTCTTTGAAGTTCAAATGTATATTATATAATATAATATATTAATATTAATAAATTTAATATTATTTAGGTGATTATATAATGATATTATAATTATATTTATATAATAATACATAAAAATAATATTTATATAATGATACATTTTTAAAATAATAATAAATAAATACATCTTATAATAAACATTTATGATTATGATTATGATTATGATTATTATTCATTCATTCATTTTCTTTTTGACCTATTCCCTTTATTAATCCGGGGTGTCATGGATTGGTCAGGCTCTCACGACCCCCACTCACGAAGATCACCATCACCTGACTTCTAATGAGCACACAGCTGCATCACATTCACGAGCACCAGATACAGCTGACAGCACTCCAGTCGCTCATTGTCCGGGCTCGTCTCGACGAAAGCGGACAACTGAGCGACCACTCAGCGTAGTCATCCTCAGCTAAAACAAACGATTTACTTACCTGTTCTCTTTGTATTCCTCCTAGTCTTCCTGGTCCTCCCGAATCGTCCTGTCTTCCAGTCCTTCCAAGTCTGTGTCATCCTCTGTCAGCTGTATCTGGTGTGTGCTGTCCATCCTCGTGTATTCCTGTTACCCAGCCACGGAGGAAAAGACCCCAACATCATTCCTGATCCTCCTGGCTATCCTTCATGTGCTCCTTGTTGTCATTTAATAAACACCCTAACGTTTCCTTACCTCTGTCTCCTGTCCGCTTCATAACAGAAGCCCGGACCCATAACGACGACAACATGAGCACCCCCGATCACCTTCAAGAGCTGGTGGACCAGTTGAAGCGGATTCTACAGCCACCAGCTCCACTTTCCAACGCACCACCAGCACCGAGCACTTCCGCCTCCACAGTTTCTTCTTCGGCCCTTCCTTCCCGGTCCCAGGGCCGACCAGCGCCCTACTCAGGCGGAGCGGGGGAGTGCAATGGTTTTCTGTTACAATGTTCCCTCATATTCGAAATGCAACCTTCTCTATATCCCACAGATAAGTCGAAGATCGCCTACATCGTATCTCTACTCTCTGGACCTGCACTTAAATGGGCTGAGACGATCTGGAACCAAGCCGGGCCGGTCATGAATTCCATCACTACCTTCACGGAGTATTTCAAAGAGGTGTTTGGACGTTCTGATGGGGAAGTAGCCGCTGGGAGAGCAGCTGTATCATCTAAAGCAAGGTACTCTATCTACACAGGAATATGCTCTCCGGTTTCGCACTCTAGCAGCTGCAAGTGGATGGAATGAGAGATCGTTGTTGACCACGTACCGGCTCGGCTTGGAACCCACTCTCCGAATCCAACTGGCCACATTAGATGATACAATGGGTCTGGAGAGATTCATCCAACATTCTCTCCGATGTTCCGATCGTCTCCGTTCCTATCAACAGGACACCATCACCCCCTCGTCTGCACTCCTCCAATCGCCTGAGTCAACAGCCTCTCCAGAACCAGAACCCATGATAATAGAGTCTGGAAGACTGACATCAGCGAACGACAGAGGAGGCTGACCCGGGTCTGTGTCTATACTGCGGTGTCAGTGGACACACCCGTATGGGAGTGTCCCCTTCGTCCCATTCGGACTTCAGTGAGTGTATTCAGTACGAATATTGAACAATGTAAACCACTTACTACCACCGTACAAATAACTACTTGCCTCTATTTCTCTCCTTGCTCACAGCCCTCATCGACTCCGGGTCAGCAGGGAACTTCATCTCCCAATCCCTCTGTCGTCAACTCCACCTCCGTACTGAGGCGTCCTCGCATATATACCAGATACAACCGATAACCCAGTGCACTCGATCTTCGACCCGTATCCATCGACAATGCGAAGACATCCTTCTTCAAGTGGGGTTGTTACATCAAGAGAGGATTCAATTTCTGGTTCTGGAGGGTGCAAATATGGACATCATTCTAGGGCGCCCGTGGCTGGTGAAGCACGATCCCATCATCTCTTGGGGCACAGGAGAGATAAAGAAATGGGGATCTGGATGTACACCTGCCTGTTTTCCAAATCTCCCTCTTCAGGTCGGAACCCCATTTCTTTGTTTGCAACATCGGTCGAGAGCCCTCCTGAGAAGCAGTCTATCCACATTCCTAAGGAGTACAGCTCCTTTCATGATGTCTTCTGCCCCAAGAGAGCTTCCCAGCTACCGCCGCATCGGCCATGGGACTGCGCGATCGACCTAGTTCCAGATGCCCAGTTGCCCAAGAGGTAGGATCTACCCGCTCTCGCTTCCAGAGAATCAGGCAATGGAGATTACATAAGGGAGGCTCTGAGTCAGGGGTACATACGTCACTCAAAATCACCAGCCGCCTCAAGCTTCTTCTTTGTGGCCAAGAAGGACGGAGGGCTGCGTCCATGCATCGACTACAGGGTCCTAAATAACGGTACAGTAAAATACCGATATCCCCTTCCTCTGGTACCAGCCGCTTTGGAACAGCTTCCGAGAAGCTAAAGTCTTCACTAAATTGGACCTCCGCAGCGCGTATAATCTGATAAGAATACGTGAGGGGGACCAATGGAAGACAGCATTCGTGACCCCTACTGGCCATATGAATATGAGGTCATGCCTTACGGTCTGGTCAACGCCCCCTCCGTATTCCAAAACTTCATTCATGAAGTCCTCCGGAGTTTCTTCACCACTGTGTAATAGTGTACATAGATGACATCCTCATTTACTCCCGGAGTGAGGCCGAACATCGCCAACACGTTGCGGAGGTCCTACACACATTGAGAGAACATCACCTCTACCTCAAGCGGAGAATGCTCATTCCACCAGAAGTCGATTCATTTCTTGGGATACATCATTGACCAAACCGGTATACGTATGGATGGGAAGAAAATTGAGGCTGTTCTATCCTGGTCAGAACCCACTTCCATTAAGGAGCTCCAGAGGTTTCTTGGGTTTGCTAACTTTTATAGACGGTTTATCAAGGACTACAGCAGGATTACATCACCTCTCACTAATCTCCTCAAGGGTAACCCAAAGGACTGGAGTGGACCAAAGAAGCAGCCGCAGCCTTCCGCCTTCTTAAGAAGGAGTTCACAAGGGCCCCACTCCTGACTCATCCTGACCCAAATCTTCCTTTCGTGGTGGAAGTGGACGCATCCACCACCGGCGTCGGGGGCAGTATTATCTCAACATCATGATACACCGCCCCGACTGCATCCCTGTGCCTATTTCTCTCGGAAGTTGAGCCCGGCGGAGCAGAATTACAGCATAGGAGACAGGAGCTTCTAGCAATCAAGCTAGCCTTGGAGGAGTGGCGTCACTGGTTGGAGGGAGCCAAACATCCGTTCCAGGTGATCACAGATCACAAAAACCTCCAATACATCAAGAGGCCAAGAGACTATGTCCACGTCAAGCCAGATGGTCACTTTTCTTCTCACTTTTGATTTCTCCATTTCCTATCGTCCAGGACCCAAGAATCTAAGAGCAGACGCTCTCTCTCGTTTACACGAGCATCACGATCATGAAGAACTCCCAACGAAGATTCTTCCCGAACACATCTCCATTTGTCCGATCACCTGGAACGCTCCTCCAGTCGTTGCCACTCCGGAAGCCCCTGCTCCGCCGGGATGCCCTCCTCATCGGCAGTTCATACCACCTGAACACCGGGTAGATCTGATCCACTCCTTACATACCTCGCTAGGCACTGGACATCCAGGGATCAACAATACTCTCCTTCGCTAGTATCCAACGATTCTGGTGGCCAAACATGGCTAGGGATGTGAGGCAATATGTTCAGGGCTGTAAGGACTGTGCCCAATCCAAGAGCCCACGTCATCTACCCGCTGGAAAGCTCCATCCCTTGCCGATTCCGAACCGTCCCTGGTCACACCTAGGAGTGGACTTTATCACTGACCTCCCTTCGTCAGAAGGTAATACCTGTATTCTAGTCATAGTAGATAGATTCTCAAAGTTTGTCAAACTAATCCCTCTGAAAGGTCTTCCCACAGCCTTTGAAACTGCCGACAATATCTTTAATCAAGTCTTCAGGTCATTTGGTATTCCAGAAGATATTGTGTCGGACAGAGGTCCACGAGTTCATCTCACGTCTATGGAAAGCCTTCTTCAAGCTCCTAGGTGTGGCCGTCAGCCTCTCTTCTGGATATCATCCCCAACCAACGGGCAGACAGAGAGGAAGATTCAGGAGGGGGACGGTTCCTGAGGACCTTCTGCAGTGGTCACCAGAACTCCTGGAGCCAGTATTTGGGCTGGGCAGAATATGCCCAAAATTCACTGCGGCAACCCTCCACCGGACTCACGCCATTCCAGTGCGTCCTGGGCTTCCAACCACCGCTCTTTCCCTGGGATGGCGAACCATCTGATGTCCCCGCAGTGGATCACTGGTTCCGGGAGAGCGAGAGAGTCTGGGACGAGGCTCATCAACATCTGCAGAGGGCAGTCCGTCGAAGCAAGGTAACCGCCGATAGGAGAAGGTCTGAAGAACCCAGATACACACCCGGACAAAAGGTGTGGCTATCCACCCGGGACATACGCATGCGACTGCCCTCTCGCAAGTTAAGTCCCCGATTTGTTGGTCCCTTCACCATCGTGGAACAGGTTAACCCCGTCACCTACAAACTACAATTACCCTCTCACTACCGTATTCACCCTACATTCCACGTATCACTCATGAAACCCTATCACGATACTGTTCTTCCCTCCACAGAGCCTGACCACGAAGAGGAACCCCCTCCTCCACTGCTCCTAGAAGAAGGAGCCGTCTACGCAGTGAAGGAGATCTTGCGTTCCCGACGTCGTGGTGGCCAGTTGGAGTACCTGGTGGACTGGGAAGGGTACGGCCCCGAAGAAAGGACATGGGTTCCCAGAGCTGATATTCTCGATCCTAGTCTCATGGTGGAGTTTCATGAGAGCCACCCTGAGTTCCCAGCGCCTAGAGGCAGAGGGAGACCACCACGGCGTCGGAGGTGTCGGCCCTCAGGAGCGGGCCCTGGGGAGGGGGGTACTGTCATGGATTGGTCAGGCTCTCACGACCCCCACTCACGAAGATCACCATCACCTGACTTCTAATGAGCACACAGCTGCATCACATTCACGAGCACCAGATAAAAGCACAGCACTCCAGTCGCTCATTGTCCGGGCTCGTCTCGACGAAAGCGGACAACTGAGCGACCACTCAGCGTAGTCATCCTCAGCTAAAACAAACGATTTACTTACCTGTTCTCTTTGTATTCCTCCTAGTCTTCCTGGTCCTCCCGAATCGTCCTGTCTTCCAGTCCTTCCAAGTCTGTGTCATCCTCTGTCAGCTGTATCTGGTGTGTGCTGGTCCATCCTCGTGTATTCCTGTTACCCAGCCACGGAGGAAAAGACCCCAACATCATTCCTGATCCTCCTGGCTATCCTTCATGTGCTCCTTGTTGTCATTTAATAAACACCCTAACGTTTCCTTACCTCTGTCTCCTGTCCGCTTCATAACACGGGGTCGCCACAGCAAAATGAACAGCCAAATTATCCAGCATGTTTTACGTAGCGGATGCCATTCCAGCCGCAACCCATAACTGGGAAACATCCATACTCACACATACACTACGGAATATTTTGCCTACCCAATTCACCTATACCACATGTCTTTGGACTTGTGGGGGAAACCGGAGCACCCGGAGGTAACCCACGCGAACACGGGAAGAACTCCTCACAAAAACACCAACTGACCCAGCCAAGGCTCTAACCAGTGACCTTCTTGCTGTGAGACGAAAGTGCTACCCACTGCGCCACCGCGTTACCTATGATTATTATTATTATTAAATTACTTGTTATAAAAAGTTATATTGTATTTTTTGCAGTACAATAAAATATATATGAAGTGTAAATACAGCAAGAAGGTCGCTGGTTAGAGCCCCGGATAGGGATAAGTTGGTGGTTCATTCCGCTGTGGTGACCCCAGAATAATAAAGGGACTAAGATGAAAAGAAAATGAATGAATGAATGAATGAAAATAAAAAACTGCTTTTATTCTAGCCGAAATAAAACAAATAAGACTTCTCCAGAAGAAAAAATATTATAGGAAATACTGTGAAAAATTCTTTGCTCTTTTAAATATCATTTGGGAAATATTTGAAAAAAATCACAGGAGGGCGAATAATATTGACTTCAACTGTAGGTTTGGAATGTCATGCTTTAATGACCATATTTAATTTCATGTGGAATCATCCTTTAAAATATGATTTGTCTTTCTCTGATCCACTCTACCTTCTCCAGAAATCTCCTGTATTTTCCTGTCTTTCACAGTCACCACAAGAGCTCATGATCTGTGACATATAGACATGGCGGTATAAAACAATGAAAGAATTATGTTAGAAATTAATGAAAGGAGAATCTGTGCTGGACTTGTGTCTGCAAGTGTGAGACACTATCTCAGCTCCACGCAGTCCTAAATCCCCCCCATGCAAAGTGGCAGGTCATTGATATCAAGGTGACACCAGCCTTCGCGAACACTCTCGTGATGTGATGGGAGGGACGGACAGGAGAGAAGCTCAGGGCCACTTTCTTTAAGCTCCATTAAGCTCAGTGGCAAATCATACCCTAATACCTGTTGTCACGACGGATTCACTGGAGTGAAAATGCTTTTCCAGGCCACCGGGTGAGACACACACACGCACACAGCACCCTCGCTCACGCTGTTATTCACTTACTTAAATTTATAAGCAGGCGATAGTACGTGACAGGCGTGCAATCTCACTGAGTAACCACAACACCTGCGATGCTCGAAGACATGATACTGACAGCGGTGGCGTGTGCTGAACTTCTGAAACGAGGAGCCACTGTTTTCGGTTTCAGGCTTAAATGGGAATATTGAAAACTATTTTTCCTGCATACAGTTCAGACATGACAACTCTCGCAATAGAACTGAATATTATTTATTGGTAAGAGTGTACATACAGTTGAAGTCAAAATTATTAGCCCTCTGTTAATTTGGTTTTCTTTTTCAAATATTTCCTAAATAATGTTTAACAGAGCAAGAAATGTGTTACAGTATTTCCTAAAATTTTTTTTTCTTCTTGAGAAAGTCTTATTTGTTTTATTTTGGCTAAAATAAAAGCGTTTTTTAACTTAAAATCATTTTAAGGTCAAAATTATCAGCCCTCTTAAGCAATATTTGTCAACAGAACAAACCATCGTCATACAATCACTTGCCTAATTACTCTAAATTGCCTAATTAACCTAGTTTAGCCTTTAAATCGCACTTTAAGCTGATTACTAGTGTCTTGAAAAATATTTAGTAAAATATAATGTACCGTCATCATGGCAAAGATAAAATAAATCAGTTATTAGAAATGATTTACTAAAACTATTATGTTTAGAAATATGCTAAAAAAATCGTCTGTCTATGAAACAGAAATTGGGAAATAATATATACAGGGTGGCTATTAATTCAGGAGGGCTAATAACTCTGACTTCAACTGTATGCATTGTCTAGGTGGGCTAAATTGGCTGCTGCATGAGTCAAGGGCAATAGCAATAAATGCAAATGACAATTAAAACAAACAAGGAAACTACTGTCCCTTAGCAAATCTATACAGGTGGTGCTAGGAAAGAAGGGAACACTTCCTGAGAACACTTCTCAAAGAGACATTATAATTTAAACAGCATCTACGCTTATGTCTGTTTCTCCTTATCTCAAGGTCTACATAATCTTGGACCCAGTCCGTATCCTAAGCAGATGCTGTGTTGGTCATGATGGAGTGGAGAGTGTGCGACTGATTTCTGAAAGACCCCCTCAGAGAAGAGTTTCCGCATTGATCCACAACGTGGGCCAGCCTGAACACCGGCTGGTGACCTATTCAGACCCGCAGCTTCTTCACGATGGACATCCATCGTTCTAAATCCTCTAGCGCATATACTCTGCATAAGACATTTGACAAAGGAGAAATGTTCATGGCCAGCTGAGCTTGGTTTTTCTCGAGGATTTGTTTTTTCTTCACTTTTATCAGTTGGTGAAGTTTGTTCCTCATCATTGTCACCACTGGCTTGCTTGGTTTGGGACTTGTGGAGCTGCACATAGTTGGATTTTCTCTTGTTTTGGCTTTCAGCAACATTTACATTACACCGAACCGAACTGTAGACAGCACTTTAGAAATAAAGCTGAATTGAAAGTAGGGTTGGCGGATGTCGACCAATTTGGCGACGTATGATGTCTAATGTGAAACATCGCGATGAACTATGACATCGTCATTGTAGGCAGCGGTGAATTAATTGTTTATAACTAATTAATTCAAAACAAATTAATCATTTGTAGCCTACTGTTTCAACTATCTGACCCGCATGGTCTTAGTTTTACCCATAACCAAATCATAAATAAAGATAAATTACACACAAATTACCACCTGTAAATCACTTTTTTCAAAGGACTCTGGCATAAATAGGCAGAGGGATCTGTGTCGTTATAATGGTGTCGACAAACTTGGTTGGTAAAAAAAGTTCACAACCAACAGGAACCAACCAACGCTATCTGAGATTTACGCTAAAAGTACAAGCATGAAAGCAAAAGACTGAAGCAGTGTACTGACACTGTGACACGTTACCTGATAGATTAAAAAAACAAAGAGTCATTAGATAGAGACAAGATTAATTAAATATCACTTTTAACAACTATAGTGAGACGAGATCCAGCGGTACATCCTTGATAAACTGCACTGTAAAAAAAAATATCGTAAAAAAAAGGTCAAATGACTGGCAGCTACGGCTGCCAAACAAAAACCATAATATTACGGTAAAATTTCTTTGTTGAAATAAAGTGCAAAAAATAATAAATCTACAGATATTTTCATTAAAATGTTTACAAAAAAACACTGTTATTTTACAGACTTTTCCTAGATTATTATGATCAAATCCGTTCAAAAAAGTTACACACTAAGAGTTTTACAGAGAAACACTGTTATTTCACAAACTTTTCCTAGATTTTATGATCGAACACCATCAATAAAGTGACTGCACTAAAATTTCAAGAGAAAAAATGTTATTTAAAAGAATTCTCTCAATTATTACAATTAAACACCTTTAATAAAATGCCAAGACATGCTCATGGTTGTAATTTAACAGTTTTATTTTAGATCAAAAACGTCTGGAAAAACAACAAACGAGATACAACTGATTAAAATTCTCACAACTTTAAGATTACAGTTGTTGCATTTTATTGAATAGTTTTTATGTAAAACATGTAGAGGTTTAAGTTATATGGAATAATTCAGTTACAAATCTTAAATGAAATGGAACTTTAATGTGAAGGGGATGCTGACAAATTAGTGCAGATCCAAATGCAGGTTTATTACACAGAGATGGTCAGGCAAGCAACAGTCAACACAGGGGCAAACAGATGTATGCAGGGAATCCAGAGTCATGGTCAAATAACAGCCAAATGGTCAGTCCAAGCAGCAAACCACATAAACAATAAACAAACAAAGCACAGCAAAAGAAAGAACCGCATCATAATGTTCACAGTAACAGCATAACAAGACTTAGCAATTGGTGCGTGCGTCTGTGCTGCTTTTAAAGTCCATGTAATTAGTTCATAACGATCCTCCGACTGTGTGTGTGCAATTAGCGGAATCCGGAACAGGTGCATGTGAGCGGAATTTATCTATTTTATTTATTGAACGGACTTGATTGTAATAATCTAGGAAAAGTCTGTAAAATAACAGTGTTTTTGTGTAAACATTTTAATGAAAATATCTGTAGATTTATTATTTTTTGCACTTTATTTCAACAAAGAAATTTTACCGTAATTTTATGGTTTTTGTTTGGCAGCCATGGCTGCCAGTCATTTGACCTTTTTTTTAAAGATTTTAATTTTTTTTTTACAGACCAAGTAATTACAATTTATTACTTTAATTTTACGTAATTTTAAATGTACTTCAAAAAAACTGGAAAAAACACTAAATAATACGTTAATTATATTGTATAAAACAGGAAAATTTCTGTAATTTGTCATTAATTTTATAGTACATAAAATAACAGTCAAGCTGTTAATTTACAAATATTGTTTGTAATTTTTACGGACTTTTGAATATAATTTAAAATAACAGAAAAAATACTGTATAAATAAAACTGTAATTTCCTTGTATAAAAAACAAAAACGTCAGTAATTTGTTTTTAATGATAAAGTACCTAAAATGACAGTCAAACTGTTAATTTAGAAAGTTTGTTTGTCGTTTTACTAAGTTTTGAATTTAATTTGAAATGACAAAAAAATACTGTAAAAAATTTAGAGATATTTTCTGTAAAATTAGGGGTTTTTTTTACAGTGTGTCCGACGTGCACTGCTCTCTGGGGTTTTGTGCTCAAAGCACCCATATGTTGCAGCGCATGCCAGTGTGTGTGTGTGTGTGTGGTCACATAATGTGCGTTTTCAGCGGTTTAGTGTGAAAGGAGATTTTTTCAGGAATGATAGATGAAAGCCAGTGTGGACGAGGATCGTTTTCATTCTAAAATGCCATTTTAAGACTAAGATGTATTAGTGTAAACGAGGCCTAAGTATCTATTTTTCACGAGCAGGTTGCTGTCGCAAGGGGGGTAGGGCGGATGATCGCAATCCCAGCTCAGCATCGTGATGTCTATAGGCCATCGGCGATGGACGATGGCTTCGTCTATCGAACCAACCCTAATTGAAAGATGAATAAGGGGGAAAGACCGTTTCCATAGTGCACAGCACTGAGTTGAGTCAGGTTGGAATGGAAATAATAAACCATGATGGGTTTATTGGGTAATAATGGGTCCAAAAGAGAAACAGATCAGAATTCAGATTCGCCTGTTTTATAAAGACTTGTTTTGTTCTGAAGGAATAACTGTTTTAAACTAATCAATTAAGGAGATGATAATGATAATTACTTGTTTTTAATGGCTTGTTTTGTTGCTGAACAAAATCTGTAAGCAATCTGTTTTCCTTTGTCATGTTTTTTTGGAACTGAATTTCATGCGATTGTTGCGATATTCAGCAGGACATAAAATCGCATTGTCATTGGCTGTTTCTCAATGTGCGTTCTTCAGAGATATTGCGTCCTCGAATTCTCGTGTAACGTCATCATCAACTGACAAAGTTCAGTTCCAATACTCAAGACGGCAAAAACAAAGTTCCCAGATTGATTAATGGAAAATCTGATCAATGTTGATAATAAATAATATTCTTAACACGGGATAAAAATGTCTCAAATGAAAAAGACTAAAAGGAATATTCTTCTGGATGTTCATAAAAAATAATAAATCTTTAAAGTGAAAATATTTTAACAGCTCTTGATGTTTACAGTTGTTTAAGTAAAAATCTGGCAGCACACAAAATCTTTTAAAAAACTAAAATTGGCTAACAAAAATAAACAAAACATAAAAAAATCTTTATTTTTCATCATCAAAACAATGAAAAAATGAAACTAGATATGTAATCATCTTTTAAAAAGTTACTACATATTTATACAGATATATGCATTTCTGTTACTCACAAGAAATGTCTTTTCAGAAATATTTTGAATGATGATGTTTAATCAGGGTGGGGACAGTTCATGTTAGACCCTAATTTAGACACAATCACACTTTGGTACAGCCACAGAAACAGTTTCAGTGAGCTAATATAAAGATGGAAATGTTAGTAATGAGCTTAAAACCCAGCAGACAGTCTTATGTCATTCCTGGATGAGTTCTTGATATCGAGGATGCGTCGATGCAAAATTGAGTGCAAAACTCACTCGAAAAGTCCAAGAAGTCATTGCTGCTAAATACAGGAGGTGGGAAGCGCAGCATTTTATACCTGTTTATTATTAAAGTTCGGAGACATAACTTATTTATCTCAGGAGTTTCCCTAAATGAGACGGTGAAAGTAAACATTCACCATGAAAATCTTAATAAAGGCATAATTACATTAAGGGTGTTTATTTGCTGAAATTCCTATTAAAATCTGTTATTTGTATTGTGCAAAGTATATTTGTAAGGGTTTTGTGCATGTTATATTTATTGAAAAGGGTAAAAACAATAAATCGATGTATAAATGCTGTAATGTTTAAATAATTTTCCATTAAAAATGCGTGAAGGTCATGTGACCATCAGGAAGAATGCAGTGTCTCACTTCTCAGAGGACGCATTCTATGTCTTCTCACAGAGGTAAACCTGGCAAGAACGTTCTCCACAAGAATGCAAGTCCATTCTCTGCATTCTTGGAATTGAGAAACAGACACTGTGTCCAGATGATTTTAAGAATAACACCCTTAACAGACAATACTTTCTGATTAATGACTTTTAACATTAGAAAAAAAATCTTACTTCCTAGCTAACTGGTGCACATCAATGGGTCATCCAGTGCAGAGCAGGTAATCATGTTTTATGAAATAACATTTCTAAAGAGCCATCCTTCTGTCCTCTGTGTGTGTTCCATAAACGCACAAATCCAAAACTCTGAAGCACAAAAGCAGAAAGCCAGCTAAATAATGTCATTCTCACAGTGGCAATCTCATTGAACGGCTGAATGCGTTCACCGGTCTTGCCAATCTTTTCGGTCTCAACGTTACAATGGCAACTCATTTTCCCAACCCACTGTTTCTAAGCAACCGGACACAAAAACTGCCTCCCTCATGATTTGATAGATGCCACGGGCACTGGGACATGATTATCACTGCCTCTTATCTCACATCAAACCGATACCCAATTTCTGAGCGATTTTCACCAACCAGGCCAAGTTGGCCCAAATGAGAACATTTACCATAGCATAAAGCCAAGATAGTGTGAACCCAAAACGCAACAATGAATATCAAAATGTGCAAGCTTAATATTTGATCTGGGGGCTTGCTCAGATGCTCTGGCCTGGGAAAGAGAGTGGAGGGAAAAGCAAACGCAACTGCCACCAAAGCTGTGGCTGTTTCTTCATCTGCCAATCAATCTTTCGTCTTTGAGCAGAAGAGGGAGTAGATTGCTAGATAGACCTGCTTTTAGAAGAGGTCACCTATGCCTCTCAATAAAGGTTATGTTCACTGGCCACTTTATTAGGTACATCTATTCAACTGATTGTTGATGCAAATATCTGATCTGCCAATCGCATTGTAGAAACTCAATACATTTAGGCATGTAGATGTGGTCAAGAAAAACATCTGAAGTTCTGAAACAGAGTACCAGAATTGGGAAGAAAGCTCATTTTGAACGTGATTGTTGGTGCTAGATTGACTATATGAGTATTTCAGAAACAGCTGATCTATTGCACTGTAAAAAAAAAATCCTGGTTGCCTTAAACTTTCAAGCTGAATCAAATTAACCTTATAAGTCCATTGAACTTAAAACAGTTTGCATAACTTATAAAATTAAGTTAGAACATGATTAACAAGTTACAATAGCTATGTTTCCATTCAAAAATGTGAATTAACTTTATGCGCAAAACTGGATTATCGCATAAAAGACGTGCAAATAAAGCAGTCGAAGCAGAAAAGTCAAAGGGAATAAAATCGTCACTTCCTGATTAACTGGTGGCAAATATCAACTGAATTTGCTGCAGTAGGAGAAGCTGTGTCAATCTTTTCTTCATCTAATAAATGACTTGCGCTTCAGAAGGCAATCCTGACCAATGACTGATCCTGACACGCAGTGAACGCGCGGTGGCGTTTGAAGGTGTGAGACGCGGAGCACAGACGCTCTTGATTCTGGAGGTCATTAATAATGTAATAACACTACCACTTAAACGGTAAGGCTTTTTAGAATGACCAAAACAACATTTCAGATATTTTACAATGTGCTCAGCCTGCTGGTTTGTCCACTTACACACATTTTTATCATCACATGATCTCTTATAACAAAGTCACATGACCTTTTTTTTAACACGCATACTGGAATTTGTGCGGTAAAGGTGTTTCCTGTGCGGTAAAGGTGTTAGTTTAAGCGCATCTTTTCTTATCGAATTAAAAGTTTATCCTACTCAGTTATGTGCCTAGACTGCAGCTCTGCACAAGACGTTTGGCCAGAGGAGAGGATTCCGTTGTCGTGCCCAGCTGAGTCTGGTTTCTCTCGAGGTTTTTCAATTCTTCACTTTCGCCAATTGGTGAAGTTTCCTCGCCTCTGTCGCCACTGGCTTGCATGGTTTGGGATCTGTAGAGCTTGTTTGGACTCTCAGTAGTGAATATTAAACCACACTGAACTGAGCTAAACTGAACTGAACTTAAACACTGAAAACTGAACTACACTGTTTCAATTTACTATGATCTTCTATCTGAAGCTGCTTTGACACAATCTACATGGTAAAAGCGCTATACAAATAAAGGTGAATTGAATTGAAAATATGTTTTTATGCGCATTTTCAAAATTTATGCGCATAGGTATGCAGTATAGGTGAATTTGGTAACCAAAATTGGCCAAAAATTAAATTGAATATTTTCCCAGTGCTGGGTAGTGGCTGGAAGGGCATTTGCCACCCAAACATAAGCCAGAGTAATTGGCAGTTCATTCCACTGTGGCGATAAATCAAGGACTAATTTGAAGAACAGTGAGGGAGTGAGTAATTTGTATCAGCACTTTTTCTGAGTATATTTTCTTCAGCATATTTAAACTTTTACTTCACTACATTCTATTACAAAATATTGTATTTTTATGCCACTACGTGAAGTTTTAAAAACTAATTTTGTGAGGAACGTGTGATTTGATTGATCGTGGCTGGTCTCTCATCTGTAATCAGCAATAATCCAATCAGATTGATCCAAGCCTACAATAAACAGACCGATTTCACCCTACTGCCTTATCTTCATTTGTTTTGTTTTCCCCCCTTCCACCCCACCTCCTCCTTTTCCTCCTTTTACCAGGGGGAGCTCTCGAGACCTACCTGATCTCGGACCCCCTTATATGCTTATTGACCAGGTCTCCGAGCTCAGGGTTCTCTCCTGGGACAGTATGCCAAACCTGCTAATAGCATCAAGCAAAATCTAAGTGTGAACTCTTGAACTTACATTATTGTATAGCAAAGGTGGTAAAACATTATTTTGAAATAGTGTCTGATTTGTGAATGAGCTGAATCTTATCAGTTAACCTATAAATTGATTCACAAATCAACTCTTTGTGAGTTTCCTCATTTGAACATGGACAAAAAAATATTTTGAATGGTGTTAGAAACTGACAGCCATCAACTTAGTATATTTTTCCCTACTATGGAAGTCAAAGGCTATTGGTTTCCTACATCATTCTAAATTCTTTTTTTATTTTTTTTTAAAAACAAAAGAAAAAGCTCAAACAGGTTTGGAAGTGGAGAGTGAGTAAATAAAGACAGAATATTCACTTTTGGATAAACTGTCTTTTTAAGTGCAAAACAAATTAAGTACTTATGTACTTTGAAAGCAGAACTTTTCTATTTAATGTTTAGGATAACTGTTGTTTCACGCAAGTACTTTGTCCACCACAACATAGGTTCATTCTGAAAATGTAGCCCTATATACATTTCTGGAGATCGTGAATTATGTAGCCAGAAGTACATATGGCTGCATTTAATTTTTTAAAAGGAACACTACAGGGCGATATGACGTTGTTCCTTTTCACGTTTAACAGCTGACTGCTTACCTCCATATGGACAGCTTTCTGGCTGTTACCAGTTTGTATCACCAGTTTAGCTCACCATGTATGTCGGTGAACTTGAGACGCAGAGAGGAGATGACCACGATGATGGGGTTTGAGTCCGGTGAAGAACGGTTCCAGAAAGCAAGTAAAGACAAAAACCAAAGCCAAAAAAGAAAATAAACAAGTAAATAACAGGGTGAGAATGTCATAAAATGTGGTAAAAATCAGACGAAGGCTTTACTTTTTCTAGACTGTTTTTAAATTTGTCGGTTGGGTTTAGGTAAGTGGGTGGGTGGGTGGGTTAATCTGTGCTTTTTAAATTACTTTTAATAATAATTACTTATTTAAATAAGGTGGGTGGGTCAGTTGATCGGTCAGTCAATAAGTCATTCAGTCGGTCAAATAGTCAGTCGACAGGTGGAATTACGAGAGAACAGCAGGCACGAATGGCACCTGCGAGAAAAATTTTAGATCTCAAAAAGCGTACACAGCAGCCTCTGGTGGATTCGGGGAAAAAAAAACTTTAAAAAAACGTACCTCCTGGGACGTATTTGACGGTCTCCAGAAATGTATATACAGTAGGGGTACGTTTTCTGAATGAGCCTAGGTTGAATAAAAACATTTTTATGTCTATAAATAAGTAAAGAACATACAAAACTTGAAGCAGGTGAGTTACAGCATCAGAAGATTACAGCATTCTCTCTTTCTTCCCCAATGATTTCATGTCTTCCCTGCTACTATATGTAAATAAAGACAAAAAATACCAATAATATAACTAATATCAAACATCTCCAGACTTTTCTCAGTATGTCTGTGGGCCCTGAAGATGCTCTCCAGTCTATTTAACAAAGGAGGTCTCTCTGTGAAAAAAAAAGAAAGACAAAGATACTACCAAAGACTGCAAAACACAAGCCCCATCATTATTCTACAAGCAATTTTAATCTCGCCAAAGAATTATGAGGAATGAATTGGCAATTCATTCTGGTGCATTTCCATAAAAACCGTACTCAATACAGTGGAACAAGATAAACAAAAAAATGAACGGTGGATGATAATGGGGGAGCAGAGTAATAACCATTAGGCTGTTTTAATGGGCCCTACTGAAACATACTCAATTCTAGACAAAAAATAGCACTAATGAACATGTGCTCCACGGTGCTTGAGACCCTGTGTCCTCTGCAGATGAAACGTTTTTGTGTGTTTTTCGCTCTCGCCTCACACTCTCTCTCTTTGTGTGTGCCAGTTTGCTGTACTATGGCCTCAGAGGTGGTTCTTAATGGCTTACGATATGTACGAATGTAAGATCAGAGCAATTTAAGCTACTTGATGTTGAACCTGGGGACTGGAGCTCATCAGAGGACATCCAAACCTCCCCCAGAGGAACATCTGATTCTTCATAAGATGAGCTTTCTTTGCACTGGAGACTTAATGCTAATTATACACTTCATCCTAGATGTAGGAAATTATTTAAACACGGAAACAATGAATGAAGCAATTGTTAACTAGACAGTTTAGTCTTAAGAGCTACTACAGTATGTTAAGTGATCTGATCAATTAGGCAGTAGGCACTGTTCATCTGGGATTAGGATGAATTTTTTTGTCAATCACATCACAAGTGGATAATGTTAAATGAGTAATATGCAGTAACAAATCATCACCTTAGAATTATAAGGTTCTATCTGACATTTTTGTCAAAATTTAGTTATTCACATATTCGTATTAAATGACATCTTATTTACATGATGTGATGTTTTTTTTTATACGTTGTTTACATTTTAAGACTTTTTATTTAAAAAACAAAAAGTTTATCTACAAAGTTGAACTCTAGCTTGGCTCTATAAGGTCCTTTCTGTGAGCCAATCAGCATTTTTAATGCATGCACGAGGACCAATCAGGATCAGCTTCCTTTATCATTTCACCGGACTGCGTCATTGACAGCAGGAAACAACAGAAAGACAAAATCACACAAAATCAGAGTCGACTAAATAATGCACCACACAAAATTGAGAAGTGTGTGATGATTTAGCATTTCCTTTACATTAAGATTCATTCATTCATTTTCTTTTCGACTTAGTCCCTTTATTAATCTGGGGCTGCCACAGTGGAATGAACCGCCAACTTATGCAGCATATGTTTTACACAGCGGACGCCCTTCCAGCTGCAACCCATCACTGAGAAACACCCATACATACTCAATCACACACATACACTATGGCCAATTTTAGCTTATCCAATTCACCTGTAGCGCATATTTTTGGACTTGTGGAGGAAACCAGAGCACCCGGACGAAACCCACGCGAACATGGGGAGAACATGCAAACTCCACATAGAAATGTCAACTGACCGTGCTAAGGCTCGAACCAGCGACCTTCTTGGTGTGAGGCAATCGTGCTACCCACTGCGCCACTGCGTCGCCAACATTGAGATGAAATGTTAAATTTTACATTGTTAAAAAGAAATGAATATTTAAAAATGTATATATTAAATGTGAAAAATATTTATTTGTGTGTATATACAGTCATTGAAAGATTTTTCAGTGTTTATTAAACTCATTTGCTCATCGTCTGTTTCTTTTAAAGTCTTTAAATTTAACATTAAGCCTTGAAGGGCAAATACTTATTTTATGGGGCATATAATTCAATACATATAATTCAATAATTCACATAAAGCATAAAATTTAATAAACATTAACATATTAATTAGATAAAATTAAAAGCTGCACTGGAAAAAAAATATTTAGCACAGCCTTGTACGCTTAATTTAAAAAGAAAAAATATTCATCCTAAAACATGAAATAAATGTTACAGAAAGCAAAAATGTAACTTTTTCAACCATCAACATATTGTTACAACACCAACTTATATATTTTTTTTTTGTATTTCTTGAAAATTAATGCTTCAATGAATGATCTGCCAGATAGAACCTTATAATTCTAAGTGGAAAATGACTTTTCAGAATTAGAAGGTTCTATCTGCATTTACCGTGGTTATTTTACTCCAATTTGCAAATGTAAGAGAACTTTGATAATTTACATTTAGAGAACCCTTAGGGTTTCTGTCATGTTAATATATGAAAGAGAACTGTTACACACATATTGTTTGCTATATGGAATGCAAAAACTTTGAAACTCAATATCTCAAAATCATTTACAAGGCAGATAGAACCTTATAATTCTAAGGTGACGAAATTACAAATACTCAAATTACTGTAATTGAGCAGTTTCTCTCAGGAATTGTAATTTACTAAGTAGTTTTAAAAGTGTGTACTTTTACATTCCCTTGAGTACATTTTTAGTGCAGTATTGGTACTTTTACTCGACTACTTTCCTTCAACCTGCAGTTACTAATTTATTTATTTCTGTCTATGGGGATTCGAAAAATCAGATCGCATCACACATAGAAGTAAAGAGGTAAATCGCATCATAATGAACTACCTCAAGACATGGGCGATTTATAATTGCAGAAAACTGTTTGGAAGCATTATAAGTGTCCAAGATGTTAAAATCTTTACACGCACTGACCCAGAGACTATTTAGATGCATGTCACTGATGAAACAATTACAAATGTTTACTTTATGAAGATCGAAATGGCCTTAAACACCCAGCAGGCATCAACATGATGTCAGATTGAAGTTGTACTCCAACGTTTTGGGGATGTTGCATTTTGTTAGCAAATGAAAAATTGTGTTGACATCAGAACTCAATGTCAGGCCGATGTCAATGTCCAACGTCCAACCTAAAATCAACCAATTATCAATGTCTAATGATGTTACAGCTTGATGTTGTGTGGACGTTACCACTATGACGTCTATCAGATGTTGGATTTTGTTTGCCATACCTGATGAATAAATGTCAGTATTTAACATCAATATGAAGTTGGATTAAGATGTTGGCTCAACGTTGGATTTTGTTAACTTTCTAACACAACCTAAATTCAACTAAATATCAACATCATTTGACGTCGTTATTTGACATCAAAATAACATTCCTTGGAAACTGGCTAGACATTGAATTTTGGTCACCTAACATCAAACTAAACCAAACCTATTATGTCTTATAATGTTGTGTGCCTGCTGGGAAATAACTACAGTAAATGCACTACAGAATGTTACGTTTACACACATCCACAAATTACATGTAAATGCATCAGGTTTAACAGCGTAATACTAACTACTCTTGAGAACGTTTGAAAGGGCTACTTTTTATTCATACTTTGAGTAATATTTACAACAGATACTTTTATTCTACTTGCACTACATTTTTAGGCAAGTAATGGTACTTTTACCTAAGTATGATTTTTCAGTACTCTTTCCACCACTGGTAATATGTCATTGAAAAATGAATTAAGCCACACTGTTTCATATAGGATAAATGACTTTGAAATGCCACAAAAAGCTGATAATAATTCTTAAACAGTGTGTTTTTAACAGTTAGATATAATACAATGCACTATGTTTTCTTAAACTGACTAAACTGATCTAAATGTTATCAGATTACTCAACCATTCTCTAAATGACACTTAAAGTTTTGCTAAAATTACTAAAACAAACAAAAAAACAACACTAAAACTTAAAGTTGAAAATACTAACAAGCATGAGAGCAGTGCATAAATGAAACTGAAATATCAGAGAAACTGAGTGTAAAGCTCAAATTAAAAAAGCTTTATGCTTATTGATTTCTTCTCATCTTTTATTTGAGAAAAGGAGTTTGATCTTTTGATTAGACATTTTAACAGGCTCTTTTTATGTTTCTTTATTTATTTTTGGTGAGTCTGCTGTCGGCCTGAGACGACAGTGTATGTGTGTGTGTGTTTTGTTTGCATGCATCTTTTTAGGCAAGTAATGAGTGGCTTGTATGAATAATTATTTTTAATCAATACTTTCTCTTCATTTATATTGTATGATTGTTTAATTTTGGACTCTATTTACAACTTCTAAAAACAGGAAAAATGTAAAACATAATAACAAAGCACTTCTCAGTCAACAAAATCATGCTGTTCAGTATATTTCAGTAAAAGTCAACACCACATTTATCCTTCATGGACCCCAAAATGCAATGCAACAAGCTCAGTAAAGAAAATCATCAAATAGGAATGCTGATTAAGACAGAAAAGGCAACCTTGTTGTCAAAGTCTACTTTGACTTACTGATTTCCCTATTCAGAAATATCCTATTTAACATCAACCACTATTTGCAGGCTTTTACCTTTAGTGAAAGACTTTTCACTACTTTCATTTGCCTTTGCTTATATATATATCAGTCAGTAATGCAAAGAATCAATAGCAATATTTTGACCAATTATCATTATGAACTAGGGCTGCACAATATATCATTTGTGCAAATCCAAGTCTGCAATAGTCACATCGTAGGGATCTGCAATATTGTTGGAACTATAGTTGACCAGATATTACAGTTAACATAGAAGAGTAATTTCATATTTTAACCTTAGAGTGAAAGTTTATCATTTGCATTTGATTTTAAGACCTGAACATTAGAATCTGATGCAACTTTAAGCCATTTGGGCACAATAAATGAAATGTTTGTAGCTTAATGATCAATTGTACATTATATAATTAATTACTTAATTAAAACGATACAGTGTTATTTTTTTTATTGTACAGTGATTATTTATTTTCTGCTTCAGAATGCTGTTTGACTCTTCAGAAAATCAAAAGTAATTGATTATTTGCATCTTTTCTGTTATATTTAACTTTGCTTGTCATTTTTTAAAATATTTTATTCAGATACCCTTCTCTTACAGAGTCATCCCAATCAATCTAAAATTATGAATTCTTTACAAGCTATTCAAGTCATCTGCTGAAATTGCATTTATATTGCAATATATATCAAAGTGAATTACTGTTATGAAGCGGACAGGAGACAGAGGTAAGGAAACGTTAGGGTGTTTATTAAATGACAACAAGGAGCACATGAAGGATAGCCAGGAGGATCAGGAATGATGTTGGGGTCTTTTCCTCCGTGGCTGGGTAACAGGAATACACGAGGATGGACAGCACACACCAGATACAGCTGACAGAGGATGACACAGACTTGGAAGGACTGGAAGACAGGACGATTCGGGAGGACCAGGAAGACTAGGAGGAATACAAAGAGAACAGGTAAGTAAATCGTTTGTTTTAGCTGAGGATGACTACGCTGAGTGGTCGCTCAGTTGTCCGCTTTCGTCGAGACGAGCCCGGACAATGAGCGACTGGAGTGCTGTGCTTTTATCTGGTGCTCGTGAATGTGATGCAGCTGTGTGCTCATTAGAAGTCAGGTGATGGTGATCTTCGTGAGTGGGGGTCGTGAGAGCCTGACCAATCCATGACAGTACCCCCCTCCCCAGGGCCCGCTCCTGAGGGCCGACACCTCCGACGCCGTGGTGGTCTCCCTCTGCCTCTAGGCGCTGGGAACTCAGGGTGGCTCTCATGAAACTCCACCATGAGACTAGGATCGAGAATATCAGCTCTGGGAACCCATGTCCTTTCTTCGGGGCCGTACCCTTCCCAGTCCACCAGGTACTCCAACTGGCCACCACGACGTCGGGAACGCAAGATCTCCTTCACTGCGTAGACGGCTCCTTCTTCTAGGAGCAGTGGAGGAGGGGGTTCCTCTTCGTGGTCAGGCTCTGTGGAGGGAAGAACAGGATCGTGATAGGGTTTCAGGAGTGATACGTGGAATGTAGGGTGAATACGGTAGTGAGAGGGTAATTGTAGTTTGTAGGTGACGGGGTTAACCTGTTCCACGATGGTGAAGGGACCAACAAATCGGGGACTTAACTTGCGAGAGGGCAGTCGCATGCGTATGTCCCGGGTGGATAGCCACACCTTTTGTCCGGGTGTGTATCTGGGTTCTTCAGACCTTCTCCTATCGGCGGTTACCTTGCTTCGACGGACTGCCCTCTGCAGATGTTGATGAGCCTCGTCCCAGACTCTCTCGCTCTCCCGGAACCAGTGATCCACTGCGGGGACATCAGATGGTTCGCCATCCCAGGGAAAGAGCGGTGGTTGGAAGCCCAGGACGCACTGGAATGGCGTGAGTCCGGTGGAGGGTTGCCGCAGTGAATTTTGGGCATATTCTGCCCAGCCCAAATACTGGCTCCAGGAGTTCTGGTGACCACTGCAGAAGGTCCTCAGGAACCGTCCCACCTCCTGAATCTTCCTCTCTGTCTGCCCGTTGGTTTGGGGATGATATCCAGAAGAGAGGCTGACGGCCACACCTAGGAGCTTGAAGAAGGCTTTCCATAGACGTGAGATGAACTGTGGACCTCTGTCCGACACAATATCTTCTGGAATACCAAATGACCTGAAGACTTGATTAAAGATATTGTCGGCAGTTTCAAAGGCTGTGGGAAGACCTTTCAGAGGGATTAGTTTGACAAACTTTGAGAATCTATCTACTATGACTAGAATACAGGTATTACCTTCTGACGAAGGGAGGTCAGTGATAAAGTCCACTCCTAGGTGTGACCAGGGACGGTTCGGAATCGGCAAGGGATGGAGCTTTCCAGCGGGTAGATGACGTGGGCTCTTGGATTGGGCACAGTCCTTACAGCCCTGAACATATTGCCTCACATCCCTTGCCATGTTTGGCCACCAGAATCGTTGGGATACTAGCGAGAGAGTATTGTTGATCCCTGGATGTCCAGTGCCTAGCGAGGTATGTAAGGAGTGGATCAGATCTACCCGGTGTTCAGGTGGTATGAACTGCCGATGAGGAGGGCATCCCGGCGGAGCAGGGGCTTCCGGAGTGGCAACGACTGGAGGAGCGTTCCAGGTGATCGGACAAATGGAGATGTGTTCGGGAAGAATCTTCGTTGGGAGTTCTTCATGATCGTGATGCTCGTGTAAACGAGAGAGAGCGTCTGCTCTTAGATTCTTGGGTCCTGGACGATAGGAAATGGAGAAATCAAAACGTGAGAAGAAAAGTGACCATCTGGCTTGACGTGGACATAGTCTCTTGGCCTCTTTGATGTATTGGAGGTTTTTGTGATCTGTGATCACCTGGAACGGATGTTTGGCTCCCTCCAACCAGTGACGCCACTCCTCCAAGGCTAGCTTGATTGCTAGAAGCTCCCTGTCTCCTATGCTGTAATTCTGCTCCGCCGGGCTCAACTTCCGAGAGAAATAGGCACAGGGATGCAGTCGGGGCGGTGTATCATGATGTTGAGATAATACTGCCCCGACGCCGGTGGTGGATGCGTCCACTTCCACCACGAAAGGAAGATTTGGGTCAGGATGAGTCAGGAGTGGGGCCCTTGTGAACTCCTTCTTAAGAAGGCGGAAGGCTGCGGCTGCTTCTTTGGTCCACTCCAGTCCTTTGGGTTTACCCTTGAGGAGATTAGTGAGAGGTGATGTAATCCTGCTGTAGTCCTTGATAAACCGTCTATAAAAGTTAGCAAACCCAAGAAACCTCTGGAGCTCCTTAATGGAAGTGGGTTCTGACCAGGATAGAACAGCCTCAATTTTCTTCCCATCCATACGTATACCGGTTTGGTCAATGATGTATCCCAAGAAATGAATCGACTTCTGGTGGAATGAGCATTTCTCCGCTTTGAGGTAGAGGTGATGTTCTCTCAATGTGTGTAGGACCTCCGCAACGTGTTGGCGATGTTCGGCCTCACTCCGGGAGTAAATGAGGATGTCATCTATGTACACTATTACACAGTGGTGAAGAAACTCCCGGAGGACTTCATGAATGAAGTTTTGGAATACGGAGGGGGCGTTGACCAGACCGTAAGGCATGACCTCATATTCATAGTGGCCAGTAGGGGTCACGAATGCTGTCTTCCATTGGTCCCCCTCACGTATTCTTATCAGATTATACGCGCTGCGGAGGTCCAATTTAGTGAAGACTTTAGCTTCTCGGAGCTGTTCCAAAGCGGCTGGTACCAGAGGAAGGGGATATCGGTATTTTACTGTACCGTTATTTAGGACCCTGTAGTCGATGCATGGACGCAGCCCTCCGTCCTTCTTGGCCACAAAGAAGAAGCTTGAGGCGGCTGGTGATTTTGAGTGACGTATGTACCCCTGACTCAGAGCCTCCCTTATGTAATCTTCCATTGCCTGATTCTCTGGAAGCGAGAGCGGGTAGATCCTACCTCTTGGCAACTGGGCATCTGGAACTAGGTCGATCGCGCAGTCCCATGGCCGATGCGGCGGTAGCTGGGAAGCTCTCTTGGGGCAGAAGACATCATGAAAGGAGCTGTACTCCTTAGGAATGTGGATAGACTGCTTCTCAGGAGGGCTCTCGACCGATGTTGCAAACAAAGAAATGGGGTTCCGACCTTGAAGAGGGAGATTTGGAAAACAGGCAGGTGTACATCCAGATCCCCATTTCTTTATCTCTCCTGTGCCCCAAGAGATGATGGGATCGTGCTTCACCAGCCACGGGCGCCCTAGAATGATGTCCATATTTGCACCCTCCAGAACCAGAAATTGAATCCTCTCTTGATGTAACAACCCCACTTGAAGAAGGATGTCTTCGCATTGTCGATGGATACGGGTCGAAGATCGAGTGCACTGGGTTATCGGTTGTATCTGGTATATATGCGAGGACGCCTCAGTACGGAGGTGGAGTTGACGACAGAGGGATTGGGAGATGAAGTTCCCTGCTGACCCGGAGTCGATGAGGGCTGTGACAAGGAGAGAAATAGAGGCAGTAGTTATTTGTACGGTGGTAGTAAGTGGTTTACATTGTTCAATATTCGTACTGAATACACTCACTGAAGTCCGAATGGGACGAAGGGGACACTCCATACGGGTGTGTCCACTGACACCGCAGTATAGACACAGACCCCGGGTCAGCCTCCTCTGTCGTTCCGCTGATGTCAGTCTTCCAGACTCTATTATCATGGGTTCTGGTTCTGGAGAGGCTGTTGACTCAGGCGATTGGAGGAGTGCAGACGAGGGGGTGATGGTGTCCTGTTGATAGGAACGGAGACGATCGGAACATCGGAGAGAATGTTGGATGAATCTCTCCAGACCCATTGTATCATCTAATGTGGCCAGTTGGATTCGGAGAGTGGGTTCCAAGCCGAGCCGGTACGTGGTCAACAACGATCTCTCATTCCATCCACTTGCAGCTGCTAGAGTGCGAAACCGGAGAGCATATTCCTGTGTAGATAGAGTACCTTGCTTTAGATGATACAGCTGCTCTCCAGCGGCTACTTCCCCATCAGAACGTCCAAACACCTCTTTGAAATACTCCGTGAAGGTAGTGATGGAATTCATGACCGGCCCGGCTTGGTTCCAGATCGTCTCAGCCCATTTAAGTGCAGGTCCAGAGAGTAGAGATACGATGTAGGCGATCTTCGACTTATCTGTGGGATATAGAGAAGGTTGCATTTCGAATATGAGGGAACATTGTAACAGAAAACCATTGCACTCCCCCGCTCCGCCTGAGTAGGGCGCTGGTCGGGCCATGGGACTGGAAGGAAGGGCCGAAGAAGAAACTGTGGAGGCGGAAGTGCTCGGTGCTGGTGGTGCGTTGGAAAGTGGAGCTGGTGGCTGTAGAATCCGCTTCAACTGGTCCACCAGCTCTTGAAGGTGATCGGGGGTGCTCATGTTGTCGTCGTTATGGGTCCGGGCTTCTGTTATGAAGCGGACAGGAGACAGAGGTAAGGAAACGTTAGGGTGTTTATTAAATGACAACAAGGAGCACATGAAGGATAGCCAGGAGGATCAGGAATGATGTTGGGGTCTTTTCCTCCGTGGCTGGGTAACAGGAATACACGAGGATGGACAGCACACACCAGATACAGCTGACAGAGGATGACACAGACTTGGAAGGACTGGAAGACAGGACGATTCGGGAGGACCAGGAAGACTAGGAGGAATACAAAGAGAACAGGTAAGTAAATCGTTTGTTTTAGCTGAGGATGACTACGCTGAGTGGTCGCTCAGTTGTCCGCTTTCGTCGAGACGAGCCCGGACAATGAGCGACTGGAGTGCTGTGCTTTTATCTGGTGCTCGTGAATGTGATGCAGCTGTGTGCTCATTAGAAGTCAGGTGATGGTGATCTTCGTGAGTGGGGGTCGTGAGAGCCTGACCAATCCATGACAATTACAGTCTAAAAGTATTACAGTATTACAGTAAAAG
>NC_079450.1:15651047-15888547 GCF_903798145.1 Danio aesculapii | reverse complement strand
AGAGGTAAACAAATCTAAAGGATTGGAAGTAAATTCATTAAAATTCTTAAGAAAATACATTAAAAAAGAGAAATAAGATAGAGGTGGCATGATGGCTCAGTGGTTAGCACTGTTGCCTCACAGCAAAAAGGTCACTGGTTGAAATCCAAGCTGAGTCAGTTGGCATTTCTGTGTGGAGTTTGCATGTTCTCCCCGTGTTTGTGTGGGTTTTCCTCCAGGTGCTCCGGTTTCCCCCACAGTCCAAAGACATGCGCTATTAGTGAATTGAGTAAACAAAATTGGTAGTAGTGTACCCACATAGCAACATATCTCTGACCCAGCTTTGGCCCACACAATCAGCTTTTGCTTGGCCCACATGCCGCAGTGAGTTACGGTACATGACTGGACCAAGTCTGGCTTCCAGACAAGGGCCAAACATGGACCATATCTGGACCAAGTCTCAGCCAAGTTAATAACCCACAACTGAGCCTGAACTGGGCCAGATATGTCGGTTTGTCATGACTGAAAATGACAATGAAATTGCTAAACTCATGAATCATTGCGCTGTAGGCAGGCTATGGCTGTGCTTTTTATTGAAGCTATCTGATTGGTAGAATTGTATTTCTTTATTTTAAAATAATAAAACTTTATTTAAATGTGGGTCAAGATAGGCCAAACTTTCATGGCCAACATATCAATTATTTACATCTGGGCTAAATACTACATTTTACATCTGGCCCATGTATTGTGTGCTGCCTTAAAGACTGCCGAACCAGGGCCATGTTTGGCGCATGTTTTGGTGGATGAATGCCTGCTGTGCCAGATTTATAACAAATCTAGGCCAATATTCTGTGCTACCTGGGTATGAGTGCGTATGTGAATGTGAGAGTGTATGGGTGTGTGCCAGTACTGAGTTGTGCCTGGAAGGGCATCCTCTGCGTAAAACATTTGCTGGAATAGTTGGCGGTTCATTCTGCTGTGGCAACCTCTGATAATCATAAACTAAGCTGAAAAAAAATGAATGAATGAATGAATGAATGAAAAACTATAATACTTAATATAAATATATAACTAAATATGAAAAGAGAATTGCAATTTAACAAAAATGAGAAAAGTAGAAAATTTGAACTGTGAGATGTAAATCAGTATTCTTAGAAAAAAGTTTAATTGCTCGCTGTAAAATCTTCTGGACACCAGTTATGTTTTGGTTTTGTAGTTGTTCACGTGATCGCTAATTTATTTAAAATGTTTAATTTAAAATTCTAATCTCATAATATTATTTATAAAACTGTAATAACTCAATAAAACTAAGAAAAAACTGCACTCTTTCTCTCATTCACACTCACAGTCCTGAACCTCAGCATGCAGCTTTAAAAGCGTACACAAACAAACAATATGCCCAACTCAGAACTTTTAAAAATACTTGAGTGACTGATAAAGGCTGTTTTCATTTGCATTACAATCCCTATGTGTCTATTTAATGGTTGCAGGTGTGGGATAGGTCACTTGTTACTAGTATCTAATAAGTACTGGCAGGGGCGTAGCAGACATTTTAAAAGTGGGGGAGACAGCTGAATGATATTCAAAGGTTTACATTCATAAAATTGTTAATCACCTGTTTCTAAATGGTCTGGCTCTAAAAGTGAGAGGGACGTATCCACCCCCAGGACAACCATCTGTGCAGCAATCCACCAATCAGGCCTGTATGGTAGAGTGGCCAGACGGAAGCCACTCCCTGCCTGGAATTTGCCAAAAGGCATCTGAAGGACTCTCAGACCATAAGAAACAAAATGGGGGTCTGATGAGACTAAAATTTAACTATTTAGAGTGAATGTCTGGCATTACGTTTGGAGAAAACCAGGCACTGCTCATCACCAGGCTAATACCATTCCTACAGTAAAAATGGTGGTGGCAGCATCATGCTGTGAGGATGTTTTTCAGCAGCAGGAACTGGAAGACTAGTCAGGATAGAGGGAAAGATGAATGCAGCAATGTACAGAGACATCCTGAATGAAAACCTGCTTCAGAGTGCTCTTTACCTCAGACTGGGGCGACAGTTCATCTTCCAGCAGGACAATGACCCAAAGCACACCGCCAAAATATTAATGGAGTGGCTTCACAAGAACTCGGTAAATTTCTTTGTGGCCCAGCCAGAGCCCAGACCTAAATCCTATTGAACATCTCTGGAGAAATCTGAAAAATGCTGTACACCGTCACTTCCTATCCAACCTGATAGACCTTGAGAGATACTGCAAAGAGGAATGGGCAAAAATTCCCAAAGACAGGTGTGCCAAGTTTGTGGCATCATATTCAAAAAGACTTGAGGCTGTAATTGCTGCTAAAGGTGCATCAACAAAGTGTTGAGCAAAGCCTGTGAATACTAATGTACATGTGATTTTTCAGGTTTTTTATTTGTAACAAATTTTCAACAATTAAAAAAAAAATTCACATTGTCATTATGGGGTAGGGTGTGTAAAATTTCGAGGAAATAAATTAATTTAATCCATTTTGGAATAAGGCTGTAACATAAAAATGTGGAAAAAGTGAAGCGCTATGAATACTTTCCGGATGCACTGTATTTTGGTTTATCTTGCAATAACATTTGACTGACTGATCCAGTGACTCAATAAAACTAAGAAAAAACTTTCATTCTCTCATTCACACACACAGTCCTGAACCTCAGCATGCAGTTTCAATGACATACACGAACAAATATGCCCAACTCAGGACTTTTAAAAATACTTGAGCGACTGAGAGCTTGCCACCCTGCAGCTGTTCGGCCCATTTAAACACCACAGCGATTAAATATAGCACATCTGAAAACTGCAGCCTCATCCAGTGATGGAGCTGATCCTCGGCACCAGTCACCTGATAATCCGACATGAACCACAGCGCACACATCGCCTGTTTGGCGCGCAGAGCTTTTGGAGGCCAAGAGATAATGGGTAAATCTAACTTTAGCCAGGGAGTGAAAGCTGTGGCGCTGCGTTTCACCTTGGACATAATGAGGGGAGTGGGGACAGAAAGCGAGGAGGGGGAAACTCCAATTCTCTAATGGCATCTACTGCTCAGGCAGATGTGTTTTCAGCAATGCTATAAAAAAGCATTTTTATACGCAGGATTCCAGAAGCAGCCGAGGTGCATAATAAGGAGCTGCGGTTCTGGATTCCAATATGAGCCCAGCTTTACAAATGTGACCTTGCCTGGTAAGATGACAAAAGAAACTGAGGGTCCACAAACACACACACACACATTCATTATTCATGTGCCCTCCTTCATTTCGGATATTCTGTCCACATTTTAAACACTGCTGGAACTCATCTGGATGTTGGCGGCTGCATCTTTAATATTGTTTGTGGGGTTTTTTTGTTTGTTTTTTCATTTCTCAGCACGCTCCTCTTCCTCATGCCTCACGTCCATTTAGTTTGAGGAGCTGAAGGCTAACAAAGCCTCAGCGGATCTTGTGCAAGCTGCTAATCACAGCTTCTCTTGTCTGATCTCGGTTGATGTACAGATATCATGTAAGATCCAATGTCATTATAACACCGGCATACTAAGATTGCATTGTTTGTTTTCCTTTTATCCTTGTATAAAAGCTGCATCTAAAATATACAGCTCAAGTCATAATTATTAAACCTCCTGAATTATTAGCCCCCTTTCATTGTACAACAGTGGTTTGTTCTGTAGCATATCGAAAAATATGGTTTAAGGGGGCTAAAAATTTTGACCTTAAAATGGTTTTAAAAAAATGTGAAACTGCTTTTATTCTTGCTGAAATAAAACAAATAGGACTTTCTCCAGAAGAAAAAATATCGTAGGAAATACTGTGAAAAATTCCTCGCTCTGTTAAACATAATTTGGGAAATATTTAAAAAAGTAAAAAAAATTCATAGGGGGATAATAATTTTGACTTCAACTGTATATTATGGTGAATAGTATAGTTTGGTACAGTATGGTACGTGTTTCCACTATCAGAAGTACTAAAATAGCAATCTGCAGCATACCATTGTTTTTGGGACCCTTTCATATGGCACCCTAGCACAAGAGTTAAAAGCTGCATGTCAAAGCTGAAATTATTAAATGCATGTGGAATCTGAAGTCATTTTGCATTCTTCAAGTATACTGTAAAGGCATGTGGAATCTGAAGTAATTTTGCTTTCTTCAAGACTATAGTGAAGGGAAAGAATGTGGAATCTGAAGCCATTGTGCAACTCCATGCGGCATCTTAAGAACATGGTGCTCATGTGAGGCATTACAAAAGAAATGAGACACAAGCGTAATGGTCATGCACATCCGTCAAGTGCATGCTTACATTGAAAAACAATGGAAAAGTAGAATATTGTAATGGAAAAACATGTTCTGTGTGAATGGTCGCTAAGAGTATTTGCAGTAGAAACACAGGCCAGATCAGAATGACCTGTTAATGGTTTTGTACTGTTTTGTATTGTGCTGTACTGTACTGTACTGTACTGTACCGCTCAGTGGAAACAAAGCATTAGACTATTATACTAACAATACCTCATAGTATCAATAAAAGGTTTGCAGAAAAACAACATAAGCTTCATATGCGCAATCATGTTAATATTACATCAGACATATATGAAATACAAGTGAAATATTTTGTTGAATATTTCATAATGGAATATTTTTATTTGAAACCCATGTGATCCCATGTGAACAAATGTGGGCATGTTTCAATCATACCTGCCAACCAGGGGCGTCGCTAGACCCAATTCACTGGGGCACGTGCCCCAGTAAAAATCTCCAGTGCCCCAGTAAATGCATTGAGATATGATTTACTTCATATGCAAGTGTATTTATTAAGAGTGGGAATTCCGAAATAAAGACGTTATTCACTATGTGCAACCGAACCAACGCTGGTAAAAGCAATGTAATCAAAAAGCAAACTGATGCATCTCTGCGCGTGTGCTCAGAGAACACGCGCGCCTCTCGCACGCGCGCCCCTCGCACGCGCTGCTCTTCTTCTGAGAGTCCCGGTAGTAAACATGCGCGCCAAAAAAGCAGGCTACCTGCTTGTTACGCGCCGCTCATGCGTTGTAAAACCGGCATAAAAGCCTTTTTTGTTTTGCAAGTGGACAAAACTAAAGTTTACACAATATGACGGTGATCTTACTAAGCATGCCTCCTCATAGATTTTTTGTATGAAGCAAAAAGGAGGGATGACGAGTCAGGGAGGTAAGACTTAAACCTAATTCTCTGCCATGTGTCAAGTCTCAGACGGCAGATAATTCTATAACACATCTGTTTTTGTATTTTATTGAATTGTCTATAGAATTTCATTCAAATAAAATTAATATTTATGCAAAAGTAATTTCTTAAATGATCTTAGCATATCACTCCAGTTGTCTTAACATTGTTTTCCAGTTACATTTAAGATTATTTTGAAGAATAATTGTATAATAATAAGAATCCTTTTATTTATAGTAAATATAATATATGTATTTATATAGATAGTGTATTTATATAGATAGTGTATTTATATATATATATAGTGTATTTATATATATATATATAGTGTATTTATATATATAGTGTATTTATATATATATATATATATATATATATATATATAGTGTATTTACACATATATATATAGTGTATTTACACATATATATATAGTGTATTTACATATATATATATATAGTGTATTTACATATATATAGTGTATTTACATATATATATAGTGTATTTATTTATATATATACATATATATATATATATATATATATATATATATATATATATATATATATATATATAGATTGTGTGTGTATATATATATATATATATATATATATATATATATATATATATATATATATATATATATATATTTTTTTTTTTTTTTTTTTATTTATTTATTTATTTATTTATTTATTTTTTTGAGGGGGGGGGGGGGGTTGAGGGAAGGGGGTAAGTGCCCCAGTAGAGCTTTATGTCTAGCAACGCCCCTGCTGCCAACATTTGTCCACTCCCCGGTCTACTACTACTGACGTTGGTACCACCACCATTCAAATCCTGCATCTACCAGCTGCGCAGAAATCAACAGGAGAACTGGTATGTTGCCAGACTGAGGTAAAAAATGCTTTGAGATTTGAATATTTCGTCAGTTGTGTGAGGCAATAAGCTTCATACAAAGTCTGGTGATTTCATACAGAATGATTTTTCAGAACTGGATTGAGTCCTACAAATTACGGGAGATTCCCAGAAGAAATAACAAACTGTGAGGGTGGCGGGAGATGGATGTGAAATACGAGTGACTCCCAGAAGTGTTGGCAGGTATGGTTTCAATGTTTAAAAATCCCATGTGTTCCCACACTAAGGGGCGATGTGATGCAGTTCCTTTTTGCGCTTACCAGCTGACCGCTTGCCTCCATATGGACGGCTTTCCTGCTGTTACCAGTTTGTCGGCAGACTTGAGATGTAGAGAGGAGTTGACCACGACGACGATGTTCATGTCCTATGAAGAACAGTTCCAGAAGGTGGGTAAGAAAAAAACTGAAGCCAAAAACTGATAAATAGGTAAATAACAGGGTGAGAATGTGGTAAAATCTGAAAACGTGGTAAAAATCAGGCGAGGGCTTTTCTCTATATGGATTGCTTTTAAAAACTTTGTCGGTTGGGTTTAGGGTAGTGGGTGGGCGGGTCAATCAGTGCTTTTAAAAACACTATTGGTTGGGTTTAGAGAAGGAGGAGTGTGGAGCAGTTAATCAGGCAGTCCGTCAGTCGACATTGGCCTCTGGAGGATTTACATGAGAAGAGCAGGCGCGAACGGCACTCGTGAGAGAAATTTAAGATCTCAAAAAGCGTACACAGTGGCCAAAAACAAAAACTGCAAAAAACATAGCTCCTGGGACGTATTTGACGCTCTCCAGAAATGTATATAGAGATACGTTTTCAGAATGAGCCTGAGTTGGTCCCATATGTGTGTTCCACATGTTTACAAGTGTAACTTGATCAGTTTTTTGTTTAAATCACTTCAAAACCGCAAACCCCCATTCTACACAGAATGAGAGTATACAGGCAAATCTAATTCACATAAAAAAGTAGACAAAAGAGAACCCATTACTACTTCTGGCAAGACTATAAATTGTAATTTATGCACTATGAAGTAGGCCTCCATTCAAGTGTAGTGATTTGTAGTTATCTGTAAATGTAACTTGAGTGTTTAGCAGTCAATCCAGATCCTGTGCGTGCTGCTCTCCAGCAATAACTTCAGATATTTCAACCACTGGTCAGGGAGTGCTTTGGTCTGGATTAACAGAAAAGCAGGGTGATCTGTAAAACTTGCAGTCTGTACTGCGAAAAAAAATGGATGAAATGATGAAACGGAGCAGTAATGATTCCAGTATAATTCGTCTGCCCTTCGCTTTTGCCACCAGTCTGACAAATCAGAGTTGCAGAAATGAGGTGGGCCGCATTGACTATGCAGGGCTGATCAAAGACAATGTGTTGTTTTGAAAAGGCGAGAACAGAAGGAGACGCAGCACAAAGAAGGATGAGAGAGCCCGGCGGAGGAGATGGGAGAAAAAGAGGAAAACTTTTAATAATGCAGCCTCGATTCTGCCGACCAATTAAGTATAAAATATTCAGTCGTGCGCCAGCGACAGTGGACCAGAGCTGATCTGTGTATGTGTGTCTGTGCATGTGATGGAGCCATTTGAGATGACAGTCTCCATCAGGAGCAGTTAAACCGTGCCAGAGATCACAAAAGCCAGAGATGGAGAAATCCTCTTCTGACATCAGCTCGACAGTTCAGGCCAGTGACAGACTCAGTCTGGGAAATGTACCGAAAGAGTTATGTCGAAATGACCAACAGATGATTTTATTCTCTCATTGCGTCTACTGAAACAGATTTTCTCATGACAGTTTCTAGTTAGGCAGCAATCGCCTCAGCAAGAAGGTCACAAGTTCGAGCACCGGCTAGGTCAGTTGGCAATTCAGAGTGGAGTTTGCATGTTCTCCCCTATAAAGCAGTGATTGCTTAGTGATCAGTTAAGAAATGAGTGTTTCCACTCATTTCAGGAGTGTGTGTGTGACCGGGTGAAGAAGTTTAGTATTTTGATTGGTTGTGTTTGGAAAAGAAAAGCAAGTGGCTTCCTATTACATTTGTGTGTTTTAGGAAGAGAGCTGGGTGTAGTGTTTTGTTTCATGCAATTGAAAACTGAGTTCAAGGCTGAGAAACAGCTCCTGGTTTTGGAGATTTGCTGCGTAGTTTCTCATTTTGAGTGAGAGGTTTTAGAAATTGTGTGACATGAAAAGATTTTGTCTGTAAGCAGTTAATTCAACACATTTTAAGGCACTTTTCAGCTGTACAGAGCTGGATGGGACAAAACTGAATGAAGCACGTGCAACTACAACACAGTTCAAAGCGTCTTAGTGTCATTTAATTTTAGTATCATTTAAGTCATCTTTATTTCCTACTACAGGTAACTACATGAGTTTTATATATATATTTTTTTTCTTCGTTTAAATTTATTTGTGTTAACATTCTTATTAATTACAAAAAAAATTTTTATAGTTTTATTTTTAGCAAACAAACAAGAGAAGATAACCCTGACCAAACTCGATTCACTTTAATTCATTTTTAGACTGAATGTAGATTTGACAGTGAACAAAGGAAACCCAATTCTGTTCAAAAGCATGTGTCTTCCATTAGGATTCATCATCATTTGCAGGAAAACACATGCAGGCTTTATGCTTCAGCTCTTTGCTGGCCTGGCATTAAAGTCAAATAAAGGTGAGTTGTCAGTCTCTCTCTCAGCAGTGCCCATCAATGACATCATTCCTGAGCGGGCACATTTAGGGCTAAACATCACGAGAAGAGAACAGAAGAGTGAGTTAGAGAGAGATAGAGAGAGAAGATCAGCATTCAGTGGCGGCCCCGTCTGCTGGCACTGACTGATATTCTGCCTGCTTCATTTTGCCCTGCTTGTTTTTCATGTGCGTTCGTCTCATTGTGTCTGTAACCAGACACAAGTGACCAGAACACAATATATATATTATCACAGACTATTATCCTGCTTAAAGGGATGGCTCAACTTCAAATTAAAATCCTGCCATCATTTACTGCTCCTTAAAAGTATTTATTGACTTCCATGGTAATTTACTATACTTCACTATATTTATAAACTATATTTACTACTTTACTATTCATATGGATGTCAGTGACTATGTTTACATGGACATCAGTAATGGAATTATTTGCTTTAATCTGAATACGACAATAATATGATGAAGGTGTTTTCATAAGTTACTTTTTGTATGTTCCTTTCATGATCGTGTTTTACATGTTATAGCACATAATACGATTAAAGTCATTGCGTCAACATGCTATCCACATTTTCTCTGGAGTTTCGAGTAAGTTTGGGTGTTTCTTTTTTATTTTGTCGACTTTAACTGCAGTTCGGCACTTTCACTTTTATTCAGGAACATTTCATGCATGCCCCCTATGCAAACTGAGATATTCGCACACTGTATGGGGGAAAAATCCTCCACATTTCGCCATGCAGGTGTCATGGTCTTTCACTGACTGGGTAGGTGCAGAGAATAGTGTCAAACAGCCGTGTGTGTACAGACTATCCTGTTGCAAAATGTGGCGAAAATCCTACACAACGGTAATTGTTTGATTGCGGTGCTTACATGTCTGTATTCCACTTCAATAATGCCACTCCTAATTCGATTTCTGTGTAGTTTGATTATGACTTTAGTCTGATTAAGGTAATCAAATGTCACTGTTTACATGTTGGACTCTTAATCAGAGTGTTGTCTTAACGGCATTAAAACCAGATTAATGGTGTCTATGTAAACGTACTCAATGACGACCAGTTTCCAACATTCTTCAAAATATCTGCTTTTGTGGGTGACTGGAAAAAGGAAACTCACGAAGGTTTGGAATCTTATCAGGCTGAGTAAATAATGAGTAAATTCGACTTTTTGTGTGAATTGTCATGTAAAAACAGGAAATTCTGGCATTAAATACTCACTATTATGTTGTACACTTTTGCTGCTTGTTCAAAAAAAATATTACATCTAAAATGGGCTGAAACAACACAGCTCTTGATCTTTTTATACAGTTGTATTGTTTTATCAATTTCAATCTAACACATATAATATCAATAAATGTTATTAAAGTAGTTAAGTTAGGACTGCATCAGATAACAGAACCTTCTGCTTGTCCAGATGAAGTGATTGAGACCGAGCAGTTCAACAACTGAACTGTGTTGAAATTAAATTCACAAGTAATTCAAATGAAAGAGAATAGATTTTGTTGGTTCAAAATGAATTTTGCCCTTGGGTTCCCTTTGACTATATTAAGGTGAAATAACATCATTCAAATGTGTGGAAATGTGTCTCTTAATTATTAACCAATGAATTAAGTGTACATAATAAAAGTATAGTATAGTCAATATGTTTTTAAGTACCCGTGATTTTTTTTATTTTGAGCACCAGCCCGAAAAGATGCTGTAGAATTGGTACAGGTTGTATTTATATTTTGTTCTGTGCATGTTTAGGTGTGCTGATAGACAGAAAAGCAGCACTTTGATGCTGAAGGTTTGCCCTCAAAAGGCATTTTAATGGGCAAAAATGTGCTTCACTCATTATGTGAGCACAAATTCTGTGCCTTTTTCCATTCTGACCAACTCAATGGAACTAAAAAGGTTAGTAATAGCTTTTCTATTGACAAGAGCAATATTTTTATGGTTAGGGTGCATTCACATTTAGAGCAATTAAAGAAATGGAAGTCAACAAGTCGTTGTATTATGTGTTGCTATAGTTCATACTTGACTGCTGTGTCAAGTGTAAAGTTAGTATGAGTTTATTTGTTTGTTTTTTTTTTTGCTTTAATCTGTTTATATCTAACTTCCTGCTTAAAGATTTTTCTTAACTGTTTTTTGCTTTGTTTCGTTTTGTTTTTTGTTTTTTTTGTTTCGTTTCGTATCGTATCATTTCCTATCGTATCATTTTGTTTCATATCGTATCGTATTGTTTCGTTTCGTATCATTTCGTGTTTTATTTTGTTTCGTTTCAAACATCAGCAATTGGAATTTTTAATACTATTTATTTTATGAATGACTTTCTTTTTTAGTAACATTTAAGTCATTTTAATTGTATTATTTAATATTATAGATACTAAATATAAATGTAAGTATTTACATTTAGAGCAATTAAAAATATGGAGGTCACCAAGTCACTGTATTATGTGTTGCTATATTTCATACTTGACTGCTATGTTTTTAGATCTAATTTCCTGCTTAAAGATGTTTTGTTTTGTTCGTTTCGTTTTGTTTTGTTTCGTTTTGCTTCATTTCGTTTTGCTTCATTTCATTTAATTTTCTTTTGCTTCGTTTCGTTTCATTTCAAATGTTTACAACAATTGTAATTTTTTATACAAAATTTTTACCAAACTATTTATTTTATGATTAACTTTTTTTAGTATAATTTAAATCGACTTAACTTTAGTATCTAATATTATAGATACTAAACATTTTTATGGCTATTCCATAAAAATTCACATTCACATTTAGAGCAATTAAAGATATGGACATCACAAAGTCAGTTTATTATTTGCTGGCTGCTATAGTTCATACTTGACTGCTTTGTCTAAGCGTAAAGGTTAATAAGTAGGTTATTTTTCTCTCTTTTTTTGCTTTAATCTGTTTATATCTAACTTTCTGCTTAAAGACTTTTTCTTAAAAACTTTATTTTATTTTATTTTATTTTATTTTATTTTATTTTATTTTATTTTATTTTATTTTATTTTATTTTATTTTATTTTATTTTATTTTATTTTATTTTATTTTATTTTATTACTGCTTGTTTCACATGTTAACAGCAATTGGGATTTTTACTTTCTTTTTACTATTTATTTATTTATTTATTTTACCATTAATTTTCTGCTCATCCCAGCACAAAAGAAAGCATATATTTTATAGAAAGTAATCAAATGCTTAATCTACAATAATATCACACTTTTGCTTTATTTTAATTTTTTGTCTAATAAATGTAAACTGAAAATAATCAAATATAAGTTATCAAACCTAAACTGTAGAACATTAACGTATAAAAATGCAAAAAAACATGTTTCTCACTCTTCCTGCCACTTGAATAGCCTTAGAGCTCTCTGTTTTCTGGTTGCGCCCAACGGTGTCATCAACTTCACTGACCCAAATCTGCTCCAGGACAGTCCAGAAACCCTCCTCACCTGCAACCCACCAACCTCTCTCTCTTTCTCTCTCTCTCCGCTGCAGTGTCTCTGTCCCTTCAGCAGCTCTGCAAAGTCAAAAGAGGCCGTGAGTGTGTGCAAGTGCGTGAGCTCTCCAGCATGTTTACATCAGTGTGATATGCAGGATTCATCTGCAGATTAAAGTCAAGGAGGAATTCTGATACTACTGTGAGCTCTACAATGAACATATCACAGTCATGCAAGAGGACGATGACAAAAATTTAAATATTGTCAATTTTCTTCACCTTGATGTCATTAGATGTCACACTTTAGTACTTGTACAGCAATCATAGTTCAACATTACGAACGCATTATTAACATCCAAATTCATGCTTGTAACATTAGTGAGTTACAATGAACTGTACTGTCAATAACTAACGTTACTAACATGAACAAATACTGTAATAAGTGTATTGTTTTTTCTTTTTTCATGTAAACAAATAACTAGCATTAACTAATACAACCATATCGTAAAGTGTTACCGATTTCCATATTAAACTGTTTGGGTCATTATCACTACAAAGTGCCTTTGAGACATCAGAATTTTAAAAAAAAATGTTTGAGATTTTTGATTTAACCACATAGTTGGTGTATTAATTAGATTAATTATAAATTAATGTTAATCAAGTGCCAGCACTTTTTATAAATAAACTGCAAGCAGACATGCAGTAAACAAACCTCAAATTGTGTCAACCCTGTCATGGACAAATTCAAATTAGTATAAGTATGTTTTCATTGCAGTGTGATTATAACATGTATATTTTTAGAAAGGCAATGTGCCCCCTTACCAATCCAGCTTTATAGATTATAGAAAAAGTCTATTTATATTAATGAAATAATGGACAAAACATTTATTTCCCAATAAAAAAAGCAATCAATGCATGTTCTTTTCAAAATAAAAAAACCAAGATCTAAAATATCGTGTCAAACTTTCTAACAACTGGCCCTTATTGGTTAATTAAGATTTTGTAAGATTTTACAAAAAGTTCATAAATAATTTGTTTATTTTCATAAAAGTTGAACATGACGGTGGAAAACAAAATGGCAGGGTGGACATTGGCATGTATTTTTATTTCAAACAGTCATTGAGCTCCATTATATGGACTTTAAAAGGATATCCTTGAAATAGACTGAGATAGATATGGCCAAAACTATTGTATTGTGCAGTATGTGTGTATAAGTGTTGTAAAATAAAACATTAACTATTTAACAATAAAATATTAAATAAATAAATAAATAAATAAATAAATAAATAAATAAATAAATAAATAAATAAATAAATAAATAAAAAAAATGTCAATAACAATGCATGTGTCCATCCTGTCAAGCAAGGAATTGTGACAGGGTGGACAATGACAGGGAGGACATTTTAGCTAAAGATAGCATTTATTCAAAACATGTTGTACCTGCAGCTGGTAAAGTGTTTCCCTACTTAAGCTCTTTGTACGCAGTTGAAAAGCTACATGTTTGATTTCTGAATTGTTTCTATACTAAATAATATTTCACTTTGGCAGGGTTGACGTGTTAAGCTTGACAACATTTAGGTTAAACACAATATGAGGAAAAATAAGAAACATAAGTGCGGATAGTTACTGTGTGCACATCAGATGTTTTAACCTTCTCCGAAGTAAGGCAAAATAGGCATGGGGATGCCAATGGGTACATCAGAGTTCTTCTTAAAGGGGTATTTGCCACATCATGACAGGGTGTACAGCAATTTCAAGGACACGTGTAAAATGATTAATAATAATATGAAAACAAAATAAAAGTTGTCAAATTTTAAAATCTTTTTAATTTGATCTAATGACCTGCTTTTTAGACTCACTGAAGTTGGCTGAGCAGTGTTTTGGATATGGCAAAATCACATCCATTTAATGAAAGAATATGGCAAAAACTGACAAAAACATATTTCAAAACACTTATAATTCTACCTGCATGTGTGTAAAGGTTTCATCAATTATATTAAACCAGAAGAATTTCATTATTTCGCATTATGTTCATAAAGGACTCATTCAATCTTGTGGGACATCAAAGGCACTTTATAGTGCTAATGACCCATTTAACATACAACATAAATAATCTGTAAACACCACTGAAAAGCAAAACCACTATGCACTTTAAATAGAAAATATTAAAATGTTTATGAAAATAGATGTATAAATAAATTAGTCAAAAGCAAGATAGCCCATTTTGCCGTCTGCATCAAGCTCAATTTATAAAAGTATATATATATATATATATATATAGATAGATAGATAGATAGATAGATAGATAGATAGATAGATAGATAGATAGATAGATAGATAGATAGATAGATAGATAGATAGATATATTAATATATATATACATATGTCTACCTATTAGTCAGTATTAAAAATAGTCATTTTACTATTGTCTTAATTTATCATAATTGCTAATTCTTTTTAATGCTTCCAATACCATGACAATAAAATATGTTGCATCATTCAGCGTAACGTGTTTATCTTAAACGCTTTAACACACTTATTCTGACCTTTACTGATTAAAACATAAAGATAAGAAGTGATCATGATAAATTATGACAATAATATAATGATTATTATATATTTCTTTAAATGCTGATTAATATGTAAACATAACTGTTTGTAGGTTAACTTTATGCTCATGATTGAATACAATGTAATAAATTAAAATATGATAATTACATAAATCCTTTTTATTTACTTTAAATAATGAGAGTGCATGTGAATAATGTTTCATATACTGCATAATCTATTATTATATTTCAATATATTTGTATTATTTTTCTATTTTCTGTGCAACTTGACTACTAATAACAATTGTGGTATGTTTGTGTGTGCTGGTCTTGCTCTGCCCTAGGCAAAGCAGATGATGTGGCCAGTGTGCTACAGAAATTTGTAATTGCGAGTACAAAGATAAAGGGGGATTGAAAGATAAAAACGACTTTTACAAGGATAAAGATAGTTGGCTGGTGGTGTGATGAGTGTTCATGATCATTCTACATCTCTGTCTCCCCCTTCTGACTGAAAACAGCACAAACAAACAGTTCCACAGTAGGCTACTTTAACGATACTGTATAACTGTAATAAATATATTATATGGTACTTGAGTAATACCTTCAATTATACCTTCTATATTCGCAAACAATCAGATAATAACTTCAATGCATTTATAGTCCTTAGATTTTTTTGCACATTAAAGGGTATATATCATGAAAATCTAACTTTTTTCCATGTTAATTGCTACAATCAGGGGCGAATCTAACCAATAAGTACAATAAGCAGTCGCTTAGGGCCCCAAGAAATTTATGTGCCCCCAATAAATACCTAGAAGTATAAATTATACACATAACATCTTTTTTTATCCTATTTTGTATGGTGAGTGTCTAACAAATAATTTTTTTATGTAATTATAACATCTACGCAAATTTGGGATCATGGAGCAATCATGGAGTAGACCAGCAGTCAAGTCAGGTAATGATTCCTTTTTAAAAACAATTTATTGTTTTTGATTTATTCATTTTTTTGCTGTTGTTGTGAATTAATTTTAGGAAAACATTAATTAAAAATGTAGAGATTTTATCGAGATAAAACATGGAAAATGAGATTCAGTGATAGAAGAAAAAAAACAGCAAAACAAATGAATAAATCAATTAAAAAATTTATAAAACTACAAAGGGTGGATTTTAGGACTGTTTTAGGGCCCCATGGCTGGAACTGCTTAGTGCCCCCAAATCCTTAAATCCACCCCTGGCTAAAATCGAGTCTCCATTGTACCGACCAAATAATTTAATGATGTATTACATTAGAAATGTTCTGCTGTTGGATGAATAAACCAATATACTGTAAATATCTAAGCCACTAAGGAAATTACGATTAAATACTTTTGTATTGAAAATGTGCTGGACAATGTTGGTATTTGCACAAAAAATAGAAATAAAGTTTAATAAAGGTTCATTTTGAAGCAATGTAGCTAAAAAAGTAATATATTACAATCTTAAACCTATTTTAATCTTTAAAAACGACACAAAAAAATAACACATACTTTCACATTACATTCCTTGGAGAAGTAATTGAGTAACACGTTTAGATACTTTTCAAAATGTTTGACTTAAGATTATAATATAAGGCCATGTCCACACGTACATAGGCATGAGTTTTCCTTGCTTTCTTTTTTTTTTTTTAAATCTGTCCACATGAAAACGCAAAAACGAACTGTGATGCATGTAATGGGAATGCTGAACCAACAGGTGGCGATAATGATGCTTTTTTAGTGAGTTTGCATCAAAAACGGGGAATCAAGGGGTAAAGTACATTTCGTGACTAAATTGCATTTTGCAAACATGAGTACAGAGGCAATAGGGTAATAGTCCCATGGTCGAACAATGCAGAATGTGCAAAACAATTGCTGCGAATGTACAGAATTTGCCTCATTCATGTATTCCATGTTTGGAGTGAACCCAGCTGTCTTGGCCAATCAGAAAGGAGAAAACAGCAAGCATGCTGATGTCATGAGGCTAAAACTACAGTTTTAGCATCCAAAACGACCACACTGTACCTGGAAAATATTCACCCTGGCTGGAGATTTTTCAAAAAAAAATTCGGTTTCAATCACCTGACACTGCGTTTTCGTGTGGACAAACAGCATGCGATATCAAACTCCATTAAAACAACACTCTTCCTGCAGTTCATACTCGCATCCAATATCTCATTTCTCACGGGGGGCATGCATGAAATGTTCCTGAATGAAAGTGAAAGTGCCAAACTGCAGTTAAAGTTGACAAATCAAAAAATTAAACTCACGAAATTACATGAAACTCTACGTTTATCGAATTATGTGCTATAACATGTAAAACGGGATACCGAAAGGAACGTTCAAAACTCATGTAAACACCCTAATCATATTATTGTCTTATTCAGATTAGGGGTTTCATCCAGAAAATACTCATCAGTTCATGTCGCACATTTATTGTGTATTACTGCCTATAGACAGGAGACAGACACTTTCTATTAGAATAAAATAACTGTACTAATAGCGCAATGTTTATTTGGAAAGCCCAGCACATCAGAACACAGCAGTAACATGCTAGTTGATGAGTTTAATCGTATTTACTCCACAACTGGTGTACTTAAATGTATCCACAAAGCATTCAGAAATGTCCTGGAGCATCTAGCATCAAAACTTTAACTCTCCATCATGTCCGCCTATTGCTATTGGTCATTTCTGACCATAGCTGCATGAGATTCTCTTGTTTTGTTGTTTCTGTCATAAAATTGTGTCTCTTCTGTAAAGCAGAGCTTATTTTCATTTAGAGGCACACACAAGAACAACATGATTTCTGCTCACACCCATATGGCTCAATATTTATTCATTTAACAAGCTATAATAAATTATTTGTGAGGCTGATTTGAGCCCGACACCCCTCACCGCACTTCACCTCCTTAAGTTTAAAAAATGACACTACACTTTTAACAGTTGCCATATTTATTCCCACCATTTATATTTGTCCCTCGAACCATTATAGTGATTTGTACACTGTATTTTAGGCTGCTAAAAATACAGAAGTGTGTACCCTATCTCTCCGGCTGACCTTCAGCAGCAAACGCTCCGCTCGCCTTGGCAGACGCTGTGAATCCTGACCTCTGCTGGATGAATTGCCTCCCATTCGGTTATACAAGCATAACTCACGGTGAATGTTTGGTTACAAGGCTGTCAGGGGCCGCTGGAAATCAGGGTCAGACACTGCCACTCTGATATCTCTTCTGGAGGAGCTGATAGAGACACTTGTTAATTCATGTACTGGAGAGAAAACTGGAGCCTACACCACTGGGTCACAAGCCCAAAGTGGGTTGCAGGTTTGTTGGTTGTGGACAGCAAAGAAAAAATATGGCAAATGATCAATAATAATAATAATAATACAATGATTTTTTAAAAATATAATAATAATACTCTACATGTACACTCTAAGCTACATTTATTTTAAGTCAATGAATAATAAATAAGTTTTAAAAGAGAGAAGAAATGCTTCTGGGCTCTACAGTATTTTGGCAAAAATCCATCTTTCAATTTTTAAATTACTTAATCTGCCCCAAACTGAAATATGTATAAAAAGTAATGGTAAGATTAATGGATAAATAAATAGAAATCCATTTTATTATTTATTATAATTAACTTATTTACTGACTTATTTTTAATCAAATTAAAAAAACTAAATTCAAATATAATAATTATATTAAATTAAGCTCAACTATAATACAACTGCGTATAATATAATATAATATAATATAATATAATATAATATAATATAATATAATATAATATAATATAATATAATATAATATAATATAATATAATATATGAGCCTTAGTGTCCCATCAGTGACTATATATAGCCATATCACACTGCTACGAGTTCGATGGCATAATCGTGTGTATAAAAAAGTAAATCAAACGCTTCAAAACCCTTTTGTAAGAGGAACTCCTTTCTTCCGCCATTCCTTCACATCTGCAGCTGACATCAGAACAGCAGAAACCGTTGCTCATTCGCTAACGTCACTTTAGAACTAGTATTTGAATGATTCTCTAGCGGAATGTCTTATTATGTGCCCTCTGTCGCCATCTTGTGGATGAACATTGTCAACCGTCTTTGCTTAAAGACAGGCTAATGGCCGCCGACATGCTGTTAATTATGAATATTTCAAAATAGGCACTATCCTTATTAATAAACTGCATAGTAGCAATCTAAACAACTAGATTCTGGACTAAAAAAGCCTCAAAAGTACACTATGTTGCCCAACAGCAGGAATATTTGTCAAACTGTAGAGTGTCCTCTGCTTGTCGCTGTATGTGGGCGGAGTAATACACAAGGGTGAAGGGTGAAGAGGCTGCTGTTATTTGCAGAATATCGCACGGCTTTCAGCAAATCAGATTCAAGAACCAGACAGAACTGTTAAATATAATATAATATAATATAATATAATATAATATAATATAATATAATATAATATAATATAATATAATATAATATAATATAATATAATAATTAATATTATCTTTAATAAATATTATCTATATTTATTGAAAAATATAAATTGTGATATTGCAATTTTTATTTTTACTTAATATATATATAATTATATATAGATTATACTGAATATATAATATTATATTAATATATATGGTATTAATAGTTTTTTATATATGAAGTAAATAAATGTTTTACTTTTTAATTTGTCATACATATACAATTATGCTGTAAAAAAATATAATGATTTTCATTTATTCATTTTCCTTTGGCTTAGTCTCTTTATTTATCAGGGGTCACCACAGCGGAATGAACCACCAACTTATCCAGCATATGTTTTACCCTTCCAGCCACAACTCAGTACTGGGAAACACCCATACACACTCATTTACACTTATACACTATGGCCAAATTAGTTTACTTAATTCACGTAGAGCCCATGTCTTTGAACTGTAGGGGAAACCAGAGCACCGCACCCGGAGGAAACCCATGCAAACACGGGGAAAACATGCAAACTCCACACAGAAATCCCAAATGATCGAGCCGTGACTCGAACCAGCGACCTTCTTGCTGAGAGGCGACAGTGCTAACTACGTGTCGCCATAATGATATTATTGTCCATATTTATTAACTTTATTTATTAACTATATATGAAACATGAAAAAGTTACGATAAAAATGAGCAACTAATATCACTCTATTCTTTACAGCATAACTTTTTGATTTCCATTTTTAAAGAAAATATTTCTCTCTTGAGGATGATCGATTGCTGTATTTTCCCTGCCAAGACTACTAACACTGAAAACTGTGTCTGTCTGTCTGCTATAGTCCTAGATGGGAGACAAAAGAGTCAGTCCAAAAATTTTAGTCGAGGTGCAGTAAAGGTCTTTCTGGAACAGAAGAAGTGTTTCTGGTTCCCATTGTGTGAAGCATCTGCAGCACCTAAAAATAGTGTGCAGTTTCACAGGTGCATTTGTGGCAGCTCCAGGTCACAGCTATCAGTCTGAGACATACGGGACAACAGAGAAACACTAATTACAGTTCGCCGTGATCTCCTCCGGAACTCTTCACTGGAAGGAGAAGAACAGACACTGCATATGAATGAAGATAATGCTCTGATAGTGACAGGATGATGTTAAACTCTTAACCTGCAGAAAATGTTGACTGGTAATTCATTTGACATTACCTGTTGTTTTAATTTATTATTTGTTTAATTTTTGCTTTGTACTATTATACTTTTTAACGTACATTCATTTATACAAAATTTGTTATAAAATATTTAATTTATTAAATAACAATTATTTATTAAATTGTGTCATTCAGTCTATCTATCTATCTATCTATCTATCTATCTATCTATCTATCTATCTATCTATCTATCTATCTCTCTCTCTCTGTCTGTCTGTCTGTCTGTCTGTCTGTCTGTCTGTCTGTCTGTCTATCTATCTATCTATCTATCTATCTATCTATCTATCTATCTATCTATTTATCTATCTATCTATCTATCTATCTATCTATCTATCTATCTATCTATCTATCTATCTATCTATCTATCTATCTATCTATCTATCTATCTATCTATCTATCTATCTATCTCTCTCTCTCTCTCTGTCTCTCTCTGTCTGTCTGTCTGTCTGTCTATCTATCTATCTATCTATCTATCTATCTATCTATCTATCTATCTATCTATCTATCTATCTATCTATCTATCTATCTATCCAACTATCCATCTCTCAAACCATCCATAGTGTAATATCTATGAATAAATATATATTAATGAAATGCATCCATAATTATTTTGAAAGAATAATAAATATTAGTATAGTAATAAATATTAATGACAAATTATTTCTTATCTATGTTTTAATTTATATAAAATGCATTATATAAATTATGTAATCTTAATATATAATGTCATCAAATTTACAAAACAATATGTAAGTATGTAATTAATAGTATTAAAACATAAGTATTAAAATAATTGTTATATATTGGTAAACTTTTACTAATGTTTACTAAAAATTTTTATTTTCAAATCTTTTTTCTTTTACAAATAAATGTTTAGTGAATGCAATAATTTGCATATATTACATTTCTTAAAAATAATTGGCCATTATATATATATATATATATATATTAATATATTTATTGCACACACATTTATATATATATTAATTTTTTTAAACAAATAGATTCAACTGTAGTGTAAATATATACATTATATATTTTTAAGTTTAATTTATTAACGTCAAAACTAAAAAATAAAAACTATCTTAAACCAAATTATGAATTTATTGAGTTCATGGGAAGGTTTTACGGTTAGTCGCTGATGAAACTGAAGTGATTTTTTTCTGTGTCTCACTTTGTTTTATTCACTCTCTTGACTGAGGGCCAAACACGGAAAGTCCTTGCAGCAGACACGGTACTTTATAGTGAACTTACAGGTAGCTGATCTGTTCAGATTACTGATAGTGCTGATTGAAGTTGCTTGTTTTGCACGGTTGGCAGAGACGAGCAGGTTATTTATGTTTATACGAGGCAGCGGCTCAGAATTCACCGGCCAGGGACAGCACTGTAAACAACAGCAGTCAAACACAAGGCCTGCAATATCACACACACTTCAAACAACACATAAATCACTGCGGAATTACCATACATCCTTCTGACTTCAACTTACAAATGAGACAAATGTTCAGAGAAAGTGGCACATTCCAGAAAAGTTTCCTAAGGTCAGATGAAGTGCGTTTCGCACGTATTTATTCACAAATATTGCAGTCTTGGCATTGTCTATATTAAAAACAAAAATGTTTTATGATGCCTATAGTTAAAGTTTTGCAGTTAACAGTATGAATGGTTAGGTCTGAAATTAACATGCATATTTATAAAGACAATACATTAAAGCAAATAGGTTTTTATAAAGTAATATAATGAAACAAACCCATGCCACCTCACTTTATAATAGTTGCTGAACTAACACTTATAACTTCATTCCCAGCAAACCCCCAGGTTTTATATATATTTGAGTGAAGCGAAAACACACTTATGTTTTTCACATTATGCTTAATCCCGTGTTATCGTAATTCTTTACTGTTAACAATTTCCTGTAGAATCTACAGTAACTTACTGGCAGGAGTTCACTAGTAACTTACTGTAAATTACAGCAAAAATACTGTATATACAGCACCATTTATCTTACTGTAGATGTATTGACAGCATTGTATATCTTTAATGTAACATACATTAATTTTCACAATGCAACTTTAAAATACAGTAACATACTGCATAACTGTTCTACAGTAAAGTACAGCTCACAATACAGTTAATCACAGCTTTTAACCATGGGTAGACAGGTTTCACACCTGTAATTTGTATAATAAGTATTTTATCCAGGGTTTTATACAGTATTTTATCCACTTTTGTCCTTGTTTTCTTTCTCTTGTTTATCTGAAAAACAATGCTAAAGTCAGATATTCTGCTTTGAAAAAGTGTTACGTGCCGGAACGTCTGTTTTTGTTTTGATTGATTTTGATCTTCACTTTTGCCAATTAGTGAAGTTTTTTTTCCCTCTCATCTGTCGCCACTAGCATGCATGGTTCGGGATCTATAGAGCTGCGCATCGTTGGTTTTGCTCTTCAGTATCTACTACACTGTTCCTATTTACTGTGACCTTTTATGTGAAGCTGCTTTGACACAATCTACATTGTATAAGCACTATACAAATAAAGGTGAATTGAATTGAATTGAATTATTTGGACTCTCAGTGGTGATTTCAAACCACACTGAACTGAGCTCAACTGAACTGAACTTAAACACTACAAACTGAACTACACTGTTCCAATTTACTATGACCTTTTATGTGAAGCTGCTTTGACACAATCTACATTGTATAAGCGCTATACAAATAAAGGTGAATTGAATTGAATTGAATTGAGTTGATTCTTTTAACCCACCCACTGCCAGTTTGAGAGGGGTCTGGATGCAGACCTGGTGCAGTGCACTCTGTACTGCATCCAATGCATTTTAAAAGACTCACCTAACCCCACCCCTAACCCTACCACTCACAGTGACATCACTCGCTCCATTGAGTGCATTGTGTCTCACATTGCATCACCGAGTGATGCAATCTCAGCTTGCATCATAAAGACTGCATCCAGATATTATTGGCCAGTTTAGCCAATTATATTTCAGCACCCTGGGTTGCCTTGTAGGAAAACTGTGTATTTCATTAATTCATTCATTCAAAAAGGCTCACAAAGCATGCGTCCGTGACCGAAATGCGACCTCTGGTGGACAGTAGCAGACACCGAAATGAGACGCAGATTCAGAGATCCACATGAGGTTATAAATTAGCAAATAATATAAATATTATGAATGTAAACATTAGGGAAGCAGGTTACATTGTAACTCTGTGTCCAAACTACACGCTATAAGTTCAATTCATCTTACGAGATGAATACGTGAGGAGATTTGCAGTAATAACAATTGGGCATTTTGCACCAGACAAAACACGACAAAATATTAAATACAGCCATTCAGAAGCACAGAATATGCACTCATTCACGAAATGGTAAGGTTTATAATCTAATTAATACATATTAAACCTCTTTAACATTATTAAATGTAGATGCTGAATCCCTGATAAGTGTTGGTTTGCATTTTTTCACAATTTCAAACAGTTTATTTCATTTTTTAAGATTTGAGGTGAACTATCTATTCAGTATGGTATGGTAGTAAATGTCATGTAAAACGGCATTCAAACTCACATTGTCAGCATTTTATACTGAATAAAGCACATAAGGTGTACCTGAGGTGATCATTGACAGTTTTCTGTTGTTCAGTTGCAAGAAATAGAAGCCATTTCTAATATATCAATTAGAGGTGACACGGTGGCGCAATTGGTAGCACTGTCGCTTCACACCAAGAAGGTCGCTGGTTCGAGCCCCAGCTGGGTCAGATGGCATTTCTTTGTGGAGTTTGCAAGTTCTCCCTGTGTTCGCGTGCGTTTCCTCTGGGTGCTCCAGTTTTCCCCACAGTCCAAAGACATGCGCTATAAGTGAATTGAATAAGCTAAATTGGTCGTAGTGTATGTGTGTAAATGCAAGAGCGTATGAGTGTTTCCCAGTGTTGGGTTGTGGCTGGAAGGGAAACCTCTGTGCAAAACATATGCTGGTAAGGTTGGCGGTTCATTCCGCTGTGGCGACCCCTGATTAATAAAAGGACTAAGCCAAAAAAACTAACAAATTTCTTCTACCGCTTTCATATAAAACACAATTGAAATCAGCCTTTAGGCTCAATTGTCAGACTCACTCCTGTTGGTTTCAATCTGGCAACCTGTGCTTGCGTTTGTTTTGATCCAGAAAAAAAAAAACCTAGTTCAATCACTGGGTGTCAAACTTACATACTGCACCTTTAAAGACCAACGCAGTGAATTTTTTTATAACTAAAAAGTGTGGAAATGCTGTGTAAAAATGTTGCCTGCTGTTCATCCAATCAGCATCAGTGACTCTACAAATATGCAAATAAGAACATTAACCTGAGGTTTAGGAATGTACTGGAATGTATATCTGTTAATGAATACCGAGGATTTTTTGTTAACCCCAGATACAGTATGAGCTGTGTGAAACGTGATTACAGATAACCCAGGATTACGTTTATCCGAATATTTTAGTGGCTAATTCGTATGAATTTGTACACTGTAAAATCCAACAGTCAAGTTTATCAAATGAAATGAGTGTAGTTAACTCAAAATTTACTGTCAGATAATTCTACTCATCTGAAAAGAGTTTTGAACTCAGTGTTGAAGGTAATGAGTTATTTAAATACCTCATTAATTAAACTTAAATGGAGAAAGTTCACAGTACACAGTATAGATTAGTTTTTTAACTCAAATGTTTGTAGCATTTGGTTTCCTCAAACAGTTTGAGCTGCCTTAACTTTTTGGGTTTTACAGTATATGATCTCATTTGTACAATTTAGTACGGTTTGCTTATGGTTAATTGGGTTTTACTGTACTCCGTTGGTTTGAGTTCTCTTTATTTATTGGGTTTACTGTGCTCAAATTGCTTCATTTACTCAAATGGATAAAGTTCACTCATACAATATAGTACAAATGCTTATCCTCCAATGACAGTTGGGTTTAGGGGCAAGTTGGGTGCCACGCCTCCTTTTTAAATTTGTAGATTTTCGTATGACTAAACTTGTACAAATTCGTATGAGTTAGCCACTAAACTGACAAATCGTAAAATAGTTACGTCTCCTCATGAGATCAGGCTGGTTTATCCGGGGTTTATGATGACCCAGGGTTAACCATTTCAAGTGTGAAATGCTCTGCTGTGTCTTTAAATGCAAATTAACTGCTGCTCCCCTCCCCCTTCACAGAAGAAGGTGGAGCTTTTACAGCTTGTGCCTCAGACACTCGGGCAAAAACACACACAAAAAAAACCCATCTGCATGCATTTTAGAGTCTTATTAGTTTAAATACCTGTAATAAAAATCGAAGTTCTTTCTTTACACAAGAAACACTTAAAAAAAATTCTTATCATCTCAAATCTCTTTATTTTTATTTTAAACACAAAAAAAGAAGAAAAAATAAACAAATTAAGTTGAATTAATAAGAAAATTAATTAATCTGTAATAAATGGTAATTATAATAATAATAATTAGATTTACTGTTATTCACCGTACTGTTGTTACAGGAAAAAGAAGCAACAGTGTTGTCATTTGTTTGGACTACTTTAACATTATATAAAAATATATGTAATGTATATGTAATATGTACTCTTTTGATCAGCCTCATTATCAGATTTACTCGTAGTTAAAAAAAATGAAAATATGCTTGACTGCCTCTTTGCTATTTTGAAAATACAGATATTATTTAGGTAGGCCCTGATTACTGCGCACAAAGCATTAACCACCAACCAATGAGAGTGATTGTAAATGTAAAAAAGATGATTGGTTGAAAATATTGTTCATGGCCAACAGTTAAGCATGACTTTTGCTTTAACTTGCGAATGCTAACTACCATCATTTGCTTGTGTGCACACGCTCTCTCTCTCTCTCTCTCAGACACATGTGCAGGTATTCACAGCTCAAGTCAATGCTGAATCAATTAAAATAAATATCGCAAAGCAAAACACTATACACATTTATGATTTGTATGATTTATGTACATTTATCTACGCATAATGTCCCACTGGGCAGCAACTTGAAAAACTTTTTTTGAAGAGTTATGAATAAAGCGTGCTGGGACGAATGTCCGCGTGTGCCCGATAGAAGCAAGGCAGCCAACCAGGCACGGAGGAAAACACTCCATGACAAGACTGCTGTAACTTTCACTCATTGAGATGAGAAATGTTTCTCTGCCTGTGTGCAAGCCCAGCCAATGTCCTGCCCCGAGAGCCATATACCTCACTGTGATTGGTAGGTTCGTTCAGCTCTGCACACAACACTGTGAAGTGCAATGCATATTAAACTCGCGGGCTGCACTAACATTAGACTTTCAAATTAAGACTGAGGCCACAAACTATCGTCCTGCGCGAGTTTAAGACCCCTGATGTAAACATTTGGGGGGAGGGATGTATACCTGAGCCCCACCCCTAAAATGTAAAAGAATTTAAATTTAGCATATTGTGATCTAGACTTCCTGAGAGAAAACTCAGGACTTCATTAGAGGTGTTTAAGAAAACTGTTGCACCTAAGCACACTTTTCTCATGCTCAAACAGCTGCACACTACAGTTAGCTGAAAGTATGATAAAGGTTCACTTATGCAGAAAACAAACACACGCTCATTGCCTCATGGGTCTGGACAGGCAAAGTTAGTGCGCTTCAGTTAGCCTGCACCATGTTATGAAATGTGTTTGTCTCTCTGCCCTGAGCTACTCCTCAATATAGCATACAGAATCTATCCAACCTAATTGGTCCCAGAGTCAATAATGTCCTATGCCAATGCAGATCGAAAAATAATCTAACTGTGTGTCTGTTGCATAAAAACATGGCCACATACACAACAACAGCCATTAAAGTCGGCATGAACCAGCTCCAGCTGACTTTCCTCCACTCTAATGATGTATAAAACAGAATTGAACAGAGGGAGGGGTTTCACTTTATGTCTCCTCCTCAACCATCTGTCGCTCACAGCAAACTAACAGTTAGAGAGAAGTGTTAAAGTTCACACGGAAATGAAAATTTACCTTCTATTAACTAATTATACACACTCTAAAATGTTAAGAGGAACAAAATGGACTGACAGCGGGGTAAAACACGTCACTCATGTGACAGTATTACCCATATTGTAAAAAAATAGCTTCCATATTTTGTGTTTTACATTTATTTATGGTTGTAATTTGCATTATGGGACCTTGATCTCAGCTCTGTTCAGTTTTGATGTTGAAAATTAAACTCTACAGTTTAACAAAGTGACTTTTATTGATATTTTAGTAAAAAAAAATATGAGAAATAATATTGTTTGTGCTATCAATCCGTCTCTTCTTGACTTGTTTCTTTCTTTGAACAAGCAGGATTTGAAAGCGAGTAACATCAGACAGTCCAGTGCTGTCCTTCGAAAAATGTTTAATAACAGCTTAACTGAACTATATTACACGGTCAAAAAACTGTCTTGCTTCCATCTTCATGACACAACTTCTTCCTTCCCGGAAGTGACATCAGCACATCTTCTATATTAAAAATTAAGTTTCGCCTTTCACATTATTATTAATTGAACATAAGTAAAAACAATGAACTTATGGCTCGTATAAATATATAGAGAAATAAGTCTGTAAAATAACAGAAAATGTACTGCCAGTTTATTATAATGATTCTGTACTGTAATATACAACATTAAGCCAGAGAATATATTACTTTAAACTATTAAAAATGTTAATAAAAGTCACTTTTTCAAACCTTTCATGGTTAAAAGTTGTTGGAAGAAAGATCAAGGTCCCATAATGCGATTCAAAAGCATACATAAACTATGATAATATAAAATAAAAATCTGAATAAGAAAAATACAGAAAACTCATAATTTACTGATATTTTTGCAGTGTATATTTAAATCTTTCATGCACACAAATCAGGGAAGGGAACATTTTAAATCTTTAATTTTCAAACTTCACCCTGTAAAATTATGTTTGCTGGGTCTTCTTTAGTGTTCAACAGAAAAAAAGAAGATCAAACATGTTTGAAACAAGTGGAGGGTATATGATGGCAATATTTTCAGGTGAACAATTCTGTCTAAATCATCTGAGAAGGAAAGGCATTCTGGAGCAGAAGTAAATTTTGATTACTCATTGATTGATACTCATTGACTGATTACTTTTGATTTCTAAATTCAGCACACCTAAAAACTGTTAAGTAAAATATCCTTGTATTAAAGTATGAGAAAAACAAACAATCCCACACACTATCAATAGTTGCTCTAAACATATTAAAGGGCACCTATGTTACCCCTTTTACAAGATGTAAGATAATCCTTTGTTGTCTCTACAATGTGACTAAAGTTTCAGCTCAAATGACGCATCAAATCATTTATTACAGCCTCCAGAATATGCCCATTTTAGTTTCTGAGTACAGTGTGGCTGTTTTTGTAGCATGTGGCTTTAAATGCAAATGAGCTGCTTGTCCCCGCCTGTCGTTCCTATGTGTGTGTATGCTTCTCATGCGTTACATCAGATAAACAGCAGTCAGTGATAGAGACAGACATTGATAAAGCTGAAATACAGCTCATTGGTCAAAAATACTAAGCAAGTTTATTTTTATGTATTTGTGGTGGAGTTTATTCAAGCCTTTCTGAAATGATGAGTCACACACAAATGTAGTTTGCAGTAAACACACACACACACACGTATACATGTTTTTAAAAACAATTTAAACAATTTAAACTTTTAAAACTTATAAAACTCACAGAGAGTTGGAAGAGATATGTTAATCCCTGTTTCTTTGCAAAAAAAAAATTCTGTTCTGTGGACGTGTATACATGTTATTATAGACACCTGTCAATCAATTTGGTGGGCGGGGAAAACTACTCTCCTACATCACATTGTGGTAGGCCTCAAAATCACTGGGATTTGGGTCCTTTTTAACATCAGGAAATTTAAAAAAAGACTTACTGTGTTTATATCACTCCAATATGACGGTGGACACACTACACAAAGTTGTCTAAACAGCTTTAAAAAGTTGATTTTCACCATAGGTGCCCTTTAAATGTAATGTTTCAGTGTCCTGCCTTTGTATATGTATTATGTAGATCAAGGGTGCCTAATCTTTTTTGTATGAAGAGCCAAAAACCAAATATCATTGAGAGTCATGGGCCGAAGGTAAACATACCAAACTATATTACATTAAAGTCTCCATAGGTAATTTCCTCAGTTATGTCATAATATTTAAAAAAAAAATTATAATAAATAGAAAACAATACTTTAAATCATAATAACTAATGCAGTATAATTTTTTGTAGTACAATAAAAACATAAACAATCACATTTAATATATTATTTAATTGTCCGTCCAGTGACAGTATGTACATTTAAAAAACTCAGATTCATTTACAACATTTTTTTGAAGCATTTAATTTTAGTTTGCTTTTTGTAGCTTATCAATAAAACAAACACACAAACAAACAAACAAAAGGTTACATAAAATTAGAAGTAAAAGTCTCTAACCCATCTCCATCATTCTCCCTCTCTTCTCAGATGGGGCCAAATCAAACAGGGCCAATGAACCCAATAGCCAATTTTGGCCTGTGGGTGCTAGTTTGGGCACCTCTGATTTAGATCAAGTATTATAGTGTGAAGGACTGATGTTTTTCTCATACTTTGAAAGATATTTTTATTGCTACATTTCACCAGAGAGTTTTTTATTTTATTGTTTTGTTAATTAACTTGCTTAGATTCATTTTTCACAAAGTAAAATGTATGATTTTTGATTTCACACAGATTTTTAAAGTACAAATACATCACATCTCAATAATGTGCATAAGAATAGAGTAGCTCAGAAACAACATCCCTGAGAACCTGTAACAAAATTGCACACTGTAAGTTACGAATTATCTATTTATTACCAGTGTATATGGGCAGTAATAGAGATAAATTTGGGCCAATGGTAACTGTAGGTTGAGTTAAAATACGTTCCTAAATTTTGTGTTTGTATTCAGTAATGGGCTACAGTAAAATAAAAATGTTAGTCAAGAGCCCTAAAATAACATTCTGCAGGAAATGTAGTGCTATAGTGCAATAGACTATGACTTCAAAATGCTGTTGAGCTTGCATGGCTCTGATATTGCATCATTCAACTGAGCCTACATAAAAAGAGCATGACAAGTGCAGACACCTTCCCTGCAGTTATGCACAATGAATAATTCATTATTAATGTTTGATTAACCACCTCCAAAAAAACTCGCCCGCACCAATTGTTTTTATTTTATTTAGTCGTTGGTCTTAAAGTGAAATGAGCAGATAAATGTATACTTTAACATTAAAAGAAATTTAAAACAATACAATATGGTTTAGTGTGGAAGTAGTGCCATCTAGTGTTCTAGTGCTGCTTTTGAAAGGGTTGAGATGAATATTTTATAACAGCATTTAGCGGCCCCTAGTGTCATCTATGGGGCTCATTAAATATTTAAAGACTACAATTTTATTTTATACAACATGAATTTCATCCCTTATTCTTTCTATTAGACACAATATTGCTAGAGCCTGTAACTGCAACATTTGGAGTCATAAAATACATTATTTTATAACTTTTTAGAATAGTTTTTAGGTATGCTAATCTGTGCACTGGAGAATTTGAAACATGGTATAATGAAATAAAAGTATTCTTATAACAGTTTACAAAAACACATCAGAAGTAGTCTATCTGTCACGTTTTATACAATTCTTTGAAGGTGTGTCTTTTATCAGTGATATCATTTCTGTTACAATATTTTCATTTGTTGATATTAAGCATCCAGTCATGGAAATGCAAATGAGAGACAATGAAAGTGCAACACAAAGTTAAAGATGAAAGAAAAAGCACTTGAGCTATGCATTTTAATAATAGTACATAATTATATATGTGTGTTTATAATTATATTTTATAGCTATTCAAACACAAAAAACAAGGGATTTTTCATTGAGTGTTTTGATATTTTGTTCCCTATATAGGGTTAAAAAGTCATTGTAAAATATGTAATGCAAAATGCCACCCATATTTAGTAATTTAGAGAATTAGAGCCCGCTCGGCTAGATACTCAACAGCTTTTTCCCACAAGCAGTTAGAACCCTCAATTTTATTCAGCTTACCCACTGCAGAAATCTTAGCCAAAATTAGGATCCATACGTCCCCCTCTGTAAATTATGTATAAATATAAATATGTACCTCACAAAGATGAGTGGGATGAAACCACCTGAAAACATCTCTCGATGCACCAGACACCTTACAATTGCTCTATACAACATTAAGCAATTCTGAATGTGATGCATACAGATGAGTAGGCTTGACAAACCACCTGTAGAAACACTCTTCTCTCTATATGCACCAGACACTTACAAGGACTCAATAGGGAAAACAATGTTTAATTTTAAATACCAAAAAACATATTGCATTACTTGCTATTTCACACATAAATACCTCTTTTGCATGATATTTTTCTGTATTACGTAAGTATGTGTATAGTCGGTCTAATTATTTATAGCATATGTAGAGTTAGTAGTTAGTTATTACTGCTCTACTATGTTATGTTAAAAATAGCTTTTATGGCCACTGTTGTGTTCATATGTATGATTATTTTTATTTATGCAGCACTGTGGTCCTGTGAGATACAAGATTTCCTTCCACTTTATGTCCACACATATGACAATAAAGCTTGTCAACTTAAACGTGAACTTGATTAGTCCAGATTTTACCCTCAAAATGTGTATGTGTGTATATATATATATATATATATATATATATATATATATATATATATATATATATATATATATATATATATATATAGTTTTTATATTAAATATATTTATACACATATACATTCAAACTGAATATGAATAAAACAGGATACATTTATCTGAACTAATACATTATTATAAAGTAATAAACTGTATTAATTTATTGATTATATATACAATAAAGATATACATTTCTTGTCAATTGTCTTTTTTTGTCTGCCCTAAACTCAACTGTACATTGGAGCTTGAAGAAGTTTCACCCAGAAGTGATTTACGACACAAGAGCAACACAAGCAACACAAGATGGCGCTAGAGAAAGCAGCTCGTGCTTGTCGCTCGCCAAACTCAAAACAAAGCACAACCAAACACCAAACATTCTTCTCAGGGAGTGGCTGAGCAGCAGTACATTTCCCTCAGCCTGTGTGTTTCCAAGCCACATGTTACTACACGACCTACATCACATCACAGAGAGTAAACATAAACTAGGTTAATTAGGGCTTTGTGTGAACAACATAAGACAGCATTCTCTTTAAGATCTTTCATTTTCTCCAGGAACAATCGCTATTGTTTGTCCCCCACTAGCTTACCAGTGTAAGACTGGAAATTACGATTTCTTTGAAATTATATAGCGTCATTTTAAAGGGAGAGTTCACTCGGAAATTAGAATTTCCTCACACTTAAGTGGTTCTAAATTTTTATAAATATGAGTTGAACATAAAAGAAGATAATTTGAAGAATGATTGGAAAAAGCAACCATTGGCATTCATAGGAACAAAGACTACTATTGAAGTCAGTGGCTGTTTTTCCCCACAACATTCTTCACAATATCTTCTTTTGTGTTCAACAAAAAGAATAAATGTTTTGGTGAACAATGCCTTTAATACAAGGCCTTTACTAGAAAAAAAGGTTGTTTGTCATTTGGTGTAATTGATCAACAATACAATAAAAATACTAATACATTATGAATATTGAGAATATTTTATCTTGTAATGTATTTGTGTGATTCACAGCTGAATCACGTGATCCTTCAGAAATCATTCTAATATGCTAACTGTTCTTATCAGTTGGTATTTGTACTCAAATATTATTAAATAGTTTTTTTACTGGTTTATAGTTTTGTAAAAACTGAAACATTTTACTTTTAACTATTCTTTAGTGAATAGAAATATCATAACTTCAGAATTTATTTCAAATAAATATTATTGACATTTTTGCTTTCACTCTTCATCAATTTAATGTGTACCCAATGAGTAAAAGTACTTTTGAACGGTGCTGTATGGCAGTTTCCACAAAAATAAGCAGCACAACCACTGAAAATAATAATCAATGATAATAATAACTAATGTTTTTAGTAATAGATAATATCACAATGATTTGATAACCTTAACTTTAAATAGCAGCATTAAATCATAAACTACAGTCAATAAGAAAATACTGCACTTATTTTAAATAGCAATCAAGTTCCACAATATTGCTGTTTTCACTCATTTTCGTTTTATGAAATAAACACAGCATTGGTCAGCAGAATAATCTTATGGAGCACCACCTGTCAAAATGATTGATGACTTCCAGACTTCCATTTTTGATATAATCTTTATACTTCCGTTAATTAGATTCTTATCAAATAAACGTAATTATATTAAATAATTCCGTTAATTAGATTCTTATCAAATTAATTAATTAGATTTAATAATTCCAGTAATTAGATTGCAATCAGATTAAATTAAATATACTCCTGGTAATTAGATTGTAATTAAACTAAATTAAATTGAATTATATATTATAATTCCAGTAATTAGACTATAATCAGATTATTTAAATTAAAATTACGGTAATATTAATAAAACTATTTAAATTATAATACCTGTTATTAGAATGTAATCAGACTGAATGGATTATAATTTCAGTAGTGCGACACGGTGGCTCAATGGGTAGCACTGTCGCCTCACAGCAAGAAGGTTGCTGCTTCGAACCCCGTCTGGGTCAGTTGGCATGTCTGTGTAGAGTTTGCCGAGATTTTTCTTCTGGGTGCTCCGGTTTCCCCCACAGTCCAAAGACATGCACTATAGGTGAACTGAATAAACTAAATTGGCCATAGTGAGTGTGAATGCAAGAGTGTTTCCCTGTGCTGGGTTGTGGCTGGAAGGGCATCCACTGCATAAAACATATGCTGGATAAGTTGGCGGTTCATTCCGCTGTGGTGACCCCTGATTAATAAAGGGACTAAGCCAAAAAGAAAATTAATGAGTGAATTATTAACTTCTGAAATATTATATTATATTATATTATATTATATTATATTATATTATATTATATTATATTATATTATATTATATTATATTATATTATATTATATTACATTTGAATATGTAAATTTTATTAACATTTTTAATAGTTTAAAGTGATATATTGTCTGGGTTGGTATTGTTTATCACGGTACAAAAACCTTGTTATACACATTTTCTGTTATTTTACAGACTTATTTCTCTATGTACTATTTCTTATATTTTATTAAACTACTAAAATGTCAATAAAAGTCACTTTAGGAAGCTGTAGAGTTGAATTTTTAACATCAAAAGTCGACAAAGCAGAGATCAAGCTCCCATAAAGCAATTCACAATTTTAAATAAACAAAAAGCGCTTGTGAAAAATACGGAAACTGTTATTAACAGATATGTTTTACAGTGTATTTTGAGAACAAGACGACAACAACATGAAACTGTTGAAAGTTGCTCTTCTGCATTACAACCCACAACTTCTTATAAGGAAACACACACATGCTTGCACATGCCAGAAGAGGAACAGGTGTGTTGTACGTGAGACATGTGCGCGCCTAAAGAGAGGCAGCTCTTCTCTCATTCATAAGTATGCATGTTTTACGTTGTGCTTGAGTCAGTGAGAGAGTGTCAGTAAACACCATCAAGCAATGACTGAACACGTTACTGTCCGCCCTGCCGTCATCTTGACATGAGGGATCTGCTGTCTTCAATATTTACAAAACACACCAAGCCAACTGTCAAATCGCTCATTTATCATTCATATTACTTCAGATCATAGCACACAATGAAAAAGACCTCTAATAAATCTTGGATAAAACTGACATGCAAACACTTGATTGTTTTCTGCCATTTTTCTCTTCTCTCTATAGACTTTTGCACTACATTGTAAAAGAATTCAGTATTCCACAATTCCTTCAAGTTGTCTCAACATAAACAGATAAAGTTAACTTAATCATTTTTACAAATTTAGATGGATTGAACATCAAATAATTATGTTGTCCCAAAACAAACCTTATGTGCAGTGTTGCCAGATGTAGCTGAATGAATCCAGCCCAAATACTATCCAAAAACTGCCAAAATGCAACTACCCAGAAATACGCGCCGTTGCAAAACCAGCCAAATTTTCTCTACCCGCCTATGTCATTTTTTATCTGCACAATCAAAATCAAAATCAAAACCACCAGGAAACCACCCAATCTGGCAACAGTGTTTATGGGTCCTATCATACACCCAGCCCAATAAGGCGCAAGACGTTTTTGGTGCGATTGGTTGCTATTTTCAGATCAGCGCAACCCTAACTTTCACGTTTTGCGCCATGTTGTTTAATTAGCCAATCCATTTCCACCACTTTGTGGACCCATGTGTGCTGGTCTAAAAAGAAGGTGTGTAAAGGCACAGTGTTGGCGCATTGCTATTTTGAGGAACTGAAATAGACCGCGCCATTGACCAGCTAAAAGCAGGTCTAAAGTTCAGCGTTGGAATTTAGAACTGAATTTAGAGATAGTTTTGAAACAAATATTCGCACTTAACAAAAGAAATTAAATATGTAGGCTAATGAATGTCTTCAGTGGAGTGCGTACAACACGGTTTCTTTACCCACAAAAGTAAAGGAGTAAAGTAAAGAGTAAAAGTAAAGTAAAGAGAAAGTAAAGAGGCTGAATGGAGGAGGCTCGTTCTTTATCCTTGCGCTGCCGATGGTCTGTTTAATTGTTGTCTCGCTAGTGAAGCGCTCATGTTTCAGACACAAAGTCCGCCATGTAAATAGCAAACGCCATGGCGCAACGCAACTGACTCTTAAATGTAATGGCAGATAAGTCTCTGATTGGTTTAATGCACATTATGAAAACACACCCGTTATTTATTAAGAGAATAAACACAACTCAGTTAGACCATACACCGCGGCGCAGAGCGTTACGTCTTGTGCAATATATTATCACTCGTTATCACGAGTTTGAGATTATAGAACAGCCAGATTGGGTGGTTTTACTTAGACATAGGGAAATTAAGACCTGTTTAAAATGATTTAAGACCTACAACACAATATTTCAGTGAATTTAAGACTTTTTAAGGCTTAAAATTATTATTATTTTTTTTTATTTAAGACATTTTAAGACCCTGCGGACACCCTGACCTAGCATTTTATTCCCATGTTTCATGTTATTTGAAACATCACTTAAATCTTATGCATATTAAATATTTTTTGTATATTTAATTTGATGCACACAAATTGGACATCTCATCTTTTACCCATAAACATTTATCTATATGTCTAGTAGTTAATTAGAAAATTATATGTCTGTATCTCACATTTTGTCAGTCCACTAAGTTGAATCTCAAGTTTTGGCATTCTGCTGAACTGCTTTTCCATTGCTTTTACATAAACACATGCAAAGCAGACATGTGTTACTGATGCACTCATGCATCTTATGTCTGGTGTTCTGTAAACACAGAGATCAAGAAGTTCAATTTTGGAAAAAAAAAAGTCTCTGTCTTTTTTTCCCCCTTCCAATACCTTGAGGTATGTTTGTGCATTCCAGAGCAGCACTTTTCTATTTCTCTTGCGTTATCCTGACATGTTTGTTTCCTGTATGACATGGCATTCTAGAAATTAAGCATTCTAGTGAAAAGAAGCCAAATCATGTTGCAAGTTTTTTCATTCTGCTAGAGTTCATCTCAAGTTTCTGCATTCTATTTCACTGCTTTTCCATAGTTTTTCTATGGAAACATGCAGAAGACAAACATGTTTGATGCATTATCTCCAGCAGAATGTCATTTTTATTCTCCGATTGTTTCATTCTGCACTCTTTTTCAATGTTATGTGAAAATCTGAAGCTAGCTAGATGCCAGTTTTGTCACATTTAATAAATATGTTAGTTTTAAACACACAAACAATCATGTTTACATGAAGTCTCAAATGTTCTGCATTCACATTTTATGTATATGTGCACAGCCAAATGTTGCATTATTACCCTTTAGAGCAGCATTGCATAACCCTGATAAAAAGTACTCTTACATTTCTTGTTTGATGCATTATCTGACACTGGGTTGATTGATGATAATTCATGGTTAAGCAGCATGAATAGCATGGTTAAATGAGTGATCCCAGAAATCCCAGTATTTTTTTCTTCAAGATAATCCTTCTATTATTTTTCAAAAACAACTACTGGAAACAGTTTTAAATAATGACACTAATTATATCAACTTGTCTCTAAAATTATGTAAATTTTTTGACTCTCTTTGCCTCCTTAACCATAAATTCTGCTTCAACTATCATGAAATAATGAAGTCCATCCATCTTTGTGTGTGTGTTTATTCTGCTAAGTTAAATTAACATTTGCATGATACATCTATTTTCTGTATTATTTGTCATTTCAAAAAATATATAAATCAGTGTCTGTCCTTATTCTGGTCAACTCTGTTACATTGGCTATAAAAAGGTATAACAGTCTTTAAAAAAAAAAAAAAAAAAAGCATGTGTGAACTGCCCTAAGTTCCTCTGGTAGGAAACTGTAGAAGGTATTAAAGTTGTGATTATTTTTCTCTTATTCGTTTGTACAAAATGTTAAGAATACACTAACAGTTTTAAGGTTAATTGTATTTTTGTTATGTGGCAGACATGACATGGCATCTGGTTTGAGGTTAGAATCTTGGCCTTAAGCACAACATGCTAAAATGTCAAGTCTGTTATGGTTTTAAAGTTTAACAATAAGTTAAGCATCAATTAGTAACAGAATCGAATGTTTCTAATTACATTTAAGCATTTTACATTATAAAATTATTTACAGTAAATTGTTACATTACATTAATTTGTTATACATCATTCCAGTTTATGGGAAATTAATTGAAAATGCTTAAAATTAGGGCTGCACATTGTCATCATGAGCAATAGTCACATCACTAGTATTTGCAACGTTGAGTCTGGATTATAATTTATCATTTCATAAATAATATTTAAAAAATTATAATAACGAATAATTTTATCGAATTATTTATACAACGAAGACTATGCAGCTTATTATTTTACATTTGATTATTCAATTACTGCATACCTGAATACAGTTCGACAGTTGTTTATTTAATTTTCATTATTGAATTTATCTATGCTTAGATTGTTTATTATATTTTATGAACTCCCCTACAGAATCATCCCAATCAATCTAAAATTACAAATTATTTCCAAATAGTTGTTCTTATTTGGTGAAATTTTATTCATATCGCAATATACAGCTGAAGTCAGAATTATTAGCCTCCTGAATTATTATCCCCCGTTTATTTTTTCCCCAATTTCTGTTTAACCGAAAGAAGATTTTTTCAACACATTTCTAAACATAATAGTTTTAATAACTCATTTCTAATAACTGATTTATTTTATCTTTGCCATGATGACAGTAAATAATATTTGACTAGATATTTTTCAAGACACTTCTATACAGCTTAAAGTGACATTTAAAGGCTTAACTAGGTTAATTAGGTTAACTAGGCAGGTTAGGGTTATTAGGCAAGTTATTGTATAACGATGATTTGTTCTGTAAACTATTAAATAAAATATAGCTTAAAGGGGCTAATAATTTTGACCTTAAAATGGTTTTTAAAATCAAGAATTGCTTTTATTCTAGCCGAAATAAAACAAATGGCTTTCTCCAGAAGAAAATATATTATCAGACATACTATGAAAGTTTCCTTGCTCTGTTAAACAACATTTGGGAGATATTTAAAAAAGAAAAAAATTCAAAGAGGGGCTAATAATTCTGACTTTAAAAAGATATTAAAAAAAATATCGCAATGTTAGATTTTTCCAAAATCACGCAGCTCTACTTGAAATGTTATGAGTTTTTACATGATTTTCTTTGGTGACTAGTCATCTTATTTTCTGATTTTATCCCGAGTTCACCCTGAATCATGATATTTACCTTTAAAACCTTTCATAACACAGGCTCAATCTCGGACCTGACAGTTGTTTACTTGTCTTGGTCATATAGTGCAAGTGTTTCTAAGAATAGTCCCCATATTTGCACACTGACGACTCTATCAATAATTGTGCCCCTCCACAGTCCACGTTATTTAGGACATGCATCGCTCAGTGATTGTTCTGGCATGAGCTCATCTGTGTGATAGGGTGAAGGATGAGACAGAGAAACGTATACAGTTAAAGGCAAAATGATTATCCCTGTGAATTTTGTATACTTTTTCAAAAAATTTCCCAAATGAGGTTTAACAGGGTACGAACACTTTCACAGTATTTATTACAATATAAATTCTAATTTTTATTCTAATTTCTTTGAGTTTGGCTGGAATAGAAGCAGTTTTAAACATGTATTACCATTTTTAAAGGCCAATATTTCATTAGCTCCCTTAATAAATCACTTTTTTATTATTATGTGTTACCTAATTAAAGAAGTTAGGCTTTTAAATTGCAATAAGCTGACTAGTATCTTGCAAAATAACTTGTAAAATATTATGTACGGTCATGTGGCAAAGACAAAAAATAGCCTGGTTATTAGAAATGTGTTATTATAACTATTGTGTTTTTAAATGTGTTGAAAAAAGTCTTTTCCCAGTGATGGGTTGCGGCTGGATGGGCATCCGCTGCGTAAAACATTTGCTGGATAAGTTGGCAGTTCATTCCGCTGTGGCGACCCCAGATTAATAAAGGGACTAAGCCGAAAAGAAAATGAATGAATGAATGAATGAATGAATGAAAAAAGTCTTCTCTCTTTATAACAGCACCTGGTAAATATTATATAACATGGTGAGGACATTTTTACAGTATTTCCAACAATATTTTTATTCTGGAGAAAGAAATTACTCTAGTTTATTTTAGTTTAGCTGGAATAAAGACAGCTTTAAAAATATTTTAAGTCAACTTTTAAAGTCAATAATTTATTAGCTCCCTTAATAAATCTTTTATTTATTTCTTTTCTTTTCGGCTTAGCCCCTTTATTAATCTGGGGTCGCCACAGTGGAATGAACCGCCAACTTAATACATTTTTTATTTAAATTTAATCTAAAAATTCTAATTAACTTTTTTAAATACTTCTTTTGATTAACCTAACCTTTCATAACCTAATTAACCTAGTTAAGCCATTAAATTGCACTATTAGCTGAATACTAGTATCTCGCAAAATAACTAGTAAAATATGATGTATTGTCATATGGCAAAGACAAAAAATAGTTATTATAAATTAGTTATTAACACTCTTATGCTTTTAAATGTGTTGGGAAAAAATGTGTTCTATCTTTAGAAATTAAAAAAAAAGAAATTATTCTTATTTATTTTAGTTTAGCTGGAATAAAGGCACATTTAAACATTTTTACAACTTTTAAAGGCCAATATTTTATTAGCTTTTCTAGTAAATCTATTAGTTTTTGATTGTCAACCAAACAAACCACTGTTGTACAGTGATTTGTCTAATTTACTTGGCTAGTTAACCTATTTAACTTAGTTAAGCCTTTAAATTGCACTATAAGCTGAATACTTGCAAATGAACTTATAAAATATTATGTATTGTGATATGGCAAAGACAAAAAAAAGTTATTATAAATTTGTTATTATGCTTTTAAATGTGTTGGAAAAAGTTTTCTTTTTATATAACAGCACCTGGTAAGCATATTTTTTTACCTGGTAGGACATTTTCACAGTATTTCATACAATTTTTTTTATTCTATAAGAAAGTTTTTTATTCTTACTTATTCTTTATAAGAAAGTTATTCTTATTTATTTTAGGTTTTTACAACTTTTAAACACCAATATTTTATTAACTCTTCTAATAAATCTCTTTTTTTTTGATTGTCTATCGAACACTGTGGTCCACACTGAAAAAATCCTTTTTTTGTTGTTGTTGTTGTTGGTTTGACAAAAATCAGTAAAAATGTCTTTACAACTACATTTAACACATTTACTTAACCTAAATCAAAAATGACTTCATTAAGTTAAAAAGATTAGTTTTGTGAACAAAACTTTGTAAGTTCACCCAAAAAAGCTTCTGCCAACTTGCTACTTTAAGTTGCGTTAATCTCAAACCTCACTTGAAAAAATAAAGATTGCATTTCAAACCCGAACAACAACAACAAAAATAATAGTAATCATAACAATAATCATAACATTAATGTCATTATTATTAACAACAACAACAAAATACTACTGCAACATCCCTTGTTTCAGCCTGTGCAGTTTGTTGGAGAACTACACACAGGATTTTTACTTTACTTTTTAGGATTTTACTTTTATTTTATTAATTCACTTGCCTAGTTACACCTTTAAATTGCACTATAATCTAAATACAATCTTGCAAAACAACTAGTAAAATATGTACTATCACATGAGAAAGACAAAAAAAATTGTTTCAAATGTGTTGAAAAAAATGTCTTCTCTCTTTATAAAAGCACTTGACAAATATTTTTAGGCCTATTTTAGAGTGAGAACTTCACAGAAAGGCTAATAATTTTGACATCTGTTCTGCACTATAGCCTACTGAGCCTCGCCAGATTTGGTAAAGGCGTTCTGCTGACCGCAGCATTTCGCAAAGAGCAGATGCGTTTTCAGCCGCCAGCCCTGCGTGGCCTTTGATATAGAAATCCAGAGAAAGTCAAGAAGCAGAGGGAGGGGGTGGTCGTAGTTGTAAACATAGCCATTAGAGCTGGCGTGTTGGCCGGAGCTCAAGAGCAGAGGGCAGGCGGTGCAGCGCCGAACACGTGCGCGAGTTTCCCGCTGTTCACAAACACAAACACGGCCTCGATCACGGGGGGAGGGGCGCTGCTTATTCTAGGAAATCATAACTGACTGACACAAATGCAACCTTCACCAAAACTAATGTGTGCCTAGGAGATTTTCTGCATCCTCGACGTGTTGTTTCTTCTCGGTATTGTGTACTATTTTATACAGGCTCAATTTGTCAAGTACTGTTGCTTTTTTGAGCGCTTATTTTGAGCAATATGCAAGATCACATATCACATGCTCACTCTATCCATCTACACACATTACCAGGCAGTCGTGTCTATTTGTAGCGTATGATGATGTCAGGAAGAACATAAACACTTGTTTGTTAGGAGGCATATTCAGGCAATTGATTTTTTCATTGCGATGAGTTGCTTATTATACCATATTCAGTATTTGGTCATTTTGCCAGCAAACTAGACATGCAAAGGTCTTTTTTTTTAACTCTGAGTATGACAGCTGGCATATGCCTGTAGTATTGACCTAATCATATTTATTAATAACATACTGTAAACACCTTCTTCAGAATGAGCTCTCATGTGATCATGCCAGTGAAAAGTAATTCTGGGTAACATGAGGGTACGTTTACAGAAAGATATACAGTATGTGCACAAAGAAATATTTGGTACACAGATGACAACACTGTGAAAACACTGAATTATTTATGCCAGGCCAGTTTGCCTTTTCAAAGAAACGCTATGCACATGCACACATGCAATTCTGCAGTCCACCATTGTTGCTATCGCTGTCACGTATTGATGCTGAAAATGTAATACAGCACAGTTTTCAAATCATATTTTGTAGATTTAATCGAGATATTAGTGGAATTATTAAACAAAACATGTGCATTGAAATCTGTTTTTAATTTCAAGCATTTTAAAGTTCCCAAACCTCATTTGATGCATTAATGATCAGCCAAAATGCACAAAAAAACATTTTCATTGCAACTGCTGTCTTTTAAACCCCTAAAAACAGATATTTACATATAAATGAATTAAATACGTAAATAATAAAAAGGGCATATATTCTGTAGCAAGGAAAAGACTCTTTAATGAACATTTTAGAAGCATTACAAGATCCGTCATGCCCTGCATTTTGTAGCGCGTCACTCAGTGTGTACTGTATGAATGAGAAGTAATGAGCTGTTTCAAAATCATAATAAAATGGCAAGAACAAGCACATCCAGTATTACAAGAAGAGATTAGCTGAAAAGAATGTGCATGTCCCTCCTAATCACATGCAATTTACCAAAACATTGTCAAAATAAAGGTTTAGCCTTAATCAGAAATACTTAATTTGGGGGCTGTATATTTTTTAAAAATCGAATATTTTAACAAAAATGCAATAAACTATTGTGAAATATCATTATTTCCTTAAAAGCAGAATTTTCGGTGTCAATAATTCACGACAACATCACATGCCAACATCTAACTTATTTAAATTAAGTTGATCCTATATGAGATTCGACTTCATCTTTTAATACATACAGCAGGGGAAAATAAGTATTGAACACGTCACCATTTTGCTCAGAAAACATATTTTTAAAGGTGCCATTGACTAGATATTTCCCTAGATGTTGGTAACAACAAAAGAAATCCATATATGCAAAGAAAACAATAATAATTCGTTTACAAATTAAAGTTAAGTGTAATAAAATTAAATGACGCAGGAAAAAAGTATTGAAAACATTAAGAAAGGGAGGTCTAGAAAAGCAGTGAAAGCCCAGATAGCAGCTGAAATCTCTCAGTAGTTCTTTAGCAACCCTCTGCCCTCAGTCAGTGTAAATGAATATCAGCTGCTTCAGTCCAGCATCTGCATTAGCAGGATGATGAAGATGAAACCAGAGTGGACATTTCAGCCAGACAATGATTCAAAACATATCCAAAGAAACTCTCAAATGCTTTTTGTAGACTGTCCCAGCCAATCACCCGACAAATCCATTAGAAAATACAAATCAAAGATCAGATTTGATAGACAAGACCCAAAAAACCATTTTTACACTCTGTTAAGTCTGTGAAAAACCTGAGTCATGCATGTGAACTTCATTCTCCATATGAGAGGCGTCTTTAAGCTGCCAACACCAAAAAAGACTTTTATATAAAGTATTAAATATGTTTTAGTACTTTCTCATTGTGTCATTTCATTGTTATTACACATTTTTCAGAATTTTATTTTGTTTTGTTTTATTTTTATGTTTGTATTGTTTGGGTTTTTACCAAAATCTGGTTCAATTCCATGTCAACAGCTCCTTTAGAAATATTATTCCCAGGAAAAACATGACGTGTTCAAGACTTATTTTCCCCGCTGTATCTTGCATTACTGCATTAAACGTATCACAAAATAATTACAGCTTTTCCTGTAGTCATGTTTTGATTTATTTAAATGTATTTTGTTATATTATAATAAAAAAACATGTCAGACTGCATATAATAATAATCATACTGTCACATTAACCAACTATTAATGTTCATACATTCATTTCTGTATGGAGGTGTATATTGGGCTGTTGTGAAATATCATTAATACATAAAAAACACAATTTTCAGTGTAAATAATTCACTACAACATTACATGCTAATATAACTTATTTAAATCAAGTTGATTCAAGATAAGATACTCTTTAAAAAATTAAAAGTTCAAAATCTATTTATTTATAATAGAAATCCTTTATAAGATTATAAATCGTGACTGAGACTTGATCAGTTTAATTCATTCATTCATTTTTCTTCGGCTTAGTCCCCTATATATCAGGGCTCTCCACAGTGGAATGAACCGCCAGCTATTCCGGCATATGTTTTACGCAGTGGATGCCCTTCCAGCTGCAACCCTGTACTGGGAAACACCCATACACTCTCACATTCTCACACACACACACATTCATACACTACAGCCAATTTAGTTCATCCAATTAACCTATAGCGCATGTCTTTGGACTGTTGGGGAAACCGAAACACCCGGAGGAAACCCACGCCAAAGGGGAAAACATGCAAACTCCACACAGAAATGCCATCTGGCCCAGCTGAACCAGTGACCTTCTTGCTAACCACTGAGCCACTGCGCCGCCCTGATCAGTTTAATGTCCTTGCCAAATAAAAGTATAATTCCTTTACTGACCCCAATCAATTGAATCGTACTGGAAATGTGGTCATTCTCTCAGTATTTCAGTTCACCCTTTTATATTCCAAATATTAAAGCTTGCAGCTGAGAGTTATGACTGTCACTGCTCCAGCACTGCTCTCACAGTAATCTCACACTCTGATCAGGATGAGCCTGTCTAAAGTTAGACTCTATGAGATTTACTATTGTCCCCTGAGCAAGAAAAGTCTATGTGCTGAAGGCTAATCCAGTGGAGCCCTTCCCCCATCCGAGTCCAGCCAGCAGCTGAAATTGAGAGCTGACTTCACCCCATGAGGAGGAGATTCACACCGCGGCTACAGTAATGCTTCGCTGACAGTGCGGGAGGAGCTTTCTGGAACACATCTAATTAAATGTTTTGTCTGAAGTCAGAACTGCTCTGTGCGTTTACTCAACTATAATTCATCCACCCCCACAATTCACACAGGTAACATGAGTCAGGCTAAAAAAGGCACCACATACAGTACATAAAGGTCTTTAATGTTTCAAGAGTGCTAGTAATCATATGTATCTTAAAAGCAGCTGCTTGGCTGGTGCAGGGTGTACTTTATTGGCATCTATGGCTCCAAAAAGAACCATATAAGCCTTCACGGAAGCTTTTCAGTCTTCCCTCAAAAACATCTTTAAACTTGTCACGTGTTTTTCAGACTGAAATGGTTCTGTGAAATCATAATTCACAATTTTTATATTGCTAGCACACAACAGCAAGTTTATCTCCACTCTTTTGCTACCCTACCGTTGTGCTGGGTAATCTTACAAAAGGCTCCCGAAAAGTGGTATGGTTTGCTATTTTGATACTTCTGACAGTGGAAACAGAAATAAATGTTTACTGTACTGTACCAAAGTCCCTTTGAGGCAAGTCATTTTACCCGTCGGCCATCTTTGAAATGCCTCTCGGGAAGTATTCTTGGGCATTCTGTTTGAATGGGGAAACAAACTCTTCAAAATTGCTTGCCAAGCTCAAGATTAAATGTCATATTAAAAATCACCAATAAAATTAAACAACTGTGTCTTTAGTTTTATTTCTAAACATTTGAATCACACAAAATCTGCAGAAACTCACGTCTGGTTTGAGCCCCACCCCCGGAAAATCATCAATCAAGCTGATTGGCTCTTGTACTAGAACGGGGGTTTATTCACCATATTGACCGTTACACTTTTACCCATTCAAAACTATACAAGTTACATCAGGGCTCAACAATAAAGATTGCCCGATGGCCCGGGGCTAGCGTGCGGGACGCACGGGAAAGTAGACCAGATTGTTAGTGGCCCGATCGGGCATGTGCTGCCTTGTCACTTAGGTTTAATTTGGCTGCGACTGTTTGTCAATTGCGTGCAAACAGGTTGGTTTCACACCTAGACATTTGTTTCGGAACCTGTCTTGTTTGCCCAGTTAGCGTGGCTCATTTGACATATGTGAATCCCACAATCACGCTCAGATCTACACCAAAACAATCAGTCCGAGATCGATTGTAATGAGAAAGCAAAATGCTCCAACGAACTAACGAACCAGGCTATATCACACTGTATCATGGTTGTGTAATAGTGCTGAAATAATGCAGAGAGCTGTTTATCCATTAGGATAATTGACCGAAATTACCACATGATAATTTTTCCATATTTTAATCTTATAATACTTTGCATTAGGCCTATTGTTTTGTTCATTTCTGCACTGACACCTGGAAAGAAAGCGCTTCATAATCAGACTCAAGACTATAGAGTACAAAAAACATGTCACTCGCATACTTCTGAATGGGGAAAAGTGTAACTGTCAATTTGGTGAATGAAGCCCTGCCTTCTAGTACAGAAGCCAATCAGTGATCGCTATACGGCGAATAAAGCCCACCTTCTAGTACAGGAGCCAATCAGCGATTAATATAGAATGACAATTCTCCAGGGGAGGGCCTCTGACCAGACGTGAGTTTCTGCAGATTTTGTGTGATACGAACATTTAGAAATGAAACTAAAGACACAGTTGTTGTATAATTTTATTGATTATTCGTAATATGAAAATTTAATCGTGAGCTTGGCAAGCGATTTTGGAGAGTTTGATGTTTCCCCATTCAAACAGAATGCCCAAGCATTCTGCCTGAGAGAAGTTTCAAAGATGGCCGCCGAGTGAAATGATTTGCCTTAAAGAGACTTTGATACAGTACAGTAAATATTTATTTCGGCTGGTCAGTCAGTCAGTCAGTCAGTCAACAGTGGCCTCTGGTGCATTTACACGTGGAGAACAGGCGTGAATGGCACTTACAAGAGAAATTTTAGATCTGAAAAAGCCTACACAGCGGTGTCCGGCGGATTGGCTAAAAGAAAAACTGCAAAAAATCTTACCTCCTGGGACGTATTTCGCTCTGTCCAGAAATGTATATCAGAGTACATTTCTTTAATTGGTCAGTTTAAATGATTGTGCTCTTTAAAGCCAGATAGATTCTAAATCTGTTAAAGTTTTGTTTTATCAAAAAATGTTTATCAATTCAAAAATACTGTTCCTCTGAATTGCTTTATATTGCTGAGTTTTTTTTAAACTTACAACAATTTGTAGAAATACATATTTATTGTTATGGTTATAGTTATCATATTTGGCAATACAATCTATAGTATTATCTCAATGATACTTTGTTAAAGTCCATATGAAAGCAAATTTGTTTGGAAATATTCAAAGTCTGACCATTTGCTTTATGCTTGGTGGTGGTCCTTGTCTGTTGACAGTTTCAGCCACAATATTCTTAACCACACCCCCTCTTACCATCAGTTTGCTACAAGACAATGATGTGCAAAAAGAAAGCCCTGCCTCTATTCAATATTCTGTTTCAGTTGGAAGTATATTAACATAATGAAATAAAAGTCTAAGCAACTTCTGGTTCATGCAGACTTTAAACTTTACTGCATTAAACATATCACAAAACAATTTTATGAACTCATATGCAATACCAAACAATAAACATGTTGAGAAATTAAATATATATATATATATATATATATATATATATATATATATATATATATATATATATATATATATATATATATATATATTTAAAGGTATTTAGTTATATTTTAATAAAAAAAAAACATTTATATAATTTCTTATCAATACTAAATTAAACCTGCTGCATTAAACACTAAAGGGCTTTCCTAAGTCAGAGTATATATAATAATAATCACGCTGACAGATTCAAAATAACCAACTGTTAATGTTCATGCATTTATTTCCGTATGGAGGTGTATATTAGGCTGTAGCTGGCATTTAAACAGGAAGAAAAAGGCAATAAAGCTTCTCTCTTACAGCTATATAAAGGACACAGCAGTAAATCAGCAGGGAGAGGCTTTCTGTCTCTCACTCCTGTGTTTACACGTTCACTTGCTTATGGATTATCTCCTTGGTTACTTGGCCTTGATTTGTTGTATGCTTCCATTTAAAAACAAAGCTAGGACAAAAACACTTAGTAATACCCAGAATCCCTCGACCCTTCATCTGAAACCTGGACCTCTCGAATCTGTGCCTTCCTTCTTCACATCATGGGTCTGTGTTCAGGTTTTCTGTTTATTGGCCTAAACCACAACAAATAAACCATTCTCCACACCCTTATAGACTTCAAGGACTGACTTGTCCAAAAGGAGATGGCTCTGTTCTTCCTTTCTGAGAAACTAATCTAGCTAGGACAGTCCAAAAGAAACTGAACAAGTTTTACAACTTTTGTGATAGCGTTGCATAAGGTGGAAGAGATTACAGACCATTACTTCTTCATTCATATCAAGTCTTTTGTGCATGTAGTCTAGATTAGGGCTCAACAAAAATGATGTTCCCCTTCCAATTGACCTCTTAAAATTTTTGAATATATATCTGAATACATAATAAAAAATTTATACAATATGAAAAAAAGTGTAAAATTTCATTATAGGATAAGCATTTGATGATATATTATTTAGGGATCGCAGCATAGAACCAAAATACTGTCATTTTAAATGTTAGTTTGCAATACTTCAAACTACTTAGTGTTGAACATTTGTCGGCAAAACATTTTTATCATTTAAAATATTACACAACCTGACAAAAGTCTTGTTGCCTATCCAAGTTTTATCCAGAACAAATAATAACTTTACTTCTAGTTGATTATTTAGTATCAGAAGTGGTTTATATGAAAGGCAAAGGCCTCTAGATTAAGCTTATTTTACCAAAATAAAATATGATCATGCCTTGATTTTGTATTATTTAATTAGGACAGTAAGGTCTGACTTTGCTTAGACAAAACTCTTGTCACTGAACAGAAACAATGTACAGTATATAAGAATATAAATATAAGAATATAAAGTCATGGTGCAATGGAAAAAGATTTAATACTGTGTTCGACTCCCATGAGCTTGGGGGACTGCATCCATACATCTCTCTAATGTCTCAAATAACTTATTAATAAAGTCATATGGAATGTCAAAGGAAGCGTTTTTGCAGGACTCCCAGACTTCATAGAGATTCTTTGGATTCATCTTCAATGCCTCCTCCATCTTACCCCTGACATGCTCAATAATGTTCATGTTATTTGAGTTACTGTTGCCTTTCTATCAGCTGGAACCAGTCTGGCCATTCACCTCTGACCTCTGACATCAACAAGGCATTTGCGCCCACAGAACTGCCGCTCACTGGATATTTTCTCTTTTTCAGACCATTCTCTGTAAACCCTAGAGATGGTTGTGCGTTAAAATCCCAGTAGAGATAAGCCATGTGATTGGCTGATTAGAAATTTGCATTAACAAGCAGTTGGACAGTGTACCTAATTAAGTGGCCGGTGAGTGTAATTCCAATGTTTATTTTAAAAAAAAGCCCACAATTTGTCACGTAATTCATGTCTGTAACACTAACACAAATCAATACTCAAAGTTAAGGTTTAACCCTAATATAAGCAGTGATAAAAAGAAATCGCCACAAATGGCATCAATCAATCGCCGTCTAAAATTTATGATCTACTTAAATATTTGCTCATACCACGGTAAACAAAAGTGTCTGATTAACAAAAAAAAGGAATGACCTCGAGCTCTTTCACCACAAAGGCCACATGGTGCAGTGAGTTCTCAGTAAGGTGAATGAATTCTCAGAAAGCAAGTGGGCACATTGATGACTGAAACAGTGAGCAACGGCACACCAACAGCCTGTGTTTAAAGCTTCCACAAAGGCTCAGTCTGTGCTTAAGACTGTTCTCCTGCTGTGAGGTAAACAAGGGAAGCTGCCATGGATGTTCGGCTGCAATCTGTGCAGATACGAAATCCAATGAGGGTTAGCAACATTGCAGCCTGTATATTCATTTCCATTGAATACAGGAAACATTTGAAACTTTATCTCACATAATAATTTGTTCATTTCCCAGAGATGGGTTGTGGCTGGAAGGGCATCCGCTGCGTAAAAGAAATGCTGGATAAGTTGGCGGTTCATTCCGCTGTGGCGACCCCGGATTAATGAAGGGACTAAGCTGACAAGAAAATGAATGAATGAATAATTTGTTCAAATACTGAAAAAAAAAGGTTTAACCTAACAATTCCAGGAAAAAGTTTTGCTCGGATCATACAGATCACATGCACAATGCAGCTAAACATTACGTTGTAACATTCACCCTATAGTATCCACCCCCTTAGTGTTATGTAATGCAGACCGCAAAAAAAACAGACCGGCCCAACCTCGTGCTCGTGTAGGTTAAGTAATATGATATGCAAGTATGTTCTTTCATGTTTGCGAGCTGTCAGCATACATTATCAGATTTAAACATTGTCATTTGTTATGTCATAAATGCAAGCGTGCTCACTGATACAGCTGCTAAGATCTTTAAGCTGCTTATGCTATTTATTTTAGTGCAGTGACTGAATGCAAGTTTGGTATGAATGGAGGGCCAAACATTTGCAGATGTTTCTGGTTTTGCTGAGCACACTAAGAATCGATTATTATGATGTATTAGACATTAATTGCATGGTTTGGTGCCATATGCAAACGAACATCCAAAAGTAGCAGTTGTGCAAAACTGTTTGTATTTCTAGGAAGTCAAAAGCCTCTTCCTGTGAAAAAGAGGACGTGGTCTTGCTGATAATTGTGACAGAGAACAGAAAGTTCTAGAGAGGTTTTTGAAGAAGCACAATTTCCTTTTTAATCCTGGTTTAAGGATGCTAAAGAACAATTGTTCAATTAACATCTGATCATTTTTACATGAACTCAGGCCTCATTTGCAATTGTGAAAATATTATAAAAATAACTCATGCACAATATGTTATATCTTACATGGGAAATAGTAATTAATGTTATGATTTCATTGTCATCTTCTCACCAGTTTAATTACTGAATTAATCTGATGGTAAACAAATTATTTCAACCGGTTTTGTAAACTTGAACAACAGAGTCATTGAAACATTGAAACTAAGAAGAATGATTAATTCAAGGTATAAGCTAATGTTAAGAGGAACTTTAGACAATGGTGGCTTGAGAAAGCCTAGTGTGAAAGTTTAAAGTAGTTTTAAAGATTAAATCATTGAAGTAGTAATAACAACACATAGGTCAGCATGTTTCTAGTAAGAATTAGCATGTTGTTAGCATGAATTTAGAATGAATTAGCATGTTGCTAGTATGTTTATAGTATAAATGTGCATGTTGCTAGTATGTTAGTATGTTTGTTGGCAAGTTTCTAGTATGCAAAGGTATGTTGTTAGTATGTCCAATGTAAAGTCAGTGGCAGTTTTTAACAATGGAAGTATATGGGACAGTTGCTAAGGTGCCGTAAGTGGTTGCTAGGGTGTGGCTAGTAAGTTGAAAGGTCATCAGTTATTGGCAGATGAGTAGTCTGAGTTAAATGAGCCCAACCTTAAGTCTGTATGACAGTCTGGCAAAAAAAGAGGTCAGAGAATTTGGTCCAATGTTAAGTCAAAGGGATTTTTACGGGTCAGTTTTGGGAAAACTGTACGTTATAATATATAGCAACTTAATGCAGAATAGTTTGGAGATTTGGAGTTAGTTTGGTGGTTGTAGTATGTACATTCTAGGAGGAGATGCATCTAGAAATTAGTCTCAGAAGAAGAAGACGAAAGAAGAAGAATAAGTTTATGTAGTATAACAGTATGTTGGCTTTCTCAAACCACCATAATTAAAGAGTATTAAAACACTAGTTTTGACCTGTTTCTTACACAAAGCACATGAGTTATTTGGCACAAATTGCCAGAATTTAAATTTTACTGAACATTTCCTTAAATCTAACTGTAATGAGTCACTGCTGCAAGTCTGAATAGATTTAGAGAGATTTTTGACAATCCCATTGAGACGCTACACACCTTCAACTATGCGAACACACCCCTAATATACTGGAAAGTCTTTAATGCTTCATATATGTAGATAGAATGTCTACCAACAACGTAACAGGACTTTGATAACCAACAAAACATTGACCCCTTGGATGACACCTTGTAGTCAATGGAATAGTTCACCCAAAATGTTGACTTTTGGGTGACGCAATTTCGGTGATGATGGCTGTCTGCACTTTGAGAGTGCAGATGAAACAAAATCAGACAGGCAATACTAAATTAATATGTGTGTGGAGATAACAATGTTTTAGTTGGTATATGGACTGGTTTAGGCCTTGAATGGATAAACATTAAGCTTGTAAAGTAGTGGCAGCAAGTTCAAACAGCTGATTCGTTAAGAAAGAAAATAACATCAATTTCAATAATATTTACATGAATGATAATTGTGTGCTATTATAAATTATAATTGTGTGCTTAAATACAAAAACTAAAACCAATTGAGGGATTTTTTTGCTTTCGGTTTAAATGAGAGACATTCGTATTGTTTTCATGATTGGGTAAATGTTTTTGGTCAGTCAAAATGCATCGCAAAAAAGTGATGACATATAGACCATTTTGAGAGATGTACACAATAACAATGGTCCTAACGTATTTCCTGTTTTACATTTTTAATTTTCATAGCTTCCGTGAGTCCAAAAAGGTCCACATTTTGATAAATAATGTTATGACGACTGTTTTAACATTAAGTTATGATTGAATTGCCTCTTGTTACAGTTATGAAATGGTTTGATAACAAACTGGAAATGTTCTTGGGCCAATAACATGACCACGTTGAAATGGTCTATACTCCAGAATGTCATTTCGCACATTGTTTCAACAACAATTACAATACAAGCATATTTTAAAAATCCAAATTCAAACAAAAAGTGCTCAGGGGTAGCTTAATTAATGTGTTGGTGCTCTTTGGGTAAGGGATTCATCAGAATAAACAGCAAAATTGAGTCCAAGGCACTCGAAAATGTGGAAAAAAATATTTAAAAGCCTTTATTGACATGGCTATTCCTTAAAACTGCGCCTACGCATTTTGGCAAACACAAAAGTTTATTTTACTCTCACATTGTGGGTTAATTTGCATGTTAGAAATCATTAAGGACTGGTCAATCAACAACAACAACAACCCTGTTTTTGGTGAACTACCCCTTTAATTGTATAAACGTGTCTGATGCAACTGTATTTCAGTGGTCTCTCTGGCACGTGCCACACGAAACGCTCAGGTCTCAATTCCCAATGTGTTATGATTAAGTACGAAACTAATTTGATGACAATGTATACACTTCAGAACATTCCTAGAAATCAAGTACATCTAGTATCACCCCAATCAGTTGTACCAGCATTTTGGGTGCATCGAGTTCACACATGTGGCTGTCTAGTTTTTATACACTAGGGGACTGTTATGTAACGCTAAGATTGATGACACGCGGATACGCGGAGACGTATGGTTGGGCCAAAATAAATATAACCACTAAGAACGCTTCTCTGAGTGGACTGTTTAATTTTTGTAGTAGCTGAAACGTATAAAGTATCTCTCCAACGTGTGGTTACATTATATAATAAACGCGTTTATAACTTAAAACGACAAGCGTACCCCCTATCTCTCTTAGAAATGGTACGTGCCGGATTCTGCGTCATCCATTGTTTACAAATCAACCCTTGAGCTGTTTCTGTTGGGCAGCGTGGTGGACGCCGGCTAAACGATCCTGTCCATTTGATTAAAAACAACAACCACGTTTGGATATTTTGATACCTGCTCTTATATACAAAATGCCTTGTCGAAAGGAGAACTATATTTTTTTGGAACAGTCGGTGACGGTGGATTCAAAGGAAGTAGACGCTCTCGTGTCGAAAATCGGCGAGGCGCTGCAGCTTCACAACAATAGCTCGAGCCAGAAGGCGATGTCACGTCTACACGGTTTCACGGGCAGCAAACCGAACGGCGGCGGCGGGAGCTCGACGGGCGGTCAGCGGTGCATTCGTCTGCGCAGCCGAAGTTTACGCACCAGCCGGGCCAGTCCATACAACCCGCCCGGATCCAGCGATCAGGATTGGGACCATTTCAAATCCTCGTGGAACCGAAAGAAAATCGACGAGGACGATCCGCACCAGCTTCTGCAGGAACTCATATTGTCGGGAAATCTGATCAAGGAAGCGGTCAGACGACTCCAGTTCTCCTCGGAACCATCGGATCACGACATCCCCAAATCTGTGGACTGATTTCAGGAGCCAGCGGATGCATGAACGTCCTCACGTTTTCAAACAAACGGGGCCGCCAGCTCATTGGGTTTTTACAAACTTTGATATCACGCCCTTCATGTTTTTTTCTATTGTACATTGCCGAGATAGAAATGTTATGTATTTTTTTGGACTGTTTTTTGAAATGTGACCCTTCATTCATTTATAAATCTCAGTGTTTGGACTGAAATGCCAACGTGATGCAAAAATCTAGCGGGTTAACGTTATAGGAATGCATTTATTATAGTATTAACTGGCCTCCGGTTGGTTTGTCCTGGATTGGTGCATCTTGTTTTGGTTTGCTGGAGTTTAGCACTGTGTGTGTCAGTAGCAAACAAGAACTGCTCAACTGCTTTGTTTACAATGTAGATGTGGTCGGGCTGCTGGGTTGCAGTCCTCGCCTAGATCAGGCAACGGGTCACACTTTTTGTTTACTTCTTTTGAAACTATGTTTGGATACAAAAATATGCCCTATGGTCACCTTGTGAGGGCCCATGTCCCCTGTCCTTTAGATTTCGAAGTGAAGAGCAAGGCCGACACTCCTTCTCAAAGAGAAACCAAGATCAAACCCACATGCATGTGGGTACATGTGCTGAACATTAAGGATGTGATCCAGACACACTGACACTGTGGTGCTTTTTGATTCCAATGTGGAGTTCTCATGTTTTTTTTTTGTTTTGTTTTCACTCTGTGTTAACTCTGCATATGCTTCGCAACGAAGTGTTTTTAATAACTCTGGTTGTTCAGAGAGTTTGGTGTCTAATAAACATGGTGTATTTGCATATGATTTTTGGTGTGTGTTCACTTTTTGTTAATAGGTTACCCTGTGCTGTGTAAATTTTATCCTGTTACTGATTACTAGGTGTAATGTAACCTAAATTACACATTTTAGGTGAAATATTGGATTATAGTAAATCAAATTTTTCTAACATGCTAATTTTTGGTTTTATTTTGTGACCATATTCAAAAGTGTTGATCGTTAATTAATTTATACAGTGTTTCCATGGCCATTCTAGATTGAAAATGTCCAAAGATAAATAATATGACCATATGATTTTTAAAAAGGAACAATTAAACAGATTAATTCAAAATAATCCACTATGAATCAGTTAAATTTGAACGCCATTGTGGTAAGATATCCATGTACTGCATTAAAAAGCAGGCCTATAAATAATCTCACAATGAACATTTTACATGTTTACTACAAAAACTATGTGATTCAGATTACAAGAACACATTACCAAAGTACATGTCCTAAATCCAACAAAAATAATAAGGTACTTTTTATATTAATGACTTAATCTTGTTTATTTCTCACTCGCAATGTGTCCCCCCTAGTTGGCTGGTTTTAGCTGGTTGACCAGTCTGGTTTTAGAGGGGGTTTGGCCATTTCCAGGCTGGTCTTGGCTGGGAGATGACCAGCTAAAACCAGCTATGTACATAGTAATGTAATGTTGCTTAAGTACAGCCATTTCCCAGCCTGGCCAGCTAAGGCCAGGCTAGAAATGGCTGAAACCCCTCTAAAACAAGGTTGGTCAACCAGCTTAGGCCACATTTACTGTCTTCGTATAAACATAACGTTTTTGAAAATGATATGGACAATTATAGGGGTTTAGAAAATAATAAGGGTAAATAACAGTTTTACATTTGATGAGGAAAAATGAATTTAAGTAGCATCTAAATATAAGCTCTATTACCATGTATGCTCACGTTGTGATGACAAACGGCAAAATGTGTAAAATAGCATATTCAGTAGTGATATTAGACTTTTTATAGGTATGTGTGACTGAACTAGGTATTTGCATATAAAGTGTCCTAGTAGTACCATATAGATTAACTACACTCGTGTTGTTGTGGAGAGCGAAAATAACAAGCTGACTCACCACAGTTATGATATCTGAAGCGATAAACGTAGGCATGGTCTTTGAACATGGTTTGTGAGTTAGAGTTAATCAATGACTAGACATTTATAAACAAGTTTATTATAGCATCTAAACAAAAGTAAGAAACACAGCCACTCACTTCCGTGATGGGTCCTTTTTTCTACTCGTCGTCCAGCAGATGGGGCCACAATCCAAGTCACAACACCGCTGTTGATGGCGGAGAAACATGTGAAAAGTTAAAACATCCAGATATAAACATACCACAGCAAAACTGCACTGAGCTACATATAACAAACTCTTCACGTATTAAATAAAGAAAAATGAGGCCTTTATGTGAACAAAATTAATAAAAAAAACATATAAAGGCTTATACAAGTGCTCTTGGCTAAATGTTTTTGTTCAAATTCTGCTCGACTAGCTGGTGTAAATGCCAAAGAAGCTATGTGCTTTACCGATTGAAGTATTAGCTGTTAATTGTTGTGTATTAATATTAATCCCAAACTGCATCTGAAATCGCTTTTTCAGCAGGCTAATATAAAACAGCAAGTGACACTTCCAGCAAGATTTTGAGATGTGCATATGATTTCCCATGAGGACATAGGATAAGTGAAGCGAGCTGCATGATAGTGATAGGTCATGTGATAACAACACAACAAATGTTGTAGCCTACATCTATTCTTTTTTATAGCTAAACTACACGTTCATTCTAATGTGTGATTTAATCAAAATAAGGACCACCAATAGTATGAGAATATTTCAATATTATTATTTTTAATTTAATATATATTACAATAGCCTATACATTTTATAGGTGTTCACATATTCAGATATTTTTTTACCGCGGTTCTAATATCTGTTTAAACGTTATGCCTCACACTTTTCATAACAATTTAGAGTAAGGAAGGTAGTTAGCGCCATCTTGCAAAATGGTATTGTAAACTGGGGTTGTGGCACTTCAACGCAAATTTTATAGCGAATACAAACCATTTGATAGATGGCTAAGCTCTGGAGTCACCGAGAGTAATGAAAACATTAATCAGAAGAAAAAGTTAGGTTGGATAAGAGAGAATGAACAGTTAAAAAATAAAAGTAGCCTACTACATTTCAGAAAGACAGCCCTGCTGGAAAAAAAAAACAGTTTAAACCAGCCTATAAACTGGTTGGCTGGTTTTAGCTGGTCAACCAGCCTTTAGAGAGGTTTTGGCCATATCAGGCTGGTTTCTAGCCTCGTCTTATCTGGTCAGGCTGGGAGATGACCAGCTAAAACCAGCTTGACTAGCCTTGCCAGGCTGGGAGCCCAGGCAAAACCAGCTATGTCCAGTTTAAACCTGGTCAAGCTGGTTTTAGCTGGCTAGCCAACAAGTTAAAAAATTCAACCAGCCTAGACTGCCCAACTATTATAGCACCTTCCTAATGCTTTTGGGTTATTTTGATTAAATGTTTTTTTTTTCCATTTTGGTATTACTATTGCTACTATTACTAGTACTACTATTCATTTTATGGCTGTGTAAATAAATAACATAGTTTTCTAAAATATTAAAAATGCTTTCTTTCCATTACATTTTAAGTTCCAGACACTTTTGTTAAAAGAAATCAAGAATCACAAATCATGAAGAAACAACAAAGTAAAGATAATTATAAACTGTGCAAGCAGGAAATCATGTGTTGATGAAGCTGAATATGGCGCTCTGTGTGGTTTAGAGATTGTCTAGAAGCTGGTGCAGGCTTCACTCCATGTAATTAAATATTATTATTAAATAAATAACCCAATAAAGATTAAAAAACAACAACAAAGCACCAAATATGTTTAACCATTGGGTTAAATAAATAACTCAACATTTTTTAGAGTGTGGTTTAAGCTGTTTTTTTCAGTAGGGAGAACATACATAATCTCTTGCACAGTAGGCCTAAGAGATTTATAGGCTACAGATCTTGCATGCTTTTATCTTCTCTTAACTATCCACTCTTAAATGAATCTGCTGAAAGCATTTTAATAAAATAAAAAGCCTCTTATCCTATATAAAATGGCTTTGGAAAGCATCTGGGGAAATCAAAAATGGAACCTTGTGAGACTTTTTTAAGGAGGTGATAACCATATTGTTGGGCTTATTGTTTTCATAACTTGTTTTAGCATAAACTTTAAAGTGAATCATGTGATCAGATAAAGTCACAATGCTTTCGCTTCAGCCACCTGATTTTTTTTTTCTTACAGCATATTTTACACTGCTTCAGACAACCAAGAGAAGCTTCTTTTTAACTTTGCTCCACACACACCAGCTGTCTTTGTCTGCTGAATTAAACCGTGTCTCCTCAGAGTCACAGGGGAACGGCACAGTTCTCACCTCACATCCCGAGCCACCAGAGGCTTCTGCTGTTCCTTCAAATGTCACAAACACCCAAGGCTCAAAAATTATACATAAGGCTTACATAAGAACATTTTTTCCATGTCCTGTCCTACATTTTGACCTACATCACAATGTGACGATGATGAAATATGGGGATCCAATATCCAAACCAAAAGAATGTTACTGATTTTCTTGTTTGAAGGCATGGATGAGTCACATCGGGAGATATTTAGCTTTTGAGATCATCTCCTTATTTCTCAGGATGTGTTATGCAGCTGGATATTTACTTGAGTTGCTGCATGCAGTGTTTTTATAGTGTTGCAATGCGATTGTTAGCAGTGCTGAATAGTTACTAGGATGCTCTGCTGGTTGCCTGGTTTTAGCAAGTCAAAAGTAAAGAATGTACTGCCATGTTAGAAACTGATCGGGTCCCCTAGAGTTAAAGGTCCATTTTGTTCGAACTGTGACATCATCTCAACTGAAAAACAGGGCAGGATATAGAGTAGCTCCTCCTCTTTTTTAAAGATGTCCTATAGCATTTTGTTTTTATTTTAGCTCTATGATCAAAAAAGCAAATGAGAAGCATCTTGAAGGGGGCGGGGCGTGTCAGATTCTCGAGAGCATTTGATTGGTTAGAACATTTGATAAGAAACTGAAGTATGACATTCATTCATTTTCCTTCAGCTTAGTCTCTATTTCAGAGGTCGTCACAGTGGAATGAACCACCAAGTTATCCAGCATATGTTTTACACAGCGGATGCCCTTCCAGCTGCAACCCAGTACTGGGAAACGCCCATACACTCTCACATGCACGAACTCACACACTACAGCCAATTTAGTTTATTCAATTCACCTGTACTGCATGCCTTTGGACTGTGGGGGAAACCAGAACACCTGGTGGAAACTCCACGCAGAAATGCCAACTGACCTAGCTGGAGCTCGAACCTCGAACTTCCTTGCTGTGAGGTGACATTGCTAACCACTGAGCCACCTTTTCGCTGGTGCTCCACATGTAAAACAATTAAAAAATGTTAACCCTTTCCTTCCTTTCTAATAGTATTTTAATGTACCCCGCACTAGTTTAATGTCAGCAAGTGGAGAGATGCAATATAACCCTGTTACATTTACACCCGGTATGAGATATAAAGTGGACAATGTTAAATATAAGTGTAAATGCTGTCTAAAACTTGCTGACCTTCCACCATGTCCAGAGGTAGTCTGTAAAATGCATTCAGTGGTATTGATTTTGTAGCATAAACACTCATGTGTTTGAATGTGTTCAAACAGCCACAAAAAAAACACCCACTCTCTGCTAACTGACCCAATTTTTAAACATTATGTGTTGTGCTGTTGATGTGCGCTATAGCCAGATGGGATTTAAACTTTGTTTAACATTGTAAGTTTACGTGTGAGGGTAAAAAAAATCTAACATTTACGTGTCCTGATTTTAATAATAATTCAGTCCAATTGTGGCTGTCAGAGCAGAAATAAATGCTCTAGCTCTCCTTATTGTTTTCTGTGATCTCATTTCTGGTTCATATGTAAAAGTACAAGCTTGTTTTGCCACATTAGAGTGAAAAATTAACAAAAAAAGCAGAGACAAAGCTCAGGTTTAAAAGTGAATCTTCTTGTGTGTCAGTTGACCAAAAAAGACGGAAACAGGACCTATGAAGGGCTTTGAATTGTGCATTTTTTTTATTCAACATTTGACGTAATTGCAACTGAAAAATGAAGAGAGTTAGGGACAAAGAGTATAAAAAAATCAGCCTATAAAAAAATTAGCCAATGGTGTTTAGTTTATTACAGTTCTGCCAGTGAGAGTGGTTGAGCTCAAGCACATCAAATGAAAAGCAAATGAGAAGCACTTTAAAAGGAACGGGGCGGGGCATGTCAGACTCTAGAGAGCATTTAATTGGTCAAGATTTGACGAGAAACTGAAGTATGAGGTGATGTTAAAAACATCATTGATCAATTTAGGTGGAAGTGACAAACTGCAAGTGTTGGATGTTTCTATTAGTTTTCTGAATGTGAATGTTACACTAATACACTAGCTAATAGATATACTTAGACTGAAACTAACATCTAAAATTTTCTATTTTAATTCCACGAGACATTAAATCATTCATTCAACTCAGACTCAGCAATAATTCAGCAATGAAACATCTTTATCTGTTTTGCATACTCTATAACAAAAATGCTGGGTAGTTTTTAGCCAACGTCAGTGTTTTGTAGATTTTTCCTACCCTGTCAGATTACCTCCCATACAAAAGGCAACACATTTTGATGACGGAATATGCTGTGCTACCAGTATAAATTTTGACTGTAATATCATCCTAATCCACCCCAATCTCTAACCCCAACCTCAGAACCATTTAAATACAGTGTTGGTAGCATAATCTGACAGTTAGAATACAATGTCAGGTCACCCAAATATGGACAAACCCAACAGATTAGTTAAAATATATATATAATTTAATTTAATTTACAAAAGATAACCCCAACTTTGGCTTTGTTAATGTTTGACTCAACATTTAATACAACATATAATACAACCCAGCATATTTAGAGGATAGAAACACATGTCAGTTCTCATTCTGGGGTAGCTGAATTTGGAAAATTTGTAGATTTTTGGTAGATAAAAATAGACAAAGCAATTGGCAGTATTGTGACATAAATACAATGCTACTTTTTAAAAAAGTGTATCTTGACACAATCTTTTAAAATAGTGTTAATAATGTTTTCCTTAAACAAACCACTAAGGCCCAGCAGGTCCATAAAAACAGCAGACTCCTTTATATCATTTTATGGCTATTAATGCAAACTTTATAGATTTAATAAAAACTGTATGGCTCCAATATAATCTTCTGGTTATTTGAAAAATTGTAAAAAAAAAAAAAAGTGTGTCAAAACCACAAAATTCTGATTGAATATATGTCTCAAAACTACTAAAACCTACTATTTTACATTGTTAAAATTTCAACAATGAATGTAATGTTTTAAAATAATTGTGGAGGAAAAATTCTGTGGTGGTTTGTATAATATTTCTTAAGCAGGGTTCATACACTGATTACTACACTGTTTTTTAAATAGTTTTCATGTGTTTAAACATGAACACAGTCTTGCTTTTTAGCATCTTGCCTATGAGTATCATTCATTCATTAATTTTCTCTTCGGCTTAGTCTCTTTATTAATCTGGGGTCACCACAATGGAATGAACCGCCAATTTATCCAGCATATTTTTTACGCAGCAGATGCCCTTCCAGCTGCAACCCATCACTGAGAAACATCCACATACACAACGGTCATTTTAGCTTACCCAATTCACCTATAGCGCATGTCTTTGGACTTGTGGGAGAAACCAGAGCACCCGGAGGAAACCCACGCGAATACGGGGAGAACATGCAAACTTCATACAGAAATGCCAACTAACCCAGCCGGGGCTCGAATCAGCGACCTTCTTGCTGTGAGGCGATTGTCCAAAAGTTGCGGTTCAGTCCCTGTGGTGACCCCAGATGAATAAACGGACTAAGCAGAAGGAAAATAAATGAATGAATTATTATTATTTAAAGGATGGCTTATACAAAATTGAACTTTACTCACACTCAAGTAGTTCTAAACTTTTAGGAATTGTTTTCTTCTGTTGGACACAAAATACCCAAAAATATTCTGAAGAATCTAAGAGGAAACAAAATGAAGAATGTTTCTTTTTTCCAACATTCTTCAGAATATCTACTTTTGTGTTTAACAGAAGAAAGAAACTAAACAGGGTTTAGAACAAGTGGAGGATCACTAAATGATGGCCGAATTTTCATTTTTGGGTGAACTATGCCTTTAACAAGCCTTCTCAATACTACGTGCATTCTGTTCAGTTCCACTGTGATATATTTTTAGCACAAAATTGTGTTCTGTACAAACAACCACTAAACCTGACTAAATTGCATCTGCATCCACCCTACAACAGATATATTTTGAATGCTAAGTGGAAGACGCTGATTTCAAAGCAAACCACACATGCGCACACACACAGTCTGCTCTTCTCCAATTAGTGCCCATTGTGTGACACCATATTCTCTCTGATCAGATACCCGCTGGATCACAGGGCCACTTCAGGGCACACCTGTGAGCAGCTGCAACACGAGCAAACAACACCACGTACTAATGTGTCGCTAAAAGCTGAGATAATTAACCTCATCATCAGGGTCCATCCTGGAAGAATAACAACCGAAAGAGTGGCTAGCAACCACAAAAGCTGTAAATGAATGCAGCTAAAGGGCTACATTAATATTTAATTCAAATGGTTGTTGTCTCTGGGATTCGATCCAAACATATAGGCAGCACTTCAGCTTTAGATAACTTTTTAGAGCTAGTTTTTTAAATATTTTGCCTGTCCTTTCACAGTGTCATGTTTACCGGGCCCTCTAATGACAGCCGAAAAAGAAAACGGAATATCTTGAATTAGTTTCGTATTTTAACCCTCTACCGCATGCATTATGATAAATCTATAAATATATATATATATATATATATATATATATATATATATATATATATATATATATATATATATATATATATATATATATATATATATATATATATATTTGACTGTTTTTCTTTTCTTAAAATGGCTTAACTTGAAGTTCTGTAAAAAATGTATTTTTTAAAGTACTTTATGATAACAACGTCCAACAGTGGATCTAACTTAAAAATTTCAAATTTAAAACTTTCCTTATATTTAATAATTTTGTTGTTTGAAATGATTTAATTGGTGTTGCAGAATTATAAGCTTTAACACAGAACTTATAAATAACCAGCCTGATTTCACGAGAAAACTAAGTATTTTACGTTTTGTCAGTTTAGTGGCTAATTCGTACGAATTCGTATGAGTTCAGTCGTACGAAATTGTACGATTTTAAAAAGGAGGCGTGGCACCTAACCCCACCCCTAAACCCAACCGTCATTGGGTGATGAGCAAATCGTACTAAATTGTACGAATTAGATCGTACGAATTCGTACGAATTAGCCACTAAATCAAAAAGTTACGAATTGCCATGAGATTGTGTTGAAATAACACCTTATACATACTTTCCAACAACTCATATTTAAACAGCTTTCATTTATTCCATTCTTTTTTGCTGAATATTATTGAAAACAAACATAACATTGTGTTATCATTTATACAAACAACATACAGTAGGTATAAATATTTTCTTCAGTAAATATTAGAACAAATAAATTAGTCTAGTTTATCCAGATGCATCAGAATAATGTAGCTACTAGCTAACAATATTTATATATTATACTATACTACACCTGTCTTATCTGCCTCTGAGCTTACTTACCTGAACTGTCTCTATTAAATGTTTAGTCTGCATTATTCTCATGGTCACTAAAACCCATCTCATCCTCACTTTCATGTGCAGGAAGAGCTAGTTCTGTCCTTTTCTTCTTTCACTTACCATAGAACATGGTAGTGCTCACTAATACACTGTTCCCTGTATTCATATGTTCAAAAGTAGTATTGCCATTAAAACTAGATTTTATCCATAATGCAAATGTCATTAACATACAACTAATCAACATGATAATACTAGCTTTCATGTTTTTATTGTTACAATTTAAAAGTTCACAGCTGACCTTGCTAGCCAACTAACCCATTGCAATAGTGCATGTTCCACTATTGCATAGTGTTGACATTTGGCAACATATACATTTGATCGATTTACAAAAAACTAATTTGATTTGAAAACATTGAGTTGTGAATATGTCATCATAACTTACTGGAGGTGATGTTTCAGATTTTTTTGTGGATCTGACATAATTTGATCCTTTGTTTTTGTTGATGTTTACATTTGCATTTAGCATATACTCACAATAAATGCCAGTCTGTCAGAAATCACGCTACAGAAAACGACAGCATGTCATGTGACTTAATCAAAGCTCATCATTGGCTACACTAAAGTGTTCTCTTTTCAACAAAGGTCTTAAAGAAAGAGTGGCAGGGAAATGAACATAAGTATCATGTTGCCATATGGTTACACCGTGCAGTGGAGGGTTAAACATACACTCAAAAAAAATAAATAAATAAAAAAAAAAAAAAAAAAAAAATATATATATATATATATATATATATATACATACATACACACACACAAAAATTAGACAACTTAATTGTTTTATGATCAAATGATTATATTAATTTAAGTTAATCCATTTGTTGTTACAGTATCCTCTAAGAGAATTGGGAACCGAATTCTCTGGAGACACATGAGACAATCGTCTGACTTCAATACAGTCATGCTCAGACAACAGTAGACACCAAGTAATTAAATTCAAGGTCACACATCGTCTATATTACACCAAAACCAAGTTACTTAAAATCTTTTCTCCTGTCTCACCAATGTGCGATAGATTTAGGATAGCAGAGAACGTGGTTGCTCATGATTTTTGGTTTTGTCCTTTACTGAATAGATTCTGGACAAACATATGTGACTGGTACTCCAAGACTTATAGCTTTTCTACCGAATGCTGATTTTGCCATCTTTAGCACAACATTCTCAAAAAATCCATCTTCTCCACCTCAAAGAATGCAAGAGTCTTTAATGCAAGGCATGGCGGTGGCTAAAAGAATCAAAAATTGGAAATCACCATTACCCCATTCATTCCAGAAATGAATGCTTCAGCGATAGTTCTGCCAGGAAGACTGGTTTGTCAAGTTATTCATAATTATCTCGTCAGCCTATAACGACCAAGTGCGCTACATATAAGCCCATCAAAACAATCTGTTTCGCTGTACTCAGGTGACGTTGTGGAAGTTTTCCTCCATCCTTCCCACCACCACCATGCCTTCATGTTCAGGCATGATCTGCCAGCTCATCCAAAGTTCTGCACCATAGACAGGGCTTACGCCAAAGGACTTTATGAAAGGACAATAACGAATTTACATTAATCCAAACAATTCACAATAAATGTTAAAATGTTTATCTGCCTCCTAAAGTCTTTGTGGTATAACTGGATTTCTGAGATGATATGTGGGATTCAGATGGAGAGACTCAGATTTTTAAGCACTAGCTCCATAAGAATATTTTTTGGCTGCTTGGGGTCAATTTCTTGATTTATTTGACAAATCTTTAACTCAAGAGCAATCCAGTGAGACTAGTGCAGAGTTTGCAGGGTATTTGCAAATTTTTGCTAATCAGCAGGAATCAGCTGAGGTGAAGAGACAGCGACCAGCGAGACCTAGCTGCCACTCAAGGGGCCATGGCCTTATTCATGCAGACTTAATATACTTTAATATAAATGGAAAGGATGAGTTATAAAAAAAATTTACCCCCTCACAGTTGTCATGAAGGGTAATCATAGCTATATGCACCAAAGCCATCGTTTGTACCAGGCTGTAAACATGTTTTTATCAGCTGTAAAATTGGCCATTGCAGTCAGAAATCATCAGTATATTCTGGAGCCAGCCCCCAAAGCCGAGTCGATGAATTGCAGTTTTAGTTACTTCCGTATTGGCGCTCACGCCTCACAGCAAGAAGGTCGCTGGTTCAAGCCTCAGCTGGGTCAGTTGGCATTTCTGTGTGGAGTTTACATTTTCCTTGTGTTGTCATGGGTTTCCTCCAGGTGCTCTGGTTTCCCCCACAAATCCAAAGACATGTGGTACAGGTGAATTGGGTAAGCTAAATTGTTCGTAGTGTATGTGTGTGAATGGAAGTGTGTGAGTGTTTCCCAGTGATTGGTTGCGGCTGGATGGGCATCCGTTGCATAAAACATGTGCTGGATAAGTTGGCAGTTCATTCCGCTGTGGCGACCCCTGATTATTAAAGGGACTAAGCCGGAAAAAAAATGAATGAATGAATGTAAAAAGTAGAGAGCTTTGCCAAATGATTTTGGGTTAACCTGTTACTCATATAATTCAGCAAAATACATCATGGCTAATTTTTCATTGTTATAATGCATACATATACAAATATATATTTATTGTGCATCAATGACATCATTTAAAAAATGAATCACATTATATCAGATTCCATCACAGCAGGGATGGGGATTCACAAACAATTTGCAATCTAATTTCATGCATTCATTCATTTTCCTTCGGCTTAGTCTCTGATTTATCAGGTGTCGGCACAGTGGAAAAAAACACCAACTATTCCAGCATATGTTTTACTCAGCGGATGCCCTTCCAGCCACAACCCAGTACTGGGAAACACCCATACACACCCTTACACACTACGGCCAATTTAGTTTTCCCAATTCACTTATACCACGTGTTTTTAGACTGTGGGGAAAACCGGTGCACCCGGAGGAAACCCACACTTACACAGGGAACACACGCAAACTCCACACAGGAATGCCAATTGTCCCAAAACCGACTCAAACCAGAGACCTTCTTGCTGTGAGGCGACAGTGCTAACCACTGAGCCAACGTGGTGCCCAATCTAATTTCAATCAATCAATAATTTCAACAAGCTTTGTTTTGTGTCTATTAAAATAAATCTCCTGGTTTGATCATGTTATATAATATGTCTATGTACACTTTTTAGTTTGTTTGTTTCCCTGTGCATTGAAGGAGGACTATCTGACGCCACACTGCTGCAGTACATCAGTTTCCCAAAGACAGGCCCTTGAAAAACAATACATTTGTTTGGTGAATTACGGCTTTTGTCATCTCCAAAAATTGCAGCCTTAGAGAAGTACGCAAACACAATGGGTTTTTGGATTCCCTCTGCTGTTTCATTCTGTCTCTATCTTTTCAGGCTGGCACGATGATCCATGAATGGTCGGCCCCCTAGAAGTCCTGCCTTCAAACATGGGCGAGCTTGTGACTCACTGCAGTGCTTTTGGCAGGTATTGAAAAGCCGTCTGAAATCCCTCACACAATGTGTTACTCCAGATTAGCAGTTACATGACATTTATGCAAGAATTTCAATATTTGTGTTTGACAAGACAATACAGTTTGATATCAGTCTTAACCTTTAAAGAATATAAGCACTGTAGATAGTGTTTGAAAATTATTTGTTTTGTTTTTCATGTGTCAAAAACAAAACAAAACAATGGCATACAAGTTTGAGAAGTAAAATGCATCTAAAATTTGATTTCATAAAAAGATTATGATTCCATTATGATTTTAAATCTGTTTCAAAACCTGAGCTGCATTAGAGATTGTTTTTGAAATTTTAATTCACTTTTTAATAATACAAATGATGATCTAAGGGGTGTCAAGGTGGCGCAGTGGGTTGCACGATTGCCTCACAGCAAGAACGTCACTGGTTCGAGCCCCGGCTGGGTTAGTTGGCACTTCTGTGTAGAGTTTGCATGTTCTCCTTGTGTTCCAGGGGTTTCCTCTGGGTGCTCTGTCCAAAGACATGCGCTATAGGTGAACTGAATAAACTAAATTAGCCATGGTGTGTGTGTGTGAATCCAAGAGTGTATGGGTGTTTCCCAGTGTTGGGTTGCGGCTGAAAGGGCATCCGCTGTGTTAAACATATGCTGAATAAGTCAGTGGTTCATTCAGCTGTGGTGACCCCTGATTAATAAAGAGACTAAGCCGAAAATGAATGAATGATGGTCTAGTTTGTCATGTAAAACTGTTTTAACCTAAACACTTTATCTTTAAATGTTAAAAAAATCAAAGGTTATTATTTTTAGTGGTAAAACGTCATACCCTTTAAAGATTTAGATAAAATTACCATTGAGTCGATTGCAGGTTGTATGAAAATTTTTAGGCATATTCACCTTATTCTTTGCCGACCAGTGGGCGCAGCCATTTGAATCTTTTTGGCTCGAGACTTCCGGTCTCATTCACTTCCATTCATTTTTAGACGTTAAAAACTGCTCGTTTTGCTGCTTGATGTTGCAAACTGATATTTTCTTATTATATTATTCTACTTGGTCTGTATAGTAATGCAAACATTTGTTTGTAGAGCAAGTAGTTTGACCGTTTTCTGCCGTTTATTATTCCTAGTCATTTCTCCCATAGCGGACCTAAAGTAAAGTTAGTTCTAAAACAATCGCGAAAACAGGCCCACTTCTGCATTTTAGAATAAGGTCAATAGCTCATGGTAACATGTGCTAGCTACCTCATTTAAGGGGTGGTTCACTTCTATATCATGTTTTAGACTTTAGATGGTGTGTAATATAGCTGTGTGAACATAAACAACATCTCTGAATGTAATATGCTCAAAGTTCAATGCAAAGCGAGACATTGGCTTTTACAGAGTTAAAGGCTTAGCAAAGCCTACAACGAACAAAATTTGGGACTACAAAAAAAAATGCATCAAGGTTAATGAGATCATAAACACTTCAGGTTACATGCATACAACGCACAGCAAAGGGGCGTGGCCAGAGGTGCTGTAATGTTATAGCAGAGGAAGCTCAAATGCAGTCCAAATACTGCTATTTTCACAGAGCTTGTTCTGTTTCTGTATCAGGGCTTCCAAAAGACACAGCACTAAGAGAGAAGTGCTTACAATTTAATTTAATTTAATTATGTTCCAGAGAATTAAAAATATATATATAGCTACCATTTGACAAAGGAGAGCTTCCAGAATCTCTTCCAGTTCAGAGCTGGATTTGGCTCCAGGATTTTGGTTCCTCAAAGAGGGTGCAGCTCCAACCATAATAGACGGCGCTGTGGATTGTGGATTGATTTACTACATGCATAGTTTCTAGCGTTAATGGTATGTTAACAAGGATGTAAACTGTTTGACACCGTTAACAACTTAGCTACAAATTCATATTTATCCATCAAACCGCTTCATTTTCTGTCTGATTCAGGCACAAAGCGATACGGCTAACAGCTACTCTGACTGACAGTGTTAACACAATGGCAAAGCAAGTGCTAGTAGAGGTGTGGGACTTCCTGCTTTATGGAGCAGATCTGTGAATCACAGCACATTATGCTAGCTGACCAATCAGAGGCTCTTGGGGGCGGGCCTTTCAGAGGAACTAGAAAATGTGGTAGTCGTTTTCATGTTAGCTGAGTAGCTGTAAATAATCAAAGTAAGAGATATGAAAAAATAACGTGTTTTTTTTTTACAAATGAAGAATGAGCACACATTGCTTTGCACCCCATAAACAAAACCAAGCCTTAAAAATATAATCCGGACCACTCTTTTAAATATTTTTGAGCAAACGTTGTCATCCTCGAGACTACACAGAAGAATGAAGTACTTCTGTTTGAAGGAAGTGCATTTCTTTCGAACTGTGATCAAAATTGACTGAAACTACCAGTTCATTTAAATGAATTATTAAAATATTTGTACATTAACAAACACTGTTTCATCCTGTAATTAAAAAGTGTTTTTTGAGTGAGTCACTGAAAAATTTGTCCAAACTGAAAGTATTATTTTTGAATTGGACTGTTGTAATTAATATTTTCCAAGATCCTCAAATAAAAGACATGCTTTTTGCATAACTGACAACATCTGTTATTATCTCTATGTATTATCTGTTCAAATTATATACTGGTAATCATATAAACTACATAAATATGAATTTCAACTGCAGGCCTGGATGTTTGTGCTTCTCTAAATCCTGTGTTTGTAAATGCCAAGTGTAGATTTACTACTCAAATATACAGTATTCATTGTTGTTATAGCAGATGTGTTGAACAGAGATAGTTTTGACAGCATTGTCATCTGCACACAAAACTTTTTAAAACCTCAAAGGAAAAACTTTTCAGTTTTTAGTACATCATTGTCATGTGTACCCTTACGCTTGTGTTTTACTCTGTCATTTCAACATGCTGAATATTTCATCAACTCAGCTTACATGCCATCCTTTGCTCTCTGAGTATGACAGCAAACTGTCATTTAGACACCAGAAATAAAATAAAATTTCAAGTCTTTGGCATACAAATGAATGCTTTCTGACACAGTTCTGCTTCAAATATGGGATAACATATTCCTCCCACTGGCATAAAAAAACTAAAAAATATCATCCGATCTTCTCTTGAGCTACATAAGTAGCACTAATGTTTGATCCATTGCAGGAAGTGCTGTAGATAACAGCTTAATCCACCATCACAGGTCTGCAAAAGGACCAAAGAGTTGCTAAATTGAAACATACTCTCCCCCTGAGCTCGTGCTGAAGGGCTTCACGTCACTGCGTTAAAGTATATTACTGCTGAAGATATGCTTGTACAGCTTAACAGATAATCACCCCAGATACCTGTTCCAAGTTACCAGTCCTACGGAAATCATTATGTGGAATTGAATTGGGAAAGGATAGCTGATGCACTAAACTGGGTTTATCGGTCCTGTCATAAAACAGGGGCGACCATTAAGCACTAACAGGTTGACTTTAGATGCATAAAGCTTCCTCCCACTCACCCTACAGGCAGGAGTCCAATTTTAGCTGTCTGTGGTACACTGACTGTTTAAAATATGAAAATATGGAGCCATTTTTTACCAATTTCATGCTCTGGAAACTGTCCCTGAGCAAGTGTGCTTCTGTAAAGCTACATCCAAAAGTGAGTTTTCCTTAAGGACCGACTCTTTAAAAACCAAATGTTTGAAGTCTGGGATCAAAGCCTTGTGCTCAGGCGATCATTATTTAATCAAAGGAACTGATTTTTTCACTATACAGTTAAAAATTAGATGAGTTATACAACCCAACTATCAGTAAAATTACCCCAAGGCCAAATACAAGCTTGTTGAGTAAAAAAGTGGCTGAATGGGAGCAGCCTGAATTTTTCACTTTGCATATTTTAAGGTCATTGCACAATTACTTGTTCACGGCAGAATCAAACGCTTAGATATTCAAGATGTTTCATACAGCTATAATAAGCATGTCTTTTGGTTTCCAGTGGCCTTGTCCTACTCATGTGTCCCAGCTGTAATTTGTTTGCACGTCTGCCTGGGGCTTTCTTGCCCTCACACGCTCTTCACTTCACTTATTTACTTTAAGGCCTTCACCTGGCCTCTATTTTGACTTTGCTGCTGATGCCCTGCCGCAACACTGTTTCTAAGTTTATGCTCAGGTGTTGGAAAGCATAGAGAGAAGCATAAAAATGGAAGCTGTAGAAATTTACAGCCTATTAATCTATCTATCTATCTATCTATCTATCTATCTATCTATCTATCTATCTATCTATCTATCTATCTATCTATCTATCTATCTATCTATCTATCTATCTATCTATTCATCCATCCATCTATTTGATCTGCTATGTATATTATGTTTGCAGCAGTGTATTATATTCTCAGACTCCATGTCTGTGAATATACTGGCAGTAGCAAGTCTCAGTACTTGCCTTGCAATAATAATCAAAGCAGCAGCAGCGTAGCAGATCTATTCCACCAAGACTAAACACATCAACATTTCCATATGCATATTTATTACCATACTAAATCTGTCAGAGAGTTGCCATTACAGAAATCCACTTGCTTGGTTGATATTGATTGATTGATATCAGGGGTGTCGCTAGACCCAATTTACTGGTGCACATGCCCCAGTAAAAATCGCCAGTGCCTTAGTAAATGCTTTGAGATATGATTTACTTCATATGTAAGTGTATTTAATAAGAATAATAATTCCGAAATAAAGACGTTATTCTCTATGTGCAACCGAACCAGCGCTGGTGAAAGCAATGTGTTTAATCAAAAATATTTAATATATAATATATATATATGAACTAATTCTATAAGACAACAAATATTCTATAAAACGTATTTTTTGTATTCTATTGAATTGTCTATAGAATTTCGTATAAATGAAATTAATATTCATGCAAAAGATTTCCTAAACGATCTTAGCATGATTCCAGTTGTGTCTTAACATTGTTTACCAGTTACATTTAAGATTATTTAGCATAATAATTGTATAATAACAATTATACACAACAATTATCCTCATTCATTCATTCATTTTCTTTTCATCTTAGTCCCTTTATTAATCCAGGGTCGCCACAGCGGAATGAACCGCCAACTTATCCAGCATATGTTTTACGCAGCGGATGCCCTTCCAGCTGCAACCCATCTCTGGGAAACATCCATACACTCTCATTCACACTCATAAACAAATTTGATTTAATGATATGTTTAAATGATATGTTTTATAAACAGCATGAAGACTTTTCTTTCATTGATTATGAAAATTGCACCAAAAAATACAAGCTACCCTTTTCTTTATTTAAATCTCAATTCAAAGTCTGTGGTGCTCTCAGATAGATAGATACAAATCATTTAAATGTAAATTCCTGAAGTAATGGAGTTTTGCTCACTGCCGTCCTGAATACACACAAAATGCTGCTCGTGCTCCAGAAGACCGTGGGGGCGTTCAACTGCATCGCCCTGGGCTTGTTCAGATCGGAGAGGGAGGCTGGTGTTAAAAAAGTCAAAGGGCACAATACTGTGGTGCACAAGTGCATGATGAATATTACAAAACAATGCAAAACTGTGCTTCGTGTACAAAAACCAGATAATCCACTCTACCTGAATGCCCCAGCTTGTGTTTTCTTCCACTTGGATGAAGTGAAATCCATTCAGTAACACTGGTTAAGCAAGGTGGCCCAGTGGTTAGCACTGTTGCCTCACAGCAAGAACGTCACTGGTTCTAGTCCTTGCCAAGCCAGCTGATGTTTCTATGTGGAGTCTACGTGTCCTCCCCTTGCTCACGTGGGTTTCCCCTGGGTTCCCCAATTTCCTCCCACCGTCTAAAAACATGCATCTTAAGTTAATTGACTTATCCAAATCGGCACCATAGACAAGCACCCAGTAAGTAGTTATCTCTTAAGAGCAATCACTATCAGTTCATTAGTTACTACAGCAGGGGAGTTCTTGAGATCTACCTGAGCTCAAACTCCCCTCTCGCCTTGCAAACAGGAGGGAGCCCCGGGCTCGGGGATCTTATGAGCTCAGGGCTCTCTTATATATTTATAGTTGAAGTCAGAATTATTAGCCCCCCTTTGAATTTTTTTCTCTTTTTTTTATATATATTTCCCAAATAATGTTTAACAGAGCAAATAAATTTTCACAGTATGTCTGATAATATTTTTTTCTTCTGGAGAAAGTCTTATTTGTTTTATTTCGACTAGAATAAAATTTTAAGGACAAAATAATTAGCCCCTTTAGGCAATTTTTTCAATTGTCTACAGAACAAACCATCGTTATACAATAACTTGCCTAATTACTCTAACCTGCCTAGTCAACCTAATTAACCTAGTTAACCCTTTAAATGTCACTTTAAGGTGTATAGAAGTGTCTTGAAAAATATCTAGTCAAATATTATTTACTGTCATCATGGCAAAGATAAAATAAATCAGTTATTAGAAATAAGTTATTAAAACTATTATGTTTAGAAATGTGTTGAAAAAAAATCTGCTCTCCATTAAACAGAAAACGGGGGGAAAAAATAAACAGGGGGCTAATAATTCTGACTTCAACTGTATGTAAAGCTGCAGTCACATTGCACTTTTCTCCACATAGACTTCCATTCATAAGCACGTGAATGTGTCAGACAGGAAACGAAAGCTTGTGCAACTTTAAGCTTGGTGAACTCTGACCTGTGAAATCGCATCACTTGACTGCATGAGACCAATTGAAGGTCAAAACATGACCTCTCTAGACCAATCGTTTGCTTTTTTTAATGTCTAATCATCTTGTTTAATCCTGCCTCTTTTCAAAGCGCCGTACAACAGAAGTTCGCAAGCTCAGTGACCGCACCATCTCTCCTCCACTCAATGTCTGGTTTTGTTGCAAGACAGAAGGACAAACGTGCATGGTCAATGATAACTAACATTCCTTGAAAGTACTTACTTGTCTCGTTTGTCTGTTAACTCCAGTATATGCGTCTCTCCTTCCTATAGTGTCATTCCCTCCTGGTCTTGTCTGGTTGTCTGATTCTAGATCCCTCTGTGTACCTGGTTTAATCTCCTCCACCGATTCCTTTGAGTCATCTGGTCCATCTTCACATCGGCTGCAATAGTTTCATTGTTCATACTATTCATCTGCCATCCTTTAAAATAAACAGGTGTTATACTCACAGCTCTGGTCTCTGTCCTCTTTCTGTGACAATATGTGAAGATCTGTGTATGTACAAATTTGTAATTCTAATGGTTGAAGAGAAAAAACTGTCAGTAGCAATTTTTGCAATATTTTGACATAACATATATAATATATATGTAAAGTTCAAATATGAACTTGTATAACATATGCAGTTGATCTCAACATTATTAGCCCCCCAATTTCTGTTTAACGGAAAGGTGTTTTGTTGTGTGTGTTTTTTTAACACATTTCTAAACATTTGTTTTATTAATTGATTTCTAATAACTGATATCTTTTATCTTTGCCACCGTGCCAGTACATAATATTTTTCAAGATACTAGTATTTAGTTTAAAGTGCAATTTAAAGACTAAACCTTAATAAGATTAATTAACAATCATCAAACAATCATTAAAATCATTTTGTCAATGACGCCACATTTTCAGTTTGGTCCAGTAAAGGAATGGTCACTGTAAAAGACTTGTACATGGATGGTAAATTTGCTACATTCCCTCAGTTGAAACAAAAATTTGATCTTTCGCCATCACATTTTTTTAGATATCTACAGCTGAGAAACTATGTGCGTACATCTATCCCCCACTTTGAACTATTAGCAGATGAACATGATGTATATAAATTACTTTCTGCCTCTCCTGATGCCTCTAATTGGGTTTCCCATTTTATAGACGTTTTTAATGATCAGGTTGACATATCGACCTTGTATTTGAAAGATTCCTGGGAGAAAGATTTAGGCATTCAAATTACCAATGAGGACTGGGAAAAGTCTGTCAAGATCATAAATACATGTTCTATTAACTCCAGACATCAACTAATCCAATAAAAAAGTAGTACATCGGCTTCATTATTCTAGGGTTAAACTTAATAAATTCTACCCCTCCATTTTCTCTAAATTTAACAAATGTGAATCTGCGGAAGGCTCTCTAGGACATCTTTTTTGGTCATGCCCAAAACTTTTTGAGTTTTGGAGCGAAATTTTCAACTTCTACTCTGAGGCTTCTTCTTGTGACCTCGCCCCTGATCCAGCAATCGCTGTTTTTGGTTGGTCTGACTCACTTTGTGGGTTCAGTCATCAAATTAAAAAAGCTGTTCAATATGGAATAGTGTTAGCTAAAAAAAATATTCTTTATTTATGGAAAAAGCCATCAAAACTACTTTTTAAATCCTGGCTTTTAGAATCCTCTACCACTTTACATTTAGAGAGGCTAAGACACAATCTTTCTGATAACATTGCCGGCTTTGAAGCCACCTGGAAACCCTTTTTTAATTATTTATCAAATGCCCAGGATAACAGTTTAAAGGTATAACCCTGTTATCATCTGCAAGATCACCATATTGCCTGCGCCCACTGGCCTAGATGTAAATGTGTAACATTGTTGACCCATGTATAATATTGGAGGAACTGATGTAATAATGGTTTAAAATCTTTTTTTTCTGTATTATGTCCCCCTTTTTTTTCCGTTGCTTCTGTTTTGTCTTTATAATCGTTGTTGCTTTCTGTATCGCTCTGTGTTGCTATAAGAAAATAAAAATATAATATTCAAAAAATATCATTTTGTAACAATGGTTTTGCAGACAATTGAACAGCAATATTGCTTAAGAGGGTTAATAATATTGACCTTAAAAATATTATTTTTTTAATTAAAATAAAAACAAAAAACTTTCTCCGGAAGGAAAAATATTTTAGGAAATAATGTAAAAGAATTTCTTGCTCTGTTAAACATCAATTGGAAAATATATGAAAAAGAACAAAAAAATTCACAGGGGGGCTAATCATTTTGACTTCAACTGTGTGTAATTTGCATATATTGCTATGTGTGACATTTCTATATGGGGCAGTGTGAGAATACATACTCCATCAGGAAAAGGATGAAAAAAAAGCTTCTGAGAAACCCGATTTTCCTCTAGCCAAGTGAACAGACGTGGAGTGATATGAATAACCCTTTTTTATATAGATGGTATTGTTTTAAATTAAACATATACACCATGATCACCATTGAATTATTGAGTAATTGTACAAATCTTTACAGTCTGTCTCTTGCAGTCTTTGTTCTGCTCACGCTCATGAGTGTCTCTCAGGAACGGCCCTTACTCTTCCCCAGGTGCTCTGACCTAGTTGAGAAAAGCCTCCTGAATTCACGGGTCATTTTAACACTCGTTTTTCATCACCACTGTCAGGTCTTACCGGAAAAGAGAACAGTTTGACCAGTGTCCTTGGCTTCATAGAAGAAGGATATCCTGTTTATTAGGTAAACGGATGATTTTACAACCATTGCAACCATTAACTGAGAAGTTGCTACAGACCAAAATATGGGACGGATTCATTTAAAGATGAATACAAATTCAAACAATTTGGTAAATTCATGTTATAGATCTGTTTGTCAATAATATGAGCGAATATTGCATTATTTTAAAAGTTTTACCTCCAAGAGTGTTCGAGTGGAGACATGTGGTTAGCACTGTTGCCTCACTGCAAGAAGGTCGCTGGTGTGAGTTCAGTTGGCATTTCTGTGTGGAGTTTGCATGTTCTCCCCATGTTGGTTCCGGTTCCCCCCACAGTTCAAAACATGTGCTATAGGTGAATTGAATAAACTAAATTGGCTGTAGTGTGTGTGTGTGTGTGTGAATGTGTGTGTATGGATGTTTCTCAGTACTGGGTTGCAGCTGGAAGAGCATCCGCTGTTTAAAACATATGCTGGATAAGTTGGCAGTTCATTCCGCTGTGGTGACCTCTAATGAATAAAGGGACTAAGACGAAGGAAAATTAATGAATGAATGAGTCTTCAAGTGAAAATATCATTTTTTTACAGTGTACACTGATGTATGCATGACTTCACCATACATTTAGTCTCTTTAATTCAAGTCTCTTTCTGTTTGTCTTTGTCCACCTCCTTTTTTGAGTGGAATTCACACCTAAACATCCCATCAACAATCAATCAGGTCTCCATTCTGCTTTCATTATTCTTTTTCCATAATCAGTTACATTAGGTAGCGTATCTCACAATGCAGAAACAATCTGTTGCTATCATAACTTTAATGTACCAGTAAGAAAAAATATCTGCCAACCATCCCATCAAACAATTGTGTGTTTAATAGATGTCTAATAAACATCTAATCGTAGACAGCTTGGCTAAAACAAGGCTAAGCTTGGGCTGTCAGTGAAAATCTAATTGGTGTCTAAGAATAGCCCAAATCTAGCTGTCAAATAGACAGATTAGACAGACTTTATATGTGTAATCATTCATTTCTGTTTATTTGATGACTAGTCTAGTTTTGGCCTATGTTCTTAGACATCTATTAGATTTCCACTGACAGCCCAAATTTGGTCTTGTTTTAGCCAAGATGACTATGTTTAGACGTCTATTAGACATCTATTAGACATCTTTTAAAAACAAAAAAATGCTTCGAATAATACCATAGAAACTACCCAGCAGGCACACAACAGCATATTAAAGACTTTAATATTAAGTTAGGTTTAGGTCGTGACATTAGTTGACCAAAATTCAATGTCTAGCCGGCGTCTAAGGACAACATTCTTTTGACGTCCAATAATGATATCAAATGACGTTGATATTTGGTTGATTTTAGGTTGTGATGAAAGGTCACCAAAATCCAACATCGAGCCAACATCTTAAATTGTTAATTTTATTGACGTCAGATACTGACATTGATTCATCACGTATGGCAACCAAAATCTAACATCTGATGACGTCATAGTGGTAACGTCCACACAACGTCAAGCTGTAACATCATTAGACGTTAATATTTGGTTGGTTTTAGGTTGGACGTTGGACACTGACGTCGGTCTGACATAGAGTTCTGGTGTCAACCCAATTTTAATTTCCAAACCAAATGCAAACCTTTCGATGATGTTAGGGTACAACGTCAATCTGACGTCATGTTGACATTCTGTGCCTGCTAGGTAAGTACCATAATACCTTTTAAGCTACATAGCAACATGCTAAAAAAATTGAGGAGAATCTTATGAACATAATACAATCTGGATAAAAAAAAAAACCTGTTGTGAGCTCAGAGGTTGTGCTTATTCGGCCGGGGGTTGGTGGCTTGGTGTCTGAGGTAAGGTGTCTTAATAACATCTGAGAACTGGGTAAGTAACTGTGCTATGCACCTAGTTTTGGTCAGCCGCTGTGATTGGATACTATACCAAAGTTGGTGAACCAGGGGTGTTACAGATTGTACCAAAAAGCTGAATACCGAGGGGTGGGGGGGGTGGGGGTGATAGTGGGTGAAATTATGGGGGTTTTTCCAAAGAAATAACAAAAGGGGTGGCGGGAAATGGGTCTGAAATACAGGAGACTCCCGGGAAAAACAGGAGGGTTGGCAGGTATGCTCTTTATTCATCAGGAGTCGCCACAGCAGAATGAATCGCCAACTTATCCAGCATAATTTTTTATACAGTGGATGCCCTTCCAGCTGCAACTCATCACTGTGAAACACCCATACACTCTCACATTCACAAACATACACCACGGCCAATTTAGTTAATCCAATTCACCTATAGCACATGTCTTTGGACTGTGGGGGAAACCAGAGCACCCAGAGGAAACCCACGCAAACACGGGGAGAACATGCAAACTCCACACAGAAACCAACTGACCCAGCAGAGACTCGAACCAGCTTCTTGCTGTGAGGCGACAGTGCTAACCACTGAGGCACTGTATTATTATTGTTTAAAAAATATTTTAGAAAAATAAATGGGAAAAATAACAGAACTGTTGAAAAAGTGTGTAGGGATTAATGCACTTTACAGCAACACCCTGGCAACCATCCACTGCATATGCTACCATTGCTGTAGTGTTCACTTATTTTCAGGGAATGTAAACTCTAGCAGTGTACCAACTTTGTTTATTTCTAAAATCTTTGGGGTGATTTTTCAGACAGTACTATGGAGATTTGGATAGTGTTTCCAAGATGTGATGCGAAAATTGCTAGACCCTGCTGACAGTTGTTCCAGACATTATTCTGTGCTCAGTCAAAACAGTCTGAGAAGGAGCTTCTCTTATTAACTGAAGTCTGAGCTTTCCGAGGTGGCAGAGCCAGATAAAGGAGCTTGTGTGACTGAAAGAGAAGCTTTTAGAAAGCAGAGGTAATGTTCCCTTCCTCAGCACTGAATTTCCTTCATATTTAATGTGTCAAAACAGTTCAGATAGTTTTAAGTAGTGCATAAAGAGCTGTTCATTGTGATGCAGCACATGGGACAGAAAAATTAGGGGTTTTTCTTATATTTACAACTTTTTGGCAAACCAGACATGCATGGCAGATGGCTTTAAATGCACAGCAGAATAGTTTGCCGTTAGTACATTTTTATGTTTTTGAAAGAAATCTCTCACCAAGCCAAAGCCTGTATTTATTTGACAAAAAATAAAAAAGTAAAAATGTGACTAAATACAAATATATTTCATATTTTTATGATGTGAAAGTAGATTATTTTTATATTAATTTTCATCATCAGATTAAATCATTGTAACATGTTCATTTGTGCTCTAGGGAAAATACAATGTAAAAAATTTAATGACAAAAAGTCAAGGCAACAAATATTTTTATGTTAGGGTTAGGATATTTTAATAACACAATCAGGTTTCAAATAAATTGTTTAAATTATACAAAGTTTAACTTAATTTTGATCAGTTCGATTGATGTTGAGATGACTCGAAAAGTTAATTTGATTCAACAACAAAAATGTAAGGCAGCGATTTTTGTTTATAGTGTACAAATCTGTATTTCTTTTGTTAATAGAAAGTTCAAAAGAACAGAATTTTATGGTGGCCAAGACAGTACAAATGCACTGCAAGTTAAGAAAACATATGCAAATAGAAAAACTCTAACAAAGAGTTCGCAACACACTTGCACACAAATTCTCACAACACATGCAAATACAGAAACATGCTGCAAATAGCGCAGACCACTATGCATATGTGTCGTGGGACCCATAGGTTTTTTTCTTGTGTGTGATGTTTCTAAACAAATTTCGAGAGAAGCACGTGCGTGTGATTGACAGGTTTGCTCTTGCATTAGCAATCGTAGGCCCCGTTTACACTGTCTGGTCTTGATGCCCAATTCCGATTTGTTGCCTATATCTGATTTATTTTTCCTGTCCGTTTACACATTCTTTCAATTGTGACCCATATCCGATTAATGTGTTTACACTTGCCATACATTTTACGACGTGCGCATGCATAAAGGTGTGTTCTAGCATCTGTGCCAGACTAGCTACGAAGAAATTGTCTTGCTTTTAGTTCTGCAAAACACGTGAAGATCGCCCAACTTTAAAATGATTTTGAGGCAGAGGAGAAGGGAAAGGGCCATCATCACAGCTTGCGCCTATGGTTTATAAATGGTGTCCTCCACTATTCAGAGGAATTTGTGGGTACGAGAGAGATCTCAGGTCTGGTCGGAGCAAATTGTGACGACTGACCACTTTCCTCCTCCATGTTTCCTCTGTTGTTGTTTACCGCTTCGGTTTCCACACACGCTCTTCCTTCTATGTCAATAACCGTGGAGTAGTACCACAATGTCACAAGTTTATTAACGTACAAATCGGAATGCCTCAATAAATCCAATCTGCCTGTTTACATGATAGTCACATTGTCACATATCCAATTTATATCTGATTTATTTCCACATATGAAGGAGGCCTGAAACCGATCGCTAAATATCCAAATGCATGGAGTTTTTCCGTGTTTACACGGTCATAGAACAGATCCGATCTGTGTCACATATGAGCAAAAAAAATGTAATTGGGTCATATTTAACTGGCAGTGTAAACGGGGCCTTACACTCATCCAGTCAGTGAGAAGAATCCTTATAAATAACCAAATCACCATGCCTCAACCATCTTTCGATTTCTCAGCATTCCTCCACCACCCCGACTCCACTCCCCCTTTCGCCTTCAGTTGAAGAGAATGGGGGAGTTTTTGCAAGACCGGGCCTGAGCTTGGACCACTCTCTCCCAATTAAGGGGAGAGCCCCAAGCTGGACAATCTTTCCAAGCTCAGAGCTTTTCCCTGGGACAGCACGCCAAATACGCTTCATTCAGTCAAGCATTCGCTAAGAGCAAACTCTTGAATGTTTGTTTTAATGACCTGGCCATGCGCCATTTTCATTTATTCATTTTCTTTTGGGCTTAGCCCTTTTAGTAATCTGGGGTCGCCACAGCGGAATGAACCACCAACTTATCCAGCACATGTTTTACGCAGCAGATACCCTTCCAGGTGCAACCCATCACTGGGAAACATCCATACACACTCATTCACACACATACACTATGGACAATTTTAGCCTACCCAATTGTCCTGTACCTCCATCTTTGGACTTGTGGGGGAAACCGGAGCACCCGGAGCAAACCCATGCGCACACGGGGAGAACATGGAAACTCCACACAGAAATGCAAACTGACCCAGCTGAGGCTCGAACCAGCGACCTTCTTGCTGTGAGGCGACAGCACTACCTATTGCACCACTGCATCACCATGCATCATTTTATTTTTTATTATTTTTCACTTCTGAGAGTAACTCTTGCAAACTTGTTATTAAAATAACTTTATTTAACATTAATACTTACATTAATATGCTGCAACTAGCGCAGACCATGATGCAAATGTGTCCAGGGACCCCAACGTTTTTTTGTTTGTTTGTTTGTTTTTATGTCCTGGCCATACAGCATCTTGTTGTTTGTATATTTTTAGTTCTGACAGTAACTCTAGTGAACATTGCATTAAAATAACGTTTCATTTAATGTTAATTGTGCAATTTGTGAATTAGGCCTAAAAATATATAAACAAGAAAGAACAGTATAAAAGTCAAAGTTTCTTAAACCTCTTAAATCTCTGAGAGCACCACTGACTCGGATTCGTCACTTTTTGGGGTCCCCCAACAAATTTATGTTGTGGTATGTGCTATTTGCATCATGTTTCTATATTTGCACGTGTTTGTGAGAATTTGTGCCATATCATACACCCGGTGCAATAAGGCGCAAGACATGTATGGCGCGATTTGTTGATATTTTCAGACCAGTGCAACCCTAATTTTCACATTTTGCACCATATTGTTTAAATAGCAAATCCATTTGCGCCACTTTGTGGACTCATGTGTATTTCCGTCTAAAAAAGAGGTGTGTTAAGGCGCATTGTTGGCGCATTGCTATTTTGAGGAACTAAAATAGACCGCGCCATTGACCATCTAAAAGCTGGTCTAACGTCCAGCACAGAGTGCATTAGTTATGCGCCTATGTGGGTCCAAACGCTTAGACATTGCTTAATACACACTGGATGTACAGCAATACACAAATATCTTAATATATGAAAAAATAGGATTAAAATGTTACAAAAATTATTATTTTCTACATAAATGTAAAACCACTACCTCCATGCCTCATCTCAGGGGTGGGCCTTTTAGTTTATTCATGACACTTTGCATTTGTATAATGTTATTATTTTTAGCAGTATTATTTATTATATGCACATTTATATTTATTTTAATAAAAATAAGTATAGGTTTGTCCACCTGTCTCGTTTTGTAGATGTCTGCATCACTATATGGGACATAAGAATAGGACATGTGTTTGGATATAACTCATTTTTTTTACCTCACTTTATTATTGTTGTTCATTTATTCGTTTGCTGGAAATTAAAACTGAATTTAGAAATAGTTTTGAAACAAATCTTTGCGCTTAACAAATGAAATTAAATATGTAGGCTAATGTATGTCTTCAGTGCAGTGCGTACAACAATGTTTCCTTATCCACGAAAGTAAAGGAGCAAAGAGTAAAAGTAAGGTAAAGAGAAAGTGGGCGAATGAAGGAAGCTTTATCCTCGCACTGCAGATGATCTGTTTAACTCGCTAGCGAAGTATTCAGTTTTTCCACCTACTAAGTCTGCCCTGTAAATAGCAAATTTGCCATGGTGCGACACAACTGACTCTTAAAGGGAATGTGAGATGAGACTCTGATTGGTTTAATGCGCGTTATGCTCAAAACTCATTAAGAGAATAAGCGCAGCCCTGTTAGACCATGCGCTGTGGCGCAAAGCATATTTTTCCGTCCTTAAAATAGCAATTCGGACACAACCTTAATGCTTTTGCGCCATTCGCTTTAGACGTTGCGTCGTTAAAATAGAGCCCTTTAAGTGCGAGTGTGTTGTCAAACTGATAAAAATGTTTTCAGTTGGTTATTGTTTTTGTATCTGCATGTGTTTTTCTAAATTGCAGTGCATTTGAGCTCTCTCGGCTACCCTATAATTAGCTTTTGATCAACTTTATGTTTGTATTTATTTTCTATTTCTGTGGACTGTTTTTTTTGGCAAATCTAGCAATCCACTGTGATTTACCATAAACTTATTGCTTCTATTTGCAAACTGTACTCCAATCTTTAATTGCAGTCAGTAACTGTAAACATTATTACCCCAAATGCCTTCGCCTTAGGTCATTTTATTCTTTGAGCTCACATACACATGCATGCACACAGACCTGTAAACACACTCACAAATGCAGTTGGACAGACAGTGCGGTCTAGTTACACACAGGCTCCAGGACTCACATCTGAATTTCTGGAGCCGAGAAGACAGGTTGGGGAAACGTCAGTCACCATAGGGAATAGACACAGCCCATATCTGGAGATCAAACACATTCAAATGTACCCTATATATAGCTCAAGCAGGGCATGTAGAGGCTGCTTTCCTCCCAGATGAGTCAAATCCAGTTGGATTTTGTGAATGTAGTTGCATCACTAGGAATGAAGAATGAGCTGTGTGTTTTCCATGGTGTAGACAATGCAGACGAGATTGTAGAATCCAGAAGTAACACAAAATTATATAGAATCTGACATAAAAGGACTGTTCATATGATCATATTCTGCTTTGAACTGGTGTTTGTGAATAATAATATTTTAAATATGAAGTCTACATTCACTAAGCCAAGTGAAAATGAATGAATGAATAATAAGACATAAACTAAACTGACTGTTCATATGATGAAAACTAAAAAGGACTGTTCATATGATCATATTCTGCTTTGAACTGGTGTCTGTGAATAATAATATTTTAAATATGAAGTCTACATTCACTAAGCTAAGTGAAAATGAATGAATGAATAATAAGACATAAACTAAACTGACCCACATTCACACACACACACACACACACACACACACACACAATGTCCAACGTCCAAGCTAAAATCAACCAAATATTGATGTCTAATGATGTTGCAGCTTGACTTTGTGTGGACGTTACCACTATGACGTCTATCAGATGTTGTATTTTGATTGCCATACCTGACAAATGAATGTCACTATTTGATGAATGACATTGATTTAAGATGTTGGCTCGATGTTGGATTTTGGTCACTTTCCAACACAACCTAATATCAACTAAATATCAACGTCATTTGATGTCGTTATTGGCCATCAAAATAACGTTGTCCTTAGATGCTGGCTAGACATAGAATTTTGGTCACCTAATGTCACGATCTAAGTCTAACCTAATAATAAAGTCTCATGACGTTGTTTGCCTGCTGGGTAGTTTTTATGATATTGTCCCAGCAAGCATTTTTTTTAAAGATGTCTAATAGATGTCTAATAGATGTCTAAACATAGTCATCTTGGCTAAAACAAGGCTAAATTTGGGCTGTCAGTGAAAATTTAATAGACGGCTAAGAATAGGCCACAACTTGACTAGTCATCAAATAAACAGAAATTAATTACTACAGGGTGTCACGGTGGCGCAGTGGGTAACACAATCACCTCACAGCGAGAAGGTCGCTGGCTCGAGCCTCGGCTGGGCCAGTTGGCGTTTGTCACGGATTGGCCAGGCTCTTCCACCAGCATCACGCAACGATCACCGTCACCTGAGTATTAACCACGCACAGCTGCACCCAATCATTTCCATTCACTATATAAGCACACACCTCACTTCAGTCAGTGTCCGGTCTCGTTCCCACGAAGCGGACTCATAGCGAGTACCTCCTGGTAGTCACTATCACATTTATCCAATTGCTTGAACTTACTTGATCTCTGTCTCGTTCCAGTCTGTCCAGTGTTCCCGGTGTCCTGTCTGTATTGAGTGTGTCTTCAGTCTGTCTTCCCCGCAAGCCCTCTGGTGTGTGCATTCGGTTTCCCTCAGTGTCTGTCATCCATCCTGCTCAGAAGAAGGAACATCAGCTCATCCATACTACAGTCATATCCCCTTTGTTATCCTTATTTGCTCCGCTGCTGTAATAAACATCTTTCATAATATACTCACCTAACTTGTCCGTCTGCTTCCCTAACAGAAGACCGGAACCAAACAACAATACAGCATGAGCACTCCCGATCCCATTCAGGAGTTGGTGGACTCCCTGAAGAGAGTTTTAATGCCAGCTACTCCACTTCCCGAAGCACCACCAGCACCGAGCACTTCTTCACCGTCCACCCACTCATCCAGTCCCATGGCTCGACCAGCGCCCTACTCTGGCGGGGCGGAGGAGTGCAATGGCTTTCTATTACAATGTTCTCTGATATTCACAATGCAACCAGATTTATACCCCACAGATCGGTCCAAAATTGCCTTCATCATCTCCCTTCTCTCTGGGTCGGCTCTCCGGTGGGCTGAGACCATCTGGCAGCAAGCTGGGCCGGTAACCAATTCCATTCATAACTTTACCACATATTTCAAGGAGGTCTTTGGTCGTACAGATGGAGAAGTAGCAGCCGGAGAACAACTATATCATCTTAAGCAGGGAGCCATGTCCACCCAGGACTATGCGCTCCGGTTTCGGACTCTGGCTGCTGCTAGTGGATGGAATGAGCGATCTCTCCTAACAACTTACCGGCTCGGATTGGAGCCCAACCTGAGGTTACAGCTGGCAGCCCTCGACGATACTATGGGGTTGGAAAAATTCATCCAACAATCACTTCGATGTTCTGATCGTCTGAAGGTCTACCAGCATGATCTCCCATCAATCTCACAAGCACTCCTTCGTCCGCCAGAGCCAGTCGTCCCTCCAGAACCAGAACCTATGATTGTCGAGTCTGGTAGACTTACGATTACTGAGCGACAGAGGAGGCTGACCCGGGGTCTGTGTATGTACTGTGGTGCCGAAGGACATGTCAGGCTGGACTGTCCCATTCGTCCAGTACGTTCATTGGTGAGTGTGTTCAGTTCTCCCGTTGAAAAAATGCACCCTCTCACCACCAATGTTCAGTTAACTGCCCATTCTGTCTCTATTTCAGTCACGGCCCTCATCGACTCCGGGTCAGCCGGAAATTTCATCTCGCACGCCCTCTGTCGCCGCCTCCAGCTCCACACCGAAGCCTCGACGCACGTCTACCAGATTCAACCTATAACCACCGATATCCATTCCCAGGCACGTATCCATCGTAAATGTGAACCCGTCACCCTCAGAGTAGGGTTACTTCATAAGGAAGAAATTCAATTTCTGGTTCTGGAGGGAGCATCAATGGACATCATCTTAGGGCGCCCGTGGCTGGTGAAGCATGATCCCATCCTCTCTTGGGGCACCGGAGAAATCAAAAGATGGGGTAAAGAATGCGTCTCCAGCTGTTTTCCTGACCTACCCTTGCAGATCCAGAGACCCATAATTGTCTATGTCACGTCTGTCGAAAGTCCAGTTGAGAAACAATCCATCCAGATCCCGAAGATCTACTCCTCATACGAGGACGTATTTTGCCCCAAGAGAGCTTCCCAGCTACCTCCACATCGGCCATGGGACTGCGCCATCGACCTGCTTCCTGATGCTCCTATGCCCAGAGGTAGGATCTACCCGTTGTCCCTTCCAGAAACTAAGGCCATAGAGGAGTACATTCAGGAGGCTCTGAGTCAGGGGTATATTCGCCAGTCTACGTCACTCGCTGCTTCAAGCTTCTTCTTCGTGGCCAAGAAGGATGGAGGGCTGCGGCCATGTATAGATTACCGAGTTCTAAACCAAGGCACCATCAAGTTCAGGTACCCACTTCCTCTCGTCCCTGCGGCCCTGGAACAACTCCGATCTGCCCGGATATTCACCAAGTTGGACCTCCGCAGCGCATACAACCTGGTACGAATACGCGAGGGGGACGAATGGAAGACGGCGTTTGTGACCCCTACTGGGCACTACGAATACCTGGTCATGCCCTATGGTCTGGTCAACGCCCCCTCCGTATTCCAGAATTTCATACATGAAGTCCTCCGGGAGTTCCTCCATGTCTCCGTCATTGTATATATTGATGATATCCTGATTTACTTCCGGAGTGAGGCCGAACATCGCCACCACGTTGCGGAGGTCCTACAAACCCTACGGAACCATAAATTGTACCTCAAGGCTGAGAAGTGCTCATTTCACTTACCATCTGTTCAGTTCCTCGGATACATCATCGACCGAAAAGGGGTTCGCATGGACGAGGGGAAGGTCACTTCCGTCATCTCCTGGCCTGAACCTAAAACCATTAAAGAACTCCAACGATTCCTAGGGTTTGCCAATTTTTATCGACGTTTTATCCTCAACTACAGTCTTATCACCGCTCCGCTCACCAACCTCCTAAAAAATCAACCCAAAACGCTATCCTGGTCACCCGAAGCTGCCGCAGCCTTCCAAAAACTCAAGAAGTCCTTCACGCAGGCTCCACTCCTGACTCACCCCAATCCCGACTTACCTTTCGTGGTCGAGGTGGATGCATCGACCACCGGAGTAGGAGCCATCTTGTCACAGCTCCATGGTAATCCCTCACTACTCCATCCATGCGCCTACTTCTCCCGAAAGCTCAGCCCGGCGGAAAGGAACTATGACATCGGAAACCGTGAACTTCTAGCCATTAAGCTTGCCCTGGAGGAGTGGCGACACTGGTTGGAAGGAGCTAAACACCCATTCCAGGTGATCACCGATCACAAAAACTTGCAGTACCTTAAAGAGGCAAAAAGACTGTCCTCGTCAAGCCCGATGGTCCTTATTCTTCTCCAGATTTCAGTTCTCCATATCATATCGACCAGGATCCAAAAACATCCGGGCGGATGCACTCTCCAGAATCCATGACCAACAGGAAATAAGTGAGACCCCGGCCAACATCCTCCCAGATCACATCACTGTCTGTCCCATCACCTGGTCCGCTCCAACAGTTGTCGCCACCCCAGAATCCAGAACTCCGCCGGGCTGTCCCCCCAATCGACGATTCATCCCTGAAAATCAACGGGTAGATCTTATTCACTCCAGTCATACCTCTCTGGGCACAGGGCATCCCGGGGCCAACAACACCCTCTCGCTGCTATCCCAACGCTTCTGGTGGCCGAACATGGCGAGGGATGTTAGGAGATACATCCAAGGCTGTAGGGAATGTGCCATGTCAAAGAGTCCTCGTCATCTACCTGCAGGAAAACTCCATCCCTTGCCCATCCCAAACCGCCCCTGGTCACACCTAGGAGTTGACTTCATGACAGACCTCCCATCGTCTGAAGGTAATACTTGCATATTAGTCATTGTAGATCGATTTTCCAAATTCTGTCGTCTGATTCCTCTGAAGGGTCTACCCACAGCCCTAGAAACCGCTGAGAACCTATTTAACCATGTCTTTCGATGTTTTGGGCTACCTGAAGACATAGTCTCGGACCGAGGACCCCAATTCATCTCCAGACTATGGAAAGCCTTTTTTAGACTCCTAGGTGTGACCGTCAGCCTCTCGTCTGGCTATCACCCACAGACCAACGGCCAGACTGAGAGGAAAATCCAAGAAGTGGGGCGGTTCCTCAGGACCTTCTGTCACGGTCATCAGAACTCCTGGAGCCAGTTTCTGGGCTGGGCGGAATATGCCCAGAATTCCCTGCGGCAACCTACCACCGGACTTACGTCATTCCAGTGTATTCTGGGCTTCCAACCTCCACTCTTTCCCTGGGATGGCGAACCTTCTGACGTCCCCGCAGTGGATTACTGGTTCCGGGAGAGCGAGAGGGTCTGGGACGATGCTCATCACCATCTCCAGAGGGCAGTTCGCCGAGCCAAGGAGGTGTCAGACAAGAAGAGGATTCCTGGACCTGCCTATGCTCCGGGGCAGAAAGTTTGGCTCTCCACCAGAGACATCCGCTTGCGACTGCCCTCCCGAAAACTTAGTCCCAGATTTGTTGGTCCCTTCACCATCCTGGAACAGGTCAACCCAGTCACCTATAAGTTACAGCTACCACCACAATATAGAATCCACCCCACATTCCACGTATCACTCCTTAAACCCTTTCACGACCCTCTGATTCCCTCCACAGAGCCTGGCCATGAAGAGGAACCCCCTCTCCCACTGATGTCAGAAGAAGGGTCAATATACAAAGTCAAGGACATTCTACGGTCCCGACGTCGTGGTGGTCATCTGGAATACCTCGTAGACTGGGAGGGATATGGTCCAGAAGAGAGGTCTTGGGTCCCCTGATCCGACATATTAGATCCCGCACTTATGGAGGAGTTCCACTCCAATCACCCCGAGTTCCCAGCACCTCGTGGACGAGGTAGACCACCACGGCGTCGGCGGTCTAGGCCCTCAGGAGCGGGCCCTGGGGAGGGGGGTAATGTCACGGATTGGCCAGGCTCTTCCACCAGCATCACGCAACGATCACCGTCACCTGAGTATTAACCACGCACAGCTGCACCCAATCACTTCCATTCACTATATAAGCACACACCTCACTTTAGTCAGTGTCCGGTCTCGTTCCCACGAAGCGGACTCATAGCGAGTACCTCCTGGTAGTCACTATCACATTTATCCAATTGCTTGAACTTACTTGATCTCTGTCTCGTTCCAGTCTGTCCAGTGTTCCCGGTGTCCTGTCTGTATTGAGTGTGTCTTCAGTCTGTCTTCCCCGCAAGCCCTCTGGTGTGTGCATTCGGTCTCCCTCAGTGTCTGTCATCCATCCTGCTCAGAAGAAGGAACATCAGCTCATCCATACTACAGTCATATCCCCTTTGTTATCCTTATTTGCTCCGCTGCTGTAATAAACATCTTTCATAATATACTCACCTAACTTGTCCGTCTGCTTCCCTAACAGCGTTTCTGTGTGGGGTTTGCTTGTTCTCCCCGTGTTTGCATGGGTTTCTTCTTGGTGCTCCAGTTTCCCCCACAAGTACAAAGGCATGCGCTATAGGTGAATTGGGAACACTAAATTGGCCGTAGTGTATGTGAGTAAATTTATGTATAAGTGAAGTGTATATATTAAAAAAAAATTTATATAATATAAATACAAAATTTCATCAGCCGGTATCAAAGTCGGATGGTTCTCTTCACCTTTGCTGCTGCTGCTGCTGCTGCTGCTTCTTCTAACCATCTTCTTCCATGGATGCCTCCCTATTCCCTTTGGATGCATAAGCAACTGAAAAAGGGAAGTGACTGAACTATTATGGTGTTTATCTGAAGACCTGCCATTTACCTGATGAACTGTGTATGAGTTTACTTACCTTCTGATGTTCCCCAGAATGAACTGTGTGAGACCGCTAACATCAGATGTTTACTTTGTGAGCTGTTGTTGATATCTCTAACATCCATAACACCCCTCTCCTGCATTCTCACTTTGATTCAGTGACTTTGTTTTAAATAAAACCCTTAAAAAACCTTCCTTGTGTGCCAGCTTGACGGCTGGTTTATTTCTGTGAGTTGTTCTGTAAAGGAATCCTTCATTTGGTTCTCAGATTTTTGTTCCCTATTAAAAAGACTTTACTAATGTTTAAACCCTGTCCTTGTCCTCAGCCCAACTGAATCTAAAGCTTTAATAGTTTTGTTGTTAAACATAATTTCAAAAAAGAAATGGCAAGTTTAAGTTGTTGTTGTTCAACAATATGAATAAACATGAAATTATAAATACATTCTACAAATAAATACTATTTTACAGTTGTCCCCATGTTTCTGTCAGCGAGAAGGTCACTGGTTTCAAGCCTCGACTTGGCCAGTTGGCGTTCCTGTGTGGAGATTGCATGTTCTCCCCGTGTTCGCATGGGTTTCCTCCTGGTGCTCCGGTTTCAAAGACATACACTATAGGTGAATTGGGTATTGTCCCCATGTTTCTGTCAGTCCTGTCACATTTGCATTATATTTAACATGCAATGTAACACGTTTAAGGATATGACTCGGAAGTGACATCATTTGATGGAGAAGCTGACAGTGATCAAGGATGCGTTCTATCATCGAATTGTATCATTGTATGACAACAAGCTTAAGGCTCAATCCCAATTCTATTTTGTACCCCGACCCCTTCCCCTTGGCCCTTGAAAAAGAATGTGAAGGGGAAGGGCTTCAAAATTTACCTCTAATAAATGGGACGTCATCATATGTCATCGCAATCTCTTGCTTCATATGAGATCGACAGTCGCGACTGCTTTAGTTATTCCAGTTGTGTTATTTTTTTGGTATTTATCTTCAGGAAATCACTGAAGTCATATATTATGTTATCATAATGATATAATGTGGCAATAAGATCGTATCTGTATTGCGCACTTACACAGTGGCCATATTCATTCAAATATGGATTTAAGTGGTCCTGAAAAATCTCTGTTTGAAGGGGTATCTAGCCCTTCACCTTAGCCCTACGCCTTCAAGCTAAAGAGAATTGGGACACCCCTAACCCTTCACGTGAACGCGCAAAACGAGGTGTAAGGGGAAGGGCTAAGGGGTAGAACTGTGATTGGGCCTAAGTCAGGCCCTGTCACAATTTTTTTAAAGTGAAAATGTACGTTTCTGGTAAATGTCCCTAATAATAAAAATTATTATTACTATTATTATTAGGGACATTTACCAGAAACTTACATTTTTACTTAATAATAATAATTATTATTATTATTATTAATTTAATCAAATAATAATAATAATAATATTAAATAATTTAAAACATATATTTTTTTTCAATTTAATGGAACAATTTCATTTAATTGTTTCCTGATTTTAAGAAATTAGCTAACATAAAATTTATAATTTAACGACTGAAGGGAAGTTTAGAAAAATCAAAACTAAAAAGTGTAAAGGGGAAAAAGCAGCACAGGCTCATTCTGAAAACGTTGTCATATATACATTCCCGGAGATTGCGAATTATGTATTATGAAGTGTGTGTGGCTGCATTTCGTCTTTAAAATCTTTTATGTGAAGCTGCTTTGACAAAATCTACATTGTAAAAGCGCTATACAAATATAGATGAATTGAATTGAATTTAAATGAATGCTACGGGGTAGTATGACGTCACTTCTTTTCATGCTTACCACCTTTTGCAGAGTTGACAACGACAATGGAGTTCGAGTTTGGCGAAGAATGGTTCCAGAAAGCAGTTAAGACAAAAACAAAAAATTTAATAAACAAGTAAATAACAGGGTGAGAATGTGGTAAAATCTAAAACTGTGGTAAAAATCAGGCGAGGGCTTTTCTTTATTGGGATTGCTTTTGAAAACACTGTTGGTTGTGTTTAGGGAAGGAGGGTCAGTTGATCGGTCAGTCAGTCATTCGACAGCGGCCTCTGGTGTATTTATGCTAGAAGAGAAGGCACGAAAGGCACTTGCGAGAGAAATTTAAGATCTAAAAAAGCATACACAGGGGTCCCTGGTGAATTTGCGAAAACAAAAACTGCAAAAAAACATAACTCCTGGGACATATTGGCGCTCTCTAGAAATGTATATAGTGGTGCGTTTTCAGAATGAGCCTGCCTTGGAAAAAGGGGAAAAATAATATGAATTTTATAGGGCCATATGAATAAAAGTTTTGATTTCTCATATTGACTATTCAAGCATTTTTAAATCTAGGACATCATAAAAGAAGGATTTATGTTTATTAACATTTTTTGCATTCCTGCAGTTTTCCAGCCAAAAACGATCTGCTAATGACAGAGATGGAACAAAGGCACTCATTCTTTGCACACAGAGTGAGTTTGTTCCCCTATTAAATCTTCCTCTAATCATAATGGCCTGTCAATGACTGTCTTTGAGCTTCCTTAAGGTATCTGAGCATCTTTACCGCTCAGCAGTTTCAGCCAGTACCCCATAAATGGGTCTGTTAGGAGATCCGACAGCACCATTTAAGGACTTCACATTCACAGTCTGATATTTGCTGGGGGATTGAGAGAGGAGGTATTCTTGTTCATTTGGAAAGTTTTCAAAAGGCACAAGAGATAGAAATAGCACAAATCCCGCATATCTCCAGGCTGTGGATTTAGCGTTCAGCTTGGATTCAGTGGATTTATTAGGACAGCGAGACTGGTAATGTCTTTTTCACAGACACAGAGGCTTTTCTGCTTCATTTAAATCTACAATTTTACATATTTTCCTCCCATGAAAAAAAATCAGTTGCTGGGTCACAGCTATACGTGTAACAGAGGCCAGCTATTGAAGTGCTCACCTCACTCACCTCACTTCTCTGACCTCTAAAGGTGCTCTATCGACAGATGCTAGAGGCCATGGTCTTTAGCCTCCTTGTTAGAGCAACCCACTCCCAAAGCATTGCCGGTTCAGTCCCAGCTCAGAGTGGGTTTGGTTCAATAGGATCAGTGGTTTACATTGGTGCCGTGACGTGGATGGGTGGTGAGTGCATCAGAGGCCAGCCATTGAAGTGCTGTGCAGGTAAACCTTACTCCTCTGACCTCTAAAGGTGCTTTAGCGACAGACGTAAGAGGCCAGGGTGTTTAGCCTTCTTGTAAGAGAAACTGACTCCCATGCAAAAAGTCGCCAGTTTGATCCCAGCTCGCAGCGGGTTGGGTGGTGTAGGACCGGTGGGGTTACATATGATACAATCAATATGGAATTACAGTGTTGTTGCTAGGGTTTCCTAGGGCATGGCTATATGGTTACTAAGATGTCCTAGTAAAATGCTAGCGCATTGTTGTGCTGTTACTAGGGTGAACCGCCAACTTATCCAGCATAGTTTTACACAGCGGATGCCTTTCCAGCTGCAACCTAGCACTGGGAAACACCCATACACTCTCACATTTACACATACACCATGGCCAATTTAGTTTATCCAATTCACTTATAGTGCATGTCTTTGGACTGTGGGGGGAACCAGAGCACTCGGAGGAAACCCACGCCAACACTGGGAGCAGCAAGGACTTGATCCAGCGACCTTCTTGCTGTGAGGCGACAGTGCTAACCACTGAGCCACGGTGCCCCCTGATACTGTACAACAATAATACATTTTTTTCATTACTGCAAGGCATTACTATGTGGTTGCTAATGTGTCATGGGTGGTCACTAGGATGACCTTGGTCATTGCAACATGGTAGAGTAAATTATCTCTACATATGGCTCAATTCCACAAAACACACTAATTATGATCAAATCATCGCCATTTACATCAGTTTAATTTGTTTGATTCCCCAACTCTCAAAAGTCACATAACATGGCTTTGTTTATTCAATAGTCCCATTGTATTATAGTGCTCCCAAGATGTAGAGCATAATAAAATAATAGGGAAGTCCGGAACCCAACACACAAGTGGTCGCAATACATGTTCAAATATCGGCTATTATATCTGTATATGTCGCCCACTTGCAGAGGTGGAAAGAGTACTGAAAAATCATACTCAAGTAAAAGTACCATTACTTGCCTAAAAATGTAGTGCAAGTAGAGTAAAAGTGTCTGTTGTAAATATTACTCACAGTATGAGTAAAAAGCCCTTTCAAAAGTACTCAAGAATAGTGAGTATTACGCTGTAAAAAGCTGATGCATTTACTTGTAATTAGTGGATGTGTGTACACATAACATTCTGTAGTGCATTAATTATTGCCCAACAGGCACACAAAATCATAAGATGTTAATATTAAGCTCCATTTAGTTCGATGTCAGGTGACCAAAATTCAATGTCTAGCCAGCTTCTAAAGACATTATTTTGTCTTTAGGCGTCTAAATATTATTTTGATTTAACCAACCAACCAAAATCCAAAGTCTCATAGACGTTATATTGGTACCGTCCACACATCATTAGATGTTGATATTTGGATGATTTTAGGTTGGACGTTGGACATTGACGTCGGCCTGATGTTGGGTTCTGACGTCAACACGATTTTTATTTCCAAACAAAATGCAACGTCCCCACGAAGTTGGGGTGCAACTTCAACCAGACATTATGTTGAGGTCTTGTGCCTGCTGAGTGTTCAGGGCCATTTTGGTGATCATGCAGTAAACATCCGTTCTAAATGTAATTTGATTGGACAGGAATCACAGGACTGATTTTTCTAATCCCCATAGGAATAAATAAAATAAATGAATAAAGTAGTGACTGCAGGTTGAAGGAAAGTAGTGGAGTAAAAGTACCAATACTGCACTTAAAATGTACTCAAGGGAATGTAAAAGTACACATTTTTAAAACTACTGAGTAAATTACAATTTCTGAGAAAAACTACTCAATTACAGTAATTTGAGTATTTGCAATTACAGTAGTTACTTTACACCACTGTCCACTTATGAGCACTTGTGAAATAATCATTAATACGATGGAAACAGGGACCTTAAAAGAAGATAATCACTAATATGTCTCCCTATACACAAAGCAGGAAAAGATGCTCAGAAATAAGGGAAAAAAAATGTTTTTATTTTGTTATAATAGATTTAACTGAACGGACATTTTAAGCTTGTTATCCATTGTCATATCTGGTCAAATACTGGCATTTTCCCTGCAGTGCAAATCATTGAGCTGAGCCCAGTGCAGCGACTGATTCTCGATAAGCTTTTAAGCTCTGAATGTCTCGCTGCTACTGTTTCCAAACAATATGTCAAATAAGCCATGCTTCTTTGAGCAGACCTGTTGATCATACAAGGTCATCGCAATCTTCAGGCCATTTGTGATATTTTAAAAGGATCAACAAGTTGCCGGAATATGCACAGGAAAAAGTGTTGCTCAGATTTAAATCTAACCCCAAAGGTCTGTTAAAAACAAAACCCAAATGAAAATTGGGGCATAGATTTTATTACATGTCTTGAAATGGAACAGTAAAAGCTATACTTGCTTTACAAACGTTAACAAGATAAACAGAAATGATTTGCAGCAATTTTAAAAAATCATTTAGATGTGTATCCCAGCTTAATTAGCTGGGATACACATTAATTAATTTACCTTCTGAAGTCATTGGTTAAGATGTGTAAACACTGTGGCTTTTTGAGCAGCATTGCATTACTGATTCAACCAATTGCATGAATTTGGGGCGGGGCTACACTATGGCAGTAATTGGGATACCTGTCTGAAAAAAATCATTTTTGCTAGTATGTTTTTTTGCCACTGGGTTGGGCCCTCTTTTGCCTTCGGAACTGCCTTAATCCTTCATGGCATAGATTCAACAAGGATCTGGAAATATTCCTCAGAGATTTTGGTCCATATTGACATGATAGCATCACGCAGTTGCTGCAGATTTGTCGGCTGCACATCCATGATGCGAATCTCCTGTTCCACCACATCCCAAAGATGCTCTATTGGATTGAGATCTGGTGACTGTGGAGGTCATTTGAGCACAGTGAACTCACTGTTATGTTCAAGAGACTGAATCTGAGAGGATTCACGCTTTATGACATGGCGTGTTATCCTACTGGAAGTAGCCATCAGAAGATGGGTACACTGTGGTCATAGTAGTGTACATTGTAGTGGTATAGTAGTGGTCATTGTAGCCTCAGTTTCCTGTTCTTAGCTGACAGAAGTGGCACCCGGTGTAGTCTTCTGCTGCTGTAGCCCATCCACCTCAAGGTTCGATGTGTTATTCGTTCAGAGATGCTCTTTTGCATACCTCAGTGGTAACGAGTGGTTATTTGAGTTACTGAAGCCTTTCTATCTGCTGGAACCAGTCTGGCCATTCTCCTCTGACCTCAACAAGGCATTTGCGCTCACAGAACTGCCGCTCACTGAATATTTTGACGTTTTCTGATCATTCTCTGTAAACCCTAGAGATGGTTGTGCGTGAAAATCCCAGTAGATCAGCAGTTTCTGAAATACTCAATCAGCCCGTCTGGCACCAACAACCATGCCACGTTCAAAGTCACTAAAATCACCTTTCTTTCCCATTCTGATGCTCGGTTTGACCTGCAGCAGATCGTCTTGACCATGTCTGCATGGTCAATGAATACATTAAGTTGCTGCCATGTGATTGGCTGATTAGAAATTTGCGTTAACAAGTAGTTGGACAGATGTACCTAATAAAGTGGACGGTAAGTGTAAGTCTTATACATTGTATCCCCTGAGGTCCACTGTCAAGTTGTACAGTTATAATTCACAATAATAGCTCGTTTTTACATCCGTTTTCGAAATCAATTTTCTAGATGCATGTGACGGATAGTGAACAATTGACTTATATATACACTATTCATATAAAAAAAAAAACAGATTGTCAAACAGATCTTTCAATTAAATGGCTTATTTCTAATGATTTATTTCAGATAATAGCTTAGTCTCCTTAAATTCTGCCTCTTTTTTTCAAGCTCAGATTCTGATCAACCTCCATTAAATCAAAATCCAGTAGACAGAAACAAGTCCCTACTCTGTTTTTACTTCTTTTTTACTAAACTGTTTCAATAGTACAAATGTCTGTCGCCTCTTCTGTTACATCACAAGGAAATACCTCATTTGCATGTAAAATGAGCACCAACTGCAGGTTTGTGTTCATGTTAATACGGTTTTAGCCACTTTGCAATCCTACATCAGACTGTAACATGATAACAAAGTTAAGCTCAAGGTATACCTAAGATTTTACTCATGTGTACATTGCATTTGATGTGCATTTTGTGCTAAGAGCAAATACAGTTTTTTTCCACACGCCCAGATTATACTTTGCTTGTTACACTTACATGACAGTTTACATGCAGCGAATGTTATGCAGATTTCATCACTAAAATATTATGTTTGCAATGAACATGGCATGCAGCTCATACATGCTTTTTGAATTGTTTTTGGACTGCTTAGTTTCACTAAAAGGTGTTCTTCAAAACACTGATCTAGTCTGTTGGCTCGGAGTTAGAAGAACAACACACTACTGAAGATGACAAAAACAAAATGTGCATTGGCAAGCACTTGTGTGAGTGGACGTGTCTGGGTTGATGAAATACAGGGGTCTGGAGATGAGTTAAAGGACATTCTTTTTGATCATAACTTTTGGAGATAGAAAACACAGACACTTGATGAGGATGAATTGTTCTAGTGCGCGTTTCAAACGCATGTGTTCATGCATTCTGTCAAATGTACTTTATAAGGCTTGTTTGGACTGTGTGCATATGCAGTTGAAGTCAGAAATATTAGCCCTCCTAAATTAGCCCCCTCTGTATATTTTTGTCCCCAATTTCTGTTTAACGGAAAGAAGACTTTTTCAACAAATTTCTAAACATAATAATTTTAATAACTAATTTTCTAATAACTGATTTATTTGATCTTTGCCATGATGACAGTCAGGCGCAGATTGGCCATCTAGCAATTCTGGCAAATGCCAGAAAGTCCGGACCATTTTTTAATATGTATTGTTTTTACATGCAGGCAGCTTTTATCTCTTGCAAGATGTTAATATGATGATGATGATGATGATGATTATGATTATGTATTTAACCCAATTGGTCACGACCCAATCAGAGGTTACACGGATGTAATCAAAATCTGGCAAGAATGTTAAACAAACAGTAAGTGCAACACCAGCTAATAGTCAGAGATGGGCCGTAAAAAAAGGAAAGGCGGTGGCAGAAAAGCTCAGAGAAAGCAAAAAAAGGGCTCTAAAATCAGATGTTGCCAAATACATAAAATTATCTGAAATATTCTCAAAAGGTTTAAATTCAGAGGACAGTATAGCGCGGTAGAGGAAGAAGAAAACAGAAAATATACTTCAAGTAATTTTCACGCCCTTCATGCAACTTCTGACAGTTTTTGACAGTAACCTATATTATGTTTATCAATCAATCAATTAAATATCTATTACATTTGGTACTGCTTATATTACATCTTTACACCAATATAAGTAGTGAATGTGTGTGTCCGTCGGTGGGGTTATGTGGGCTGGTGGGGCTACAGTGCCAGGGCTGAATTTTTGTCCCAGTCCGCCCCTGATGACAGTACATAATATTTTACTAGATATTTTTCAAGATGCTAGTATTCATCTTAAAGTGACCTTAAAAGGCTTAACTCGGTTAATTACGTTAACTAGGCAAGTTAGGGTAAGTCATAACTGTACATACACAAATTAGGTGTACATAAATAAAGTATACTTTAGGCTTAACAGTGAACGTGCTGCTCGCACATGTGCTTTGAACTGTTTTTGTTTTACTTTGTTGGTCTACAAGGTGTCAACACTGAACTTGACAGTTGTTTCACAGTTTGAATAGAAACAGAGGGGATGTGCACTGGATGGATAAAAACCCAAGTATACTTTGAGCTTTACACTGTGTCCTAGCTACACGTGAGCAACAAAGAATTTTGCTGTCTGCACCAAACATGTCGCGACAGAAATATTTAAATACCAGACATTCATTTAAATACCCGCCACTACACTGCAGACAAAATGGTAAGGGTTATAATCTAATACAATAAACCTCTTTGTAATAATTAAAAGCACAGTACTTAGTAAGGATGCACCAAATATTCGGCCACAGAAACTTTTTGGCCAAAACTGGCCCAAAAGAGCAGTTTCAGTTTTCGGTTTTTGGTTTCGGCTAAGAATTTTCATTTCAGTGCATCCCTAGTACACAGGCTACAGAGTGGCTGTTGTTGGTTTGGAGTCTGGAGTTCTGACTTTCATTTTTAAACCGTTAGCTAGCTATTTTATTTTCAAGATCTGAGATGAACTATCTGCTGCTGTTTTCAGTTTTATGGCAATAAATGTCAAGTAAAATGGTGTTCAAACTCACATTTGTAGCATTTAACACTGAATAAAGCACATAATCCGTTCCTGAGGTAATCATTGTCATTGTTGTTTATGCTGTTATTCAGCTGTGATGTCGCAAAAATAGAAAGCATTTATCACACACTCAATTTCCTTCAGCTTAGCCCCTGATTTATCAGGGGTCGCCACAGTGGAATGAACCGCTAATTACTCTGGCATATGTTCTATGTGGGCGACGCGGTGGCGCAGTGGGTAGCATGTTCGCCATACAGCAAGAAGGTCGCTGGTTCAAGCCTCGGCTTGGTCAGTTGGCATTTCTGTGTGGAGTTTGCATGTTCTTTCCGTGTTCGCATGGGTTTCCTCCGGGTGCTCCGGTTTCCCCCACAATTGGTATAGATGAATACATGAGGTATGCTAATATTGACCGCAGTATATAAGTGTGTGTTTGAATGAGTGTGTATGGATGTTTCCCAGTGATGGGTTGCAGCTGGAAGGGCATCCGCTGCGTAAAACATATACTGTATAAGTTGGTGGTTCATTCTGCTGTGGTGACCCCTTTTTAATAAAGGGACTAAACCAAAAAGAAAATTAATGAATGAATGTTCTATGGGATGGATGTCCTTCCAGCCGCACAGAAAGCATTTCTAAAATAAAAATTTTGCGTGTCACCACCAAGAAGGGTTAGGACAAAAACTTGCTTTTACATGGAAAAGAGAGCTTTTATTCAACCCAGGCTAATTGTGGATATGTTCTCAGGTCTACATTTCTGGGAACTGCGAAATATGTACCCAGAGCTATGTCTGCTAGCAGTTATTGTTTTCGCAAATCCATCAGAGGCTGCTGTGTACATTTTTGATGATCTCAAATTTCTCTCATACATGTTATTTGTGTATTCTCTTCTCGTTTAAATCAGCTGGCTGTACACTGACCCAGCCGATAACGTATAAAAAAGTAATCTAGAAGAGAAAAGCCATTGAGGCCTGGTGATTTTACCATATTTTCTGCCTGATGTTTATTTATTTTTTGCTTTTGTTTAAGCTGGTTTCTGAAACCGTGAACACTTGAACCCTGTCGCGGTCCTCTACGCTCTGCATCCCAAGTCCATTGGTGTACGTGGTGAGCTACTGAGCAAACTGGTAACACCAGAAAAGCAGTCCATATGGAGGTAAGTGGTCAGCGGTAGCACAAAAAAATCAGAAGATGCTGGCGAAATCATACCGCCCCATATCGTTCGTTTCACACACAAAATGAAGCTAGATGTAGCCCCAGGTACATATTTGTGGTTTCCCAGCAATGTAGACCTGGGTATGTATCCACAATGAGCCTGTGTTGCTATTATTGCATGTCGCGGCATTGAATCGCATGTAGTTAGGACACAGTGTTAGGAATTATTATCAGTCACATGACACCAGAAACATGAGTATTTCAGAGTTTTTTGCAGTAAATTTTTAAAAAATTATGTTTTGAGGCAAGTTGCGATATCATTTCCTATTTTAATAAACTAATTTTGATTCCTTGTCATATGAGCCTTTAGAGTGGTTTGTAAAAGACCTCAGTTTCTCTTTCTGCACCAGCATGCTGCAGACCTACTGTTACCACCAGAGATCTCCTGCACTGCTGCGTGTACTGGCTCGCTCTCGGCCCTGCAACCGCAGCATCTCCAGCACACTTCTGGCATAGACGTCGCGCAAGTTCACCCCTATCGCTGACATATCTGAGGCTGAGCTGCGGGTCAGTCTCTTCAGCACCTCCCCATGCCTCAGTGCAGCTTCCTTCATTTTAAGAGTGAAGTAGCAGGCAGAGAATCGGTCATTGATGATGGCGATGGGCAGTGCCAGGATGAGGATTCCTGATAGGATGCAGATGAAGGCCATCACCTTCCCAACAGCTGTGTCTGGACGGATGTCCCCATACCCTACCGTGGTCATGGATGTAGTGGCCCACCACCAGGCACTGGGCACATTGGTGAAGGTGGTTTCTGGCGTGTCATGTTCAATAGCGTACTCCAGTGTAGCAAAGATGGAGATGCCCACAGATAGGAACAGCATCAGAAGACCAACTTCCTCATAGCACTGGGCGATCGTCATGCCCAAAGACTTAAGACCTGATGACCAACAAAAAGAAAAGATAAAGTTTCTCAATCTAAAGATATTATAGAAATAAATGCCTTGTCATGTACATTTGTCCATCAAGATTCAAACATTCCAAGATGTAGGTGACAATATTTCTTCAGTAGCACATTTAAATAAGATTTTTTTGGTGAAAGTCCAAAAACATATCCACAATGTGAACATGCTAAGGATATCTGTGAAAGAAGGCTGCGGATTAAAGGTTATGAACCTTAAAATAATGCTTCAAGCGTTCACACTTAGCTGATGACTGATTATAAAGCTTGTTTGGCATGCTGTTCCAGGAGAGAGCCCTGAGCTCATAAGATCCTCGAGCCCGGGGCTCCCTCCCGTTAGCAAGGTGAGAGGGGAGTTTGAGCTTAGGTAGATCTCGAGAACTCCCCAGCTGTAGTAACTAATAAACAGATAGTGATTGCTCTTAAGAGATAACTATTTACTAGGAGCAGGTCTATGGTGCCGATTTGGATTAGTCAATTAACTTAAGTTGCATGTTTTTGGATGGTGGGAGGAAACCGGGGAACCCAGGGGTAACCCATGTGAGCACGGGGAGAATGTGTAAACTCCACATAGAAACATCAGCTGGCTTGGTAAGGACTAGAACCAGTGACGTTCTTGCTGTGAGGCAACAGTGCTAACCACTGGGCCACCGTGCCACCCATCTAGGAAAGGAGGACGAGTAGGGGTGGAAGGGGGGATTCTTCAAAACGAAGATGGCTGTCATATGGAACTTAGGGTATTTATTTGTGGCTCAGGAATCGTCTGATTGGTGAATCATAAATTAAATAATACAGGGCCAGCTACAAGCAATCATAAGCACGTGATCCTCTCGAAATTAGTTTATAAATAAACTTCACTTAGTTCCTTCCACAGATGGATTGTTTGATGTCAATGTATCATCAGCACAGGAGCCACTGCTATTAGTTTTGTTTTTTCCTGTATTTATTTTCTCTCTACTCTCCTTAAAGTCCTGGTAGCCTTTAACTTTAATGAATCCCCAATGGATCACCGTTTCAGTTTCAAATCTTGTTTTAATGTTCTACAAAGGTATCTTGGATGGCCATCCATTTGAATTGAATTCCATTTAAAATTTTTGCTCACACAATGGAAATCAATGGGAATCTAAACTCTTAGACTAATACAACTTTTTACAATTATATTTAGGGCTGTTTTTTTGGAGCATTTTTTAAAATGTGTATGCGTTGATTTGCAGTACGTTTGCCGTCTTTTCTCAATTTGCTGTTTTTTTTTGTAATCACATGTGTTTTTTTAAACTGCAACATGTTAAGCTCTATCAGCCACCACACTGTCAAACAGTTACATAACATTCATCAAAAGTAAATGCATTAAACTAATTGTAATAATTATTGTTGCAATAGGGCAGCACGGTGGCTCAGTGGTTAGCACTGTCGCCTCACAGCAAGAAGGTCGCTGGTTTGAGTCCTGTTGAGTCCAGCTGGTGTTTCTGTGTTGGCAGGTTCTCCCTGTGTTGGCAAGGGTTTCCTCCAGCTGCTCCAAAGACATGTGCTATAGGTGAGTTGATTAAACTAAATTGGCCGTAGTGTATATGTGTGAATGTGAGAGAGTATCCTGGGTGTTTCCCCGTACTGGGTTGCAGCTGGAAGGGCATTAGTTGTGTAAAACATATGCTCGATAAGTTGGCAGTTCATTCCACTGTGGCGACCCCTGATGGATAAAGGGACTAAGCTGAAGTAAAATGAACGAATGAATTGTTGTAATTAACAAATGAGCACATGTTGTAAAAAGTAACTTTAGGAGTAAAATAAAATGATATTTTATTTCCACAACAATTTTTCAGAATTGGATGCCCTTTTTCAGTATAACTAGATTTAATTTTAATGTAATTTTAACATGATTACCGCACACCAAGAGAATAGAGAGCACTACTAAATGTAATTAACCTAATTGCTTAATTACTGTTAACCTTAAAACAGTAGCACAAAAAGAGAGGCCTTTCAAATCATTAGGGAAGGAGAAACACTGCTGCGTTTTCAAATAATTAGTGTAATTATGGTTAACATCACAAGAGCCAGCTACAAATGTGTGCGTTTTTTTTTTAACATGTTGCTCAAACGAATTTTGTTTTTGACCCAATTTGCTATTGGTCAGTTGAAGTGTAGCCAGTGATTACTGAACAATTTGCTTGCCAAATTCACATCTCTCATAAGATACAATGAAAATTTGATTCAGTGACGGCATTATTTTATTTTGGGTGCAACATGTTCTACAGACAGTACATGAAGTCCTTTTAGTGATCAATGAAACAGATTTTTATATGGAAACAAGTTAAAGCTTGAATGTATAGCTATAGGTATTGTGTAGAAGCACTATTCAACTGCTCTAACATGCATCACTTGAATGCATGCTGTACATTGTGCTGTTTTATATAGGTTAGATCCACAGCAGGTTTAATCCGCCACTGTGTGATTCTTACAGCGAAGGATCAGTCAATAAGAAGTAACAACGGTAATGAAATCCTTCTAGCCTTTAAATATAGACACCTGAGAACGGCTGCTACACTTTCTCACTCCAAAATGGCACGGCTTTCCAAGAAATGCTTTATTTATTTCTTTTTTTAGCCTCCGCACTGAATACATTTGCAGAACGAAAATCAAGCATCTGAAGTCGACATCTAGCCTACTTACTGTGCATATCAAAGCATGTACTTTTAGCATTCAAGGTAGAAACTGTATTTTTGTCATTGATACTTCTCACATCTGAGGAGCTGGAGTCAACATAAGTGCCTGCTAAGAAATAGATGTCTATTTTGAGAAAATGAAAGTGCACTGGGGAACACTCAGAAGATCGACATTCAATTGAATTAGTTTTCCATTCATACTGGTTTTGTCCTCATATTTTGTTTTGAGGACTGTCTGCTTGCCTCTTTTTTCATTTGGTTTATGTCTTCTGATCAGATTAGCTACTACTGTGGAAAAAAACAAACACATTTGGTAGAGAGACAGTGAATACCGCAGACATCAGCGGCCCTATTATTAAAATGTGTCGGATATGAAAATAGGCTCTGCCGTTCCCTTGGTGGATTATCTGTCAGTGTTTACTTCTGATATTTATCCTGAGACATTGTCTGCTATAAAATGTGTTAAGTCTAAATGGCATTCCTGTGAAAAATGTTTGGTTTGCTGCACTGTAAAAAATGCAGGGTTCCATACAATTCATTATTGTACCAACACAAATCAATTAAGTTACCTTACTTTTATTTAACAAATTTTAGTAGATTGAGCTTAAAATAATTAAGTAGTCCCAACAAAATCTCAAGAATTGTGTTGTTTCAGCTCATTTTGAAGAAGTAGTTCGAACAAGCAACAAAAAAAGTTTTTGATTGTACAGTGGTCCCTCACTATAGCGCGCTTCACGTTTTGTGACCTTGCAGGTTTGCTGACTTTTTTTGTGCAATTTGACAGGCTTTTTTTTTTACAGCTCATTATGTTCTGTGTCCTGATTGGCTGTAGACCAGGGCTATTCAATTGGCAGCCCACAGGCCGAGGCAATATGTTCCGGCCCTCCAAATAGTGTGGCCAAGACATTCGCTATAAACATGGCCAAAACAGTCGCTATAGTTATGAAGTGACGTGCGTCTGTTCAATACTGCACAAGCTGCAGTTGAAGGCTGCGCAGAGAGTGAATCACCTGACATTAAGCGAGTGAGTGGAGCAGCCGAAAACATTTGAATATGTTTGTAGAAAAGGCCTTTTGTGCAGTGCACTGATATCGTTTATAGGGATGCAATGATTCACTGTTGACCGCTCTTTAATTCATTACGTGTAAAAAATCGTGAAGGCTTCTCAACGCCACGTTTCTATTGCACGGAACAAAACTGCTACAACTAAACAAAGTTATGCCAGCTGTGCGCTAGTTTAAAGTTTAAAGCTTATACCGAGGCTAATACACACACACATTGGATTAACTATAGCAGCAGGCCATTCCCATATTGTGTCTTTTCCGCGTGCAAGTTTATTATTTCGTATGGAGACGCATTCATATAAGGAGTGGTGCGGGCACGTTTACACGTAATTACACAGTGGAAATGATCTCACACGTGGTGAGAGATGTGCGTGGCTTTCAGTGCAATGTAAACAAAAGATATGTTAGACGAATTATTACAAATTATTAAAATGTTTATAGATATATGAATGCAGATAATAACAACAGTTCATTTGAATTCTTAAATAATATAAAGCTTAAATTAACATTATACAATTACTATTTTTTATTTATTCTTATTTTTATTTATTTATTCATTGTTCTGTCATTTATTTTCATTGTAAAATTATCACTCATGTTTAAATCAAAAACTTTTTCATTTATTTTTAAGTCCAAAGAGTGAAATGGACTATTGTTTGTGTTTTATTAATATTTTGTACTGTATTTGGTTACTGAGCAGCAATAAACACTTTAAAATATAAGCAGTTTTCTTGAGATTTTCTAAACTAGTAGTGTTTTGAATTTAATAAATGTATAAAAACCGTAATAACCGTGAAACCATGATTATTCTTCAGATTATATAATCGTACAACTAAAATCTACAATTATTGCATCCCTAATTGTTAAGCAGTTTAAAACATAGCCGGTGTCTGAATGTAGAAGAAGCCTACTTGAGCAATACACTGATTTTGTGCCTCAAAATACAACATTTGAATATGTTTGTAAAAAAAAGCCACATTGTGCAATGCAGTGATGTTATGTAGTTTCATTATACAACACATTAACGTTTTAATGTAGAAAAAGCCAACGTGAGTGTCTTAGGGAGCAAAAATACAGCATATGGGCTCTTATTTGCTGTTGTGTTACCACTCATATTGCAAGTCATATCTCACTGACCCCTCACTTGGGATGCTTTTCATGAACTGGTTCCCATCCTCTGTGTCTCCTGTACAGTACAGAATGTGTTTGCCAAATTAAAATAAATCTTTCATCGCTAGCAGTGCGAGTTCCAACAAGGATGCAGAAAGGGTTGTACCTGTCCGCAACAAGACCATCGTAAAGGGGGTCGCACACTAGATGTGCCACACCATGTATTTCTCACAGTAAGAAGTAATGGAGAAGACAATAAATGGAGAAGATGCGCTCGTTACCGATCTGATGTTGGAACCCAATGGTGGTGTTTTCAGATAAATGACATGACCCAGCCGCAAAGACGTTCATTATTATAAATATCAACACTGACAAAACTCTCTTAGTGCACTAGACTGATCTACCAGATGCAGTGACTTGACGCAAATAACAGCAATAAATGCAACCCACTAGCCTAATGTGAGTAATTTAGGTGAACTGACATAACACAAAATAAAAAAAGAATAAACCTCTGAATGCATGTTCATTGAAAAACAACAACAACAACAACAAAATAAACAATCTTGAAAAAAATCCCCTTTTAACAATCATCAGTTTACTTTCACTGTAGTTGAATAAAATGGTTTAATTTGTATTATTATTATTATTATTATAAAGGTCTTGTATGCAATTATAAATAGAGCTTGTTAAATTTGATCTTTAAATGACAGCTTTTTTTCTTTAGCATTTTTATATCCTATAATTAATTATAATTATGTTAAGTTTGTATAGCTTTTGTAATTTATTAATTACCCTTCAACTCCAAGCATTTTCAGGGATTTTTTTAAAAAGGCCATATGCAAAACTGTCCGCAACAAGAACATCGTAAAGGGGATCGCACACTGGCGCATTTTAGAATTGTAAACATAGGTTACTATCAGGGTACGCACACTTGCGCTGTAAGTTGGCGGTTGTCTGCAGTGCCCAGCTATGACTTAGGACACTGTTCATATTTCTGCCGCACCACAGAGTGTCATCTGAATAATTTCATTTTAAATAACATGCGAATGTGCGCATCCGGTGTGTGTTACTTTCAACTGTCATGTACTGGTGCATACGGTGTGCGACCCCCTTAAGGATGGAGTCGGCTTTAGCTTTGGGATCAGTGACTGCAGGGAAAAGATCATTATGCTGAAAAGTGTATAAAGTGTGTAGTGAGGGGTTTTACAGCCTTAAAACATTTATAATAATCGTAAAAAATAAAGCTGTCTACTTTGCGGATTTTGTGGGTTATTTTAGAATGTAATGAATGTAAATGTAAAGACATTACATTTGCTGCTTGTTCAAACTGCTTATTTAAAATAAGACAACACAATTACATTTTTGGAGACAACTTATGCAGGCACACATTGTCATAAGTCATTAATATTAGGTAAGATTTAGGTCATGACGTCAGGTGACCAAAATTCAATGTCTAGCCAGCGTCTAAGGACAACGTTATTTTGATGTCCAATAACAACGTCAAATGATGTTGATATAGGGTTGATTTTAGGCTGTGTTTGAAAGTGACCAAAATCTAACATCAAGCCAACATCTAAAACCAATCATTTTGACGTCAGATACTGACATTTATTCGTCTGGTTTGCAAACCAAAATCTAATGTCTGATAGACGTCATAGTGGTAACGCTCACACAACATCAAGCTGTAACATCATTATACATTCATATTTGGCTGTTTGGAAATTTAAGTCGGCCTGATGTTGGGTTAGTACAACATTAATCTGACTTCATGTTGACATCCTGTGCCTGCTGGGGTTGTAGTAGGGGTGTAACCCCAGTGTTCTGGCCAAAGTCCCTCAATCGGCTCTTACGATCATGGCCTCCCAATCATCCAAATCCACTGAATTGGCTCTATCACAGTCTCTCTACTCCACCAATAGCTGGTGTGTGGTGAGTGCACAGGCGCCGTTGTCCTGTGGCTGCCGTCGCATTATCCAAGTGGATGCTACACACTGGTGGTGTTGTGGAGAGACCCCCCTCATGATTGTGAAGCGCTTTGGATGTATGGCCATACACAATAAATGCGCTATATAAATACACAAATACACATACACTGTATGTTCAATCCACTTCAATTTGTAAAAACAATTGAGTTAACTTAATCAATTTGTGTTGGGACAATATGAAGGAATTGTATGAAAAGCAGCATTTTTGTTACAGTATATTAAGCAAAAAAGAAGACGTAAATATAATGTGGCTTTTAAAAAAAAGTTTAGAATTAATCTCATTCCATGAGATTAAAAAAAGTTTTTACTTATATTTTCACATTGAAGTTGGCATGATAAGCCCCTGTCCTACCAAATTCCTCAACTGTACCCATCTCTTTTAGATCTCGCATATCATTTCTTTCTTTCTTTTAGGCTTAGTCCCTTTTTAATCCGGGGTTGCCACAGCGGAATGAACCACCAACTTATCCAGCAATTGTTTTACAATGCCTATCTAGCTGCAACCCATCTCTGGGAAACATCCATACACACTCATTCACACTTATACACTACGGACAGTTTAGCATACCCAATTCACCTATGCCACATGTCTTTGGACTGTGGGGGAAACCGGAACACCCAGAGGAAACCCACGCGAATGCAGGGAGAACATGCAAACTCCACACAGAAACGACAACTGACCCAGCCGAGGCTCAAACCAGCAACCTTCTTGCTGTGAGGCGACAGCACTACCTACTGCGCCACTTCATCGCCGCCTCTCGCATATCATGTTTTTTTATTATTCATGACCCTGTGGCTGCATCTTACAAAGAGATTTTTTCCTTCCACAAAAAAGCTAGATCAAAGCCACAAGTCTGTGCTCAGTAACTACTTGTGTGTCTTCGGATCTTCCTCTAAGTCTCTCTGAGAGTCTGTCAAAATATGAATGGATGAATAAATTTACTCACTTTGCCCAAAAATAGACTGAGATCTTCATGAATTATTTCATTCCCCGGGTTAAGAGCCCATCAGGGTGGAGTGAAAAATGCCCAAATGTGTCTGGTGGACTGCTGAACAGTGTGCTGTAGAAATGTTACACTTAAATCCCAATATATTCAGCCTGTTTTACTCCTTTTTCTATTTTATATGCAACTGTAAATGTTCAAGTTAAATGCTTACATATTTTCAAACTTTTTTAATGTACTGTTTTATATAAAGAAATAAGCATGGCTTACAGTGAATTACAGTTTTTTACAATCGCTATGACAGTTTTTTCAATACATGTAACAAGTTTCCTAAACTCTTAACGCACCAACACTCCTAAACACACAATTGACAAAACAGTTAATTTCATGCTCAAAATCACATATTGTAAACTAAACCCCAAAACCCATTCATTCATTTTCTTTTCAGCTTAGTTTTATAGTCCTTTAGCGATCTGCGTGTTTACCAACAATCTGCAGCTGCTAGAATGCTGGTGATCATAACAGGCACACTGTAAAGTTACACACAGGGTTACACACTATTCATTCATGCTGTCCCAACACAAATTGATTAATTTTATGTAACAAATTTAAGTAGACTGAAAATAAAACAACTAATTTGTCCCAAAAAACTCTGAAACAAGCATTGTTTCAGCTCATTTTGAATAAGTAGTTTGAACAAGCAGCAAAATAATGTTTTGAGTGCAGACACACGGCCTACACTGTAATAATGCTGGGTTAAGCGCAATTCCTGCATGTCATTCCAACACAAATAAATTAAGTTACTGTAACAAATTTAAGTAGACGGAACATAAAACTATTAAGTTGTCCCAATAAAAACTCAATAATCGTGTTGATTCAGATCATTTTAAATAAGTAGTTTGAACAAGCAGCAAAAATATTCTTTGTGTGTAAAAGACTTTTGAATGGTAGTGTATGATAAGTCTCGATATGTTGATCACCTGTGGAGTGTCGTCCAAGTTTCAGCATTCTCAGCGACCTCATCAGCCGCAGCACCTGAACGACCCGTCCCACGTTTTCCAGCTCCGTCGATCCTCCATGCAAGCTCTCCACCGCCAGAGTCACATAAAAGGGCAGAATGGCCAGCAGGTCAATGATATTCACCACGCTCCTGCTGAACTTACACTTATCCCTAACACACAAGAACCTGAGTACCAGCTCTCCGGTGAACCAAATGATGCAAATATACTCAAGAATGTCCAAGATGACGGGTGCACCAATTACAGAGAAGTCCAGCGAGATCAGAGCCATGTTCACGATGGACACCACCACGAAAAACATGGAGAGCGTCCCAAACGTCTTGGCTGCCTTGGAGGAATCCGGATTCTCCATGATGTCCCATAGACGCTGGCGTAAATCCTGGCACAAAACTCCAGTGAAGTCCTCCTCCTCCTTGTCCATGACATCAGCATCTTTGCGAATATCCAAAGACTCCTTCATCTCCTTCCGGCGGTAGTACTTGTCCCGACAACAGCTGTCAATACGGAGCTCATCGATGCCCCAGTACTCGATTTCTTGAAGGAACGAGATCACACACAACTCCTCTCTCACATGCAAGTGGCCTGTTTTGTAAAAGTTCATAATGTACTGAAAGGTCTGTGAGTTGCGGTCAAAAAAGTACTCATTTTCCAGGAAATCGGCATCATCGCACAGATCTAAGCAGAGTCTCGACTGGAAAGGGCCAGTTTTCCTAGACGAGTTTCTGGATGAGAGGCCAACAGTTCCTGAGAGAGGATATAGCGGCTTCCTCCCACATTTATAATGAAGAACTCGAGCGGATCGTTGGTCGGAAGCGCAGGCTCACTGAAGAAAACACTCGAGTCCAAGGACAGCAGTGAAGCGTTATCCTCGTAAAACTCCGCTGGACTTGATGAATCCGTGATCATGATGCTCTGAGTAACGTGAGCCCTGAGAGATTCAGAAGAGCACATTTAAAGTGCATTACTTTCACACCGTGGGAAGAGCACTATCAATAATAATGAGGATTTGGCTGCTGGTCTAAATTTATGATTTTCACATTTTGGGTTTATTTTTAACCCTGGTGGAATAAAATGCTCAGCTATTATGGCACATGGCATGTGGTTTTATTATAAAAATTTCAGCAGAGAAAAATAAATGTAAATGATTTTGAGACATAAAATGCACTTCAGAGTTACTAAAAATGTTTGTCATAAAACTGTAAAAATATTTAAGTTTGGACAAATTCAAAACACATATTTCAAATGATTTTATCATTTAAAATGAAAACAATATATTTTTTTGTGATGAATGTAATCCAAAAAACTTTACAAAAAAAATACAGATTTTATAAGGTTCTAATTCATTTTATTTCTGTTTAGTAATTAATTCATTCATTCATTCATTCATCCATTCATTTTCCTTCGGCTTAGTCTATGATTGATGTCGCCACCGTAGAATAAACCGTTAACTATTCCAGCATATATTTTACACAGCGGATGCCCTTCCAGCCACAACCCAGTACTGAGAAACCCCCATGCACTTTCACATTCACACACACTCATACACTACGGCCAATTTAGTTAATCCAATTCACCAGTACCGCATGTCTTTGGACTGTGGGGGAAACCGGAGCACCCACACAAACACGGGGAGAACATGCAAACTCCACACAGAAATGCCAACTGGCCTAGCCAGGACTCGAACCAGCGACCTTCTTGCTGTTAGGCGACAATGCTACCCACTGAGCCACCATGTCGCCATTTCTGTTTATTTAACAGGGACAATGCAGTATAAGTGGATAGAACAATCGTCTCACAGCAAGAAGGTCGCTGGTTCGAGCCCCAGCTGGATCAGCTGGTGTTTCTGTGTGGAGTTTGCATGTTCTCCCCGTGTTTACGTGGGTTTCCTCTGGGTGCTCTGGTTTCCCCTACAAGTCCAAAGACATGCGCTATAGGTGAATTGGGTAAGCTATGTGAGTAAGTGAGTGTTTTGCAGTGATGAGTTGCAGCTGGAAGGGCATCCGCTGCGTAAAACATATGCTGGATAAGTTGGCGGTTCATTCCGCTGTGGTGACCCCTGATTAATAAAGGGACTAAGCAAAAAAAATGAATGAATGAATGCAGTACAATATTGCTACAGTTTAAAGCAGCCAATGCTCCACATATATGCTTACGGCTAGGCCCACATGTCTGCGCGTGCAGAAATCTGCAGATTTCCGCAGATTTTTAGCCCATTATTGAGTCTATATATTTACTTGTGGAAACGTGTGTAAATTTATATTTATTCAATAATTATATTTATTTAAATTAATTTCACTAATATTATGATATAATAATAGTAACATTAAAATGTTCACATGATTTATGTACAATACAGTTTGTAAAGTAATATTTTCTGTTGTTTAGTAGATATGACATACAAGAGACTTGCTTTGTTAACCAAATGAGTGGATCTAATTGGATTTACATTATAAACATTAAATAAAAGTTAAAAAGGTATTATTTTTTTATTTCATATATTAAGTTTTTAGTTGTGATACTCCTAAAATCATTCCACATAAATCCACAAATTTTTTACAAAATTCTCCGCAGAAAAAGCAAAAAATGTCCGCAGATTGTGTCTGGCCCTACCAAAGGCTAATTTGCAGCCTTGGTCCCTGATTGGCTTTTTATAAACTAAAACAGTACAAATATCTTCATAATGTACATATAAAAAAATACAAAGTACCAATACAAAAAATATATAATAAAATAAAAAGGAAACTGCATGACAATCAGTGTTCACAAATCTGATTTAGTTTGAACCACTTTTTTTAAATTATGTTTAAATCTGTTTGCCTTTTTAGTTCAATCAGCAAGCTGTTCAAGAGTTTAAGAGGCAATTCCTCTTATTATTTCTTGTCAAAATTATCACACAGGTAATAATAGTAATAATAATAAATTCATACACTGATAAAAGATACTGTAACTCAATACTCTTAGCAAAGCTATAAAGCAGAAATATACTAAAACATACTTCTCTGTGTGTTGAGTTGAGTTGAGATATACTCTATTGTCCTTTTCAGGAAATTTGACTCAGTCCACATGATAAAAATGATAACACGTAACATTTACCAACAACAGTGACATTTAAAAACACCATCAATGTAGTTTGTTATATAAAATGTTAATGGATACTGGTATAAATGACTTCTAGTTATGGCTACTTTTACATAAACGATGTAAATATCGTTTCTATATCTATATAGCTTCCCTAATGTCTTTCATATATTGGAAATAAAACATGATTTGGATCATTTGCTATTACTTGTACATTCCTAAAAACCAACTCATATGTTGACTGAATTTTGAGATAATTTCATTTTCGCAGTAAATTCACAATAAATTCTAATACTATCTAAATTCACCAATTAAGGAGTCACCATCTAGACTCCAAACATTCATAAGGCATGTGGTCTTATTTATCCATTTCCACTTTCTTAATTTTTCCAAAAACCTGCTATTACACATTTAGCTTTAGGCAAACAGGGATATAACAACAATCTTTGGTGTTTAATTTTAACATTCAGAAGACAAATATGCACTACCTGAGATCAAGAGGAATTACTTTACCTTTACTTGAACTTATGTTATACCAAATTATAATATTCAACCCTTAAGTGCATTCTCACATACAATAAAATAAAGTTGCCCTCAAAAATGTGTACTGTCTATCAGGAAAATCCAGGCTGAAGTGACGTAACTAGAGTGATATATTGTATACTCAAACATTTGTACTGAGGCAGTCTCAAATGGGAGTTCATTGTCTGAGTTTGGGCTTTCAAGCATGCTACTTGCCACTCTTGCTCAGTTGTTATAAAAGCCTGCAGGTCAGACTGCCATTCTTGAAGTCTGTCATTAAATGATTCTTTAGATTTGACCACAAGCAGTTTATATAATCTCATGTCCTTCTAAACCATATATGATTTTATTTGTTCGGTGGAACACACATTATATACAGTGCTCAGCATAAATGAGTACACAGATCTCTCTTTTTAAATTAATATTTTGGATGCTTATATATTTGTGCATATTTATTAGATTAGTCGATACCAAAACCAAAACAGAGTCAAAAAATTAGTACACCCTAATTAATGTTGGGGAAATATATGAAATATTTTAATAAATACCATGATAAATGGCAGTGATTTTAACGGTAAAAAACTGTAAAACTGCTACAGTAGAAATCCGTAACCTGGTTAACAGTATGTTTCCTTAATATATACGGCGAATAACCGTAAATTGACTTTCCCAGAATTCCCTGCATGGCACATCACTTTTTTATGCTTTTTGTTGACATTACTATGGATCTTTTTAGTTGTTTCCCCATCAGTTATGTACATTAGCAATTTATTTTGCATCTAATGTTGATAAACAATGTTTATTTCATGACTTTAATTTTATGCGTGTTACAATACTGGTGTTTAGTATCTGTGTGAATGACACTGAGCACGTTCTATACACTGATACACTTTTCTACTTGTGGGAAAAGTTGTTTGTGATGAGCATTGGTTCATTATGTAACTAACAAAAGATGTGTAGATGTTGGTAATTTAAAATACAGACATATTACCTTTCTAAATTAATGAAATACGGTAGTTTACTGTAAAAAATGAGTAATTACTTTTACGGTTTGTACCATATTTTTAACGGTAAAATACTGGCAACCACAGCTGCTGGGTTTTTACCGTAATTTTTACGCATTGATTTTTTACAGTGTAGAAAAAATCAAGTGAAATACAAAAATATAGAACATTTATTTGTTTGATTGTAATATTTTATATATTTTTATATATTTTTTGCATTTAAATATGTTCCTTTCTATTCCTAAAGATGCCTAAAGATTTAGATTTCTAAACTTGGTGACCAAACTCTAAATTTAATGGAAATAACATGTTTAATAAAATTTTTTTGTTCACTTCAGACTGAATGATTTTAGCCCAGATTTTGCTCACCAACAAAATCGCCAACAAATGCCTGATATTACAGGCAAATCGGTGTTCGTTACATGAGTAAAAATCACACTATGTACGATCAAAGGTCGCGATCTGAGAGAATCGCAGATGAGTCGCCGACAACAGCGAGATATTTGGCGTGCTAAATATCTGGAGCTGTCTGCAATTCAAAATCATGCCTTGTGAAATCTGTTTTGATTGAAAATAACATTGGCGATCACCTACAGCCAATAAGAGAGCAGCATCCACAAGTGTGGGTATCTGCAGACTAGCAGGAGGTTGGGGGAGGAGTTAAAAGGACTTATTTTCAATCTATTTGGACTCAGGAAATTGAGGAAAAATGTGTGGAAATTTGGCAGGAGCACCTGTGTCTGTTTGATGTGTCATTTGAGCAATACCAAAAGTGAAGAGAAATTGCTAATTCCCTTTAAAGATGAGAGCAAAATAAGTACATTTTCTACCCCACTAAAGGCTTTTTTCTTATTATGTAATTAATAACAAAAGATATACTACACAACCTCATGTTGTTTCCTTGTCACTTCTCATGTGTGTTGTTGGCGATTCTTCCTATTGTAAAGTCAAGCAGTGTGAAACCCCCTGTAGCCGATCCATTTTGGAGTGTAAACACAGCAACGACTGAATGCTAGCCTCTATAGTTATGCAGTGTAAAAGCATCTGTGACTCGACTACTTTGAAAATCATGCAGTCTGAACTGTGTATTAAATAAACCAAAATATATTGGCTATATTTAAAGAGAAATGGATAAAATTATTCATTTTCAAATGGAGGTGTACTCATGGGGAACACTGTATATTAAAATTCACATTTAAAACAAAAAAAACTGAAATATTAAGATATTAATACTGAATATATTTAGGATTTCTCAAAGTCAATGAGTTCAGTGTCATCTTAGACCCAAAACAATACATATCTTCTTTTGTATTTCTGTAGAAGACAAGAGTTTTAAAAGTACACAAGTGCAAGTAATTTATAACTAGGCATGGGAATATAACCGGTTTCAAGGTTTACGGTTTGAAAAAAGTCAAGGTTTTAAAACAGCTAAAATTTTCTGTTATACCATTCCTAATATGTATGTAAGGGTTTTTTAATGTGTTGTAAAGAAATCTGTGTTTTTAAAACTAATGAAGACAGCAGAATTCAATGATTTGTTAGAATAATTTAGCCTGACATTTTACTGTTCGGGCGTCATGGTGGTGCAGTGGGTAGCACGATCGCCTCATGGCAAAAAGGTCGCTGGTTCGAGCCCCGGCTGGGTCAGTTGGCATTTTTTGTGTAGAGTTTGCAAGTTCTCCCCGTATTCGCGTGGGTTTCCTTCGAGTAAAGGTGAATTGAATAAACTAAATTACCCGTAGTGTGTGTATGTGAATACAAAAGTTTATGGGTGTTTCCCAGTGATGGGTTGCAGCTGGAAGTACATACGCTGCATAAAACATTCATTTTCTTTTCGGCTTAGTCCCTTTATTAATCCGGGTTCGCCACAGCGGAATGAACCGCCAACTCATCCAGCACGTTTTTACGCAGCGGATGCCCTTCCAGCCGCAACCCATCCCTGGGAAATGCGTAAAACTGGATACGTTAGCGGTTCATTCCGCTGTGCCGACCCCTGATCAATAAAGGGACTAAGCTGAAAAGAAAATGAATGAATGAATGAATGTTTACTGTTCCAAAATATTTTTTATTCATTTTCTTTTTGGCTTAGTCCCTTTATTGATCCAGGGTCGCCACAGCGGAATGAACCGCCGACTTATCGAGCATATGTTTTATGCAGCGAATGCCCTTCCAGCTGCAACCCACCACTGGGAAACACCCATACACACTCATTTACACATACACTACAGACAATTTAAATTACCCAATTCACCTATACTGCATGTCTTTGGACTGTAGGGGAAACCGAAGCACCCGGAGGAAACCCACGCGAACACAGGGAGAGCATGCAAACTCCCCACAGAAATGCCATCTAACTCAGCCGAGACTTGAGCCAGCGACCATCTTGCTGTAAGGCGACAACGCTACCCACTGTGCCACCGTGCTGCCCCAAAATTCAATAGGGGAAAAAGTAGTTTTTTTTACCCAGACATTTTAGAGCAGTTATCACAATGCCATGATACTGTGGTATTTTTATCCAAGGTTATCATACTGTTAGAAAGTTATACCGGCCCATGCCTAATTGTGATTTATTACTTTTAGTAAAATAATGTCACTCCTCACTACATCACTCAGTGCTTTTGCCATCTCTGTTTAACATTTTGTACTGTTTCCTTTAGATGCTGAAATTTTAGCTTTGAATGTTTCTGCAGTTGAACAGAGCATATAAATATTTAATGCAGAAAGCACTGAGATTTTATGGTGGCTGCTAACAATCGTGCCTTTGCATTCAGGCAATGCATTGTTTTTTTTACAATGACAGCTCAAAAGTGAAGTTTCATAACCCAGGGTTAAATCTGGCATTTGCACTCAGTTTAAAAATACATTGACTCCCCACACTTTAAAGGTTAAGTTTATAGTTTAAAGCTTTATAGTGTGCTTTATATTACACATAACAATGTCTCATCTGCTTTACTATGCACTTTTGTAGATATAAAACAGTTTGGCAGTCGTAGTAAAACCAACTTATGGAAAGCTCTGTGTATTGAATGAGCAAATTCCCTTAATGAAAATGTTTTTTTTTCTTCTCTTTTTACGCCATCGCTGGCAGACATCAGACACAGTGGGAGGGAAAAGAAGCCTTTGGCAGTGTCCTACTTCTTCAAAGCTGCATTGAGATTTAAATATTTTAGCTGGCCTGTCTAATTAATTGAACTAATGGTACTATTCTTGTAATCATTAATTCTCTTTGTTAGCTCTTCTATAACATTGTCACGATGGTCATTTTACGGCCTGCATTTTTAACAAGATCCCATGGGATGACACATCAGGATGTGGAGACGGAACGATACCTATCAAAAGGGAATGGTGCATTTATTTTTATTTTTATGTTCGGATTTATTTTTATTCAGTATGTTCTACATTACATTGAACGTAATCGATGCTGTTTCTACCTCATTTGATCCTTTAAAAAATTTTTTTAGGTGTAACTGAATTTGAAAAAAAATTGTATTCTGATTTGTACAAAACCTAGGTAAGCAGATTTTAGGCAGACATTTTTAATTATGTATACTTTACAACTAACACTTTACAGTAAAGTCCATTAGTTAACATAATGAGCAACTATGAGCAATACATTTATTAATATTTGTTAAAGTTAGTAATTTATTAATTTCACATATTGTTTATTTTAGCTGAATGTATTTGTTTATGTTAAAATGAAGATTAATACATGTTTTGGAGGTATTCGTCAGTTTAATTAATGCAGTTGATAAACAAATGGAACCCATAGATTTAGGTGCTTACATCCTTTACAACAAAATATTAAGTTAAATGGTTGTAATGGAAAACAAAACATTGGATTTTACATATGTATGTATAAATGTGTCATCTAAGAACTTTAGAAAATTATGCATGGGTCGGTATAAGATTCTGATGGTATGATAACCTTGGATAAAAATATCACGGTTTCATGGTATCATGGTATTGTGCTCACTGCTTTAAAATATATTCTTTTTAAATGTCTGGGTAAAAACAAAAACTTTTTTCCCCTTTGAAAACAGTATATTCAATTTTTTTTTAAGATTCATGATATTTTGGAGCAGTAAACATGTCAGACTCAATCATTTAAATGAATCATTGACTTCAGCGTTCTGGATTTGTTTCAAAAACACACATTCCTTTATAATTTAAAATGGCATCTTTGGAATTTTTTTTCTGCTGAAGATACTGTTGTCCTAAAAAACAGAAATAAAATGTAAATAAAAAATCTCACACATACCTTAGGAACGGTAGTACAGAAAATATTGCCGGTTTCAAAACCTTGACTGTTCCAAACCGCGGTATACCTTGAAAACGGTTATCGTCCCATGCCTAGTAGCTATACTGCAATTATACTGAAACTAGATTAATGTTAGACATATTCATTAGTGAATACAAAAATAAAGGTTTGTCACATACATTTCATGTCTTAATCTGATCATTCCTGTGTAAATGTATGCACTGCTTGTGAGCCCACCTGAAAATTCCCAGTTCTCTCTGGATGTACTGAATTTATTAGGTATGTGTTTTAATGAAATGTTAACATTTGTCTTGTTCTATAAAGGTCTGATAACATTTTCTCTTAATTTTAAATGAAATTTTATCATTTAGAGCATTTCTATTCCTTGAAATGACAAGTGGTTAACAAATGTTTTTATTTGTTGTGATTGAAAATCCACTAAATATTGCTTTCTAAGCTATTCTTAAGCTGAGACATGGTATTGTACTGTCTTAAAATGAATATTAAACATGTCTGACGAATTAGATTTTTGTTATATTAACCATTCGCACTTTTATGATCTAAATGGCCACATTTCATTAATAGTTTAGAATAAATTATCATTTTGCAAAACAATGCATAGAAACAGAGAATTTCCAAGTGGGCTCTTAATAGTTTCCAGTATAGCTACTCATACTCATTAAAAGACTTGACGTTAGCTATTTTATGACCTATAAAGTCATAAAGTATCACAACATTTATAAATGGCATCTAAACCTCTAAAAATACAAAACAAAGAAGATACTGGAAGAACAGTAAGTGTGGACACCCACCTTCAGCTTATAAGCCCACACTGGAAGCTCGCGCGCGCTTGTATGAGGTGAGCTGGATCCATCTGTCTCTTCACTCACTTCCCACTTCAAAATGTAGATCCTCTGTCGATAAACTGAACAACATCATGTACAGTATTAGTTGTGTTCGGCTCCAAAATGTTCGCAGTGAAGAAGCGATGCAGCTCAAGGTTTCTCAGGTTCAGGAGAGTTCGGAACAGTTGTGAAGATGAGCGCGCGCGCTCGTGCACCTTTCAAGAGCATTTTAACACGCGCTGGAGAGAATGCGAGCTATCAACCAATCAGGAGACATTTTAAGGCTGCTAGGCAACAAACTCCAGACACTTAATACAACCAGTAAAAAATTAGGTGCTTTGTAATCGTCTGGGAAAATCAAAGCCTTCGCGCTCACGAGAGCTACACCTGCATGCGCGCGACACGCAGAAAAAGCTAAGCATGCTTTGTTTCTCGTGGGTGGGTCAACTTTGGCCTTAAACCTACGCTTGATTCAAATAACTTTTCCCACACATTTCAAAACAAAGTCCATGGTTGGTTAGTGTCGTGGACATGCAGCAGCAAGTTGTTTCTTCAAACTCAATTTTTAAAGCCTAAAACATGATAAACAGGGATTTGAGAGAAGAATATGGTGGGAATCAGTAGGGAAGTGGGTTATTAAGGTTTATCAGCTCTGCTTTTATCAAACCTTGAAATGTAGATGTGTGACATGGCTGAGCAATGAGCTGATTTAAATAAATAATATTCAAAATAACAGTATTGCAGGGGGTAAAATGTGCAATTAATTTATTTAGAAAGATTAGGTTAAGAGCTCACTGCACTGCATATTGTATAACTGTGTTGATGAATGAATGAGTAATTTCTGAATCAGCAGGTGACATTGATCATAGTTATGTGGTAGGAGATCTGTGGTCAGAAAAAAAAAACTCAACACAGCTTTAGTTTCCATTGTAGTTTTGTAAAATGTAAACAACTTTACAATACAACAAATGTTACAGTATAAAATAATCACAATCCAACAGTGCTACTATAATCTCTATTGGACCATTAATATATACAATCAACCACAAATAATGCCGATAGTATAAGAGCACTAAGGAAAATCTAATTCACCACCAAAAAATCACATACACGTTTTATATATTTTATACATATATACGTGTAAATAAATTGTATATAATAAATACACACACTATGGTAACACAACCAACACTTAATATAATAAACATTCAAATGATCACAAAAACTATTGAGAAACAAATTTATTTAAACAAAATTCCATCAGAAATGTATTCACTGTACAGTTTACTTATTTGTCAGTTTAATTTGCTGTGTGTGTGCAAATAAATTTAAAGGATTACTTAAAAGGATTTTGAAATCGAATACAATAGTAAGTTTGTGCTCTATAATCGCATAAAATACTCATTGAGCAAAGGCTTTTACTATGTTGCCCTCTGCTGTTAATAAAAGTATTGCTGCTACAAACTGAGGAACTGGAAATGTTCATTTTAATATTGGTTTTCTGAAGTTTTAAAATTATTATTAAGTATAAAGTTAATTATCGGGTTAAAAATAATATTAGAAACAAGGAAAATGTCAAACTAGAAATCTAGAGAATGGCAAAAATTCTCTTAAGTGCCTTTTTTATATATATATAAAAAAAAGAAATACAACTTCATAAAGAATTTAACAAGAATCATTTATAGGCTACATGAAACATAAAAATACTAATGCTTAAAATTAATACATTTAAACACTTTCCGGCTGGTAAATGTAAGTGGAATATTATTAATTCAATTACAGCTGGTTAAAATAGGCTACATAAACGGTAAGAGAGATCAAGTTAATTTGTAATTTGAAATGAAATTGAAAATGAAACTGTTAAATTAAGAATACACTTTTAATGCCACTAACCTTCAAAAATAAATGAAAACTAATGTGATAATTTACACTCAAATTTTAAAAGATCCTTCGGTGGCGATAAATGTTGACTGACTGGGATTATCAATATAAAGTCTTGTAAATCTATAACGACATCGTAGTGATTATATCGATCATTTTATTTTGGGGACGAGATCTTTTAATATGCTTTTATATCTGCGTGGTCACGTGACATCCCGCCCTCTATTTTCAAACGCCATGTTTACTGCGCACCTCCATCACTTCCAATCGGCGCAACAGTAACGTACAGTGAGTATATCCATTAAAGTACGATCATCCGGATTTAAGTGCGGTTTTTACCATATGCAGTGTTTTACATTGGTTGCGTTTTCACGTACACGGAGGTAGGAGTTGTCATGGTTTTGTGCGGATGGAAATTCATTCAGTTGTATATTTGTGAGCGAGTAGGCGGGACAAATAAGCTAGTCTGCTGTACCATCAGTCCCGCTCTCCTAAAACAATTCAGTCACCAGCTTATGTGTACTTAAAAGTTTGTGTTTCATTCAATTTAGTTATGTTTTAGAAATTCGTCCGTCTCCACTCAGTTGATCTCATATTTGGTCGTAATGTCATAGCTTGTTAGCATGCAAGTGGTCTGCGTCTAGCTTATTCAACTGGAAAACAAACACGCGCCAAATTCGTTTTGCACCAAGAGCGTGCTGTTGATGAGTTGATTACAGGCAATAAACGGAGCTATTGCGAGTATATTTGTGGCTCAAATGTTACACAATAAACTTGTTATTTGCATTAGGTATTTAACTGGCTGGTGTATTAATTAAATAATGTTATTTTGCCGTACAGTATTAGAGTTTGATAACTCCGCCCCTTCCAGTACGTATTTATAGCTGCGACAGTTGTCCAAAAATGTCCAACAATGTATGGTAAATGCGTCTCTTGCATTAGATGTTCTACAATCAGTCATAAAAGAGGATACATTTTTGTTCAATTTCATATGGCGGAACAGACCACATTATTTATAAAGACAATTTTGTCCAATCCACTTGAAGATGGTGGATTTTTTATATATATATATATATATTTTTTATTATTTTTTTTTTTTATTAGGTGTAGTTTTGACATTAACAAGGTGCCGATAAAACTTTCCTCATTTTATAAACAGGTGTGTTTTTTTTGGATTATTATTTATAAGCACACTTTTTCTCCACATGAATCAGTAATATGTAACAACAAATGTAAAAGCTTTAAAATAAATCCTTATTTTATAGAATTTGGTACAATGTTGATATTATACTGGTGAGACAGTTATTCAAAAGTAATAGACAACTTTTTAATTATTGTGAATTTCTCAATTATTACAAAATCTCTTTAACTGCTAAAGAATTTGCAATAGTATTTGATGCAATTCCTAGTGGACTTGTTCAGCTCTTATCTAGTAATATGTCCTCTGAATCCAACCTTTTACATACTAATCGGTTAAGTGTCAATGGTGGGAAAATTAAAGACAATAAATTTAATAACTTGCGTTAAAAAGTTATGCAGAACCATATGGTTGCCTAAATGCAAACCTTTTTGGAATTCCTTATTTGAGCAGATTGAGTGGAAAAAAAAAGTTTGGAACTTACCTAGTAAATACTGTCTCACCAATAAAGTTAAAGAAGTGACATATAAACCTAATTCATAAAATAATTTTTCCAGTGAAACTAGTTAAAAAAAAATTGAGACATGGAATCTGTGTGATCTTTTTGTGAATTAGAGGAATCGATAAAACACCTGTTTTTTGAATGCACTTATACCCAAATGTTTTAGTAAGATGTTAAATATCATATATTTAAACTTACAAAATCAAAAATTCTGTTTACTTGTAAAGATATTTTTTGACATGCAATAATAATAATAATAAAACTTTGGAGCAAAATTGGTTTATTAATTTATTGATTATAAATGGGAAGTACCATGTACACAAACAAAAATGGTCCAACGATAAACCCAACATTTATTTGTTCTTAAGCATTATATAGAAAATACATTAAAAATAAAAAAGTTATAAGGGCATAGGCAATTTTGCAATCAATTTCTTATGCAATTTTATTTATTTATTTTTTATTCTCTATTGATTTGTTTTTGTTTTTTTGATGGGGAAAAACAATTGTAAGCATTGTATTCCTATTTTTTGTATGCTATTGTTCCTGTTATGCAATAAAAAATGTTAAAACATTATTCACTTTGGTTGTTTAAAACCGAAAATAGAAATCTTATAGAAAAATATCATGCAGTAATAAAGTATTTTTGTTTTGTCGTCTTTTTATATATAAATACTGTTAATTTAGACTAGTACTGCACAATATATCATTTCAGCATTGATATTGCAATGTGCGAGTTTTCAATTGTCACATCGCAGGGATCTGTAATGTAGTCAGGATTGTAGTTGACTAGACATTACAGTTAACAACAAAGTGGAATAATTTCACATTTTAACCTTCGAGTGAAAGCTTATTATTTGCATGTGTTTTTCAGGCCTGGCTATAAGAATTTTGAGCAAACTTAAACATTTGGGCACAATAAATTACGTTTGTAACACAATAATAAAACGTTTGTAGCTTAAAGGGCGATTCAATTACTTAATTAAAACAATATAGTGTTATTATTATTATTATTATTATAATACAGTGATTATTTAATTTCTGTTTCTGAATACTGTTTGACTCCCCAGAACATCATAAATCTTTGTTTCTTTGCATCTTTTGTCTGTTGTATTTAACTATGCTTGTCATTTTAAAATGATATTTTATGCAGATACATGGCCCTACACAATCACCCCAATCTTTACAAGCTATTCAAGTCATCTGGTAAAATTGCATTTATATCGCAGTGAATGGAAATATTGCAATGTCAGTTTTCTCCAATATCCTGCAGCCCTAATTTGGACCAACCTTCTTGTCATATGATGATTGCTTATTGTATTGTAGGGAACTATTCATTTTTGGAAGCAGTTTTTTTTTCATATGTGATAAAATGGCGTTATATTGGACATTTGTAGTGTACTTTTTAATTTGGAATTTTCATTTTGAACACCCTACTCAGTTTCAGTCTTAATAGTACAAATGGCACAGAATAAATAGTGTGCAGTGCATATAGATTGTGTGTCATACATGTCTGCTAATAATATTCTGTTTCATTTTTATATCTGTTTAATTTAGGATGCAACTGAGAAAGTCTATTCCTGAGTGAAGAAATGGAAGCTATCAAGACAGAAGTACATCCTTTGGATGATACAGAGCACGATGAATCTGAGGAATCCTCACCCAAAACCATGTCTAAACCCAAAGTCAAAATGTGTAAGTAAATTTTTAACAGTTCTTTTAAGAAATTCATGAATTGAAGTGTCGGCTCATTCAAAAAAAAAAAAAACGTTTTGTAACCTTTACATACCTTTTACTTGTTTCAAAATTTTTTGAGATTCTTTCTCCTGTTGAACACAAAATAAGATATATTGAAGAAATCTGCAACTTTCTGTAGTATTTGTTTTTTATACTATGGAAGTAAATCTCGTTTTGTGTTCAACAAAAAGGAAACTCATAAAGGCTTGAAACCACCTGAGGGGGAGTAAATAGTGAGTAAATTTTCATTTTGTGGTAAACTACCCCTTTAATTGTTATTATATTGTTCAAAGCTTTCATACACTTTTCATCAGCTCATAAATTAAATGGGTACTCTGTTACCCTCAAAAGTTACCCTCATTTTTAGACATGAACTAATATTAGGTTTCTCTGCTCATGTTGATAGCCAGTTATTCAGATAAACATCTGCTGATACAAAAAGTTTGGTCATTTTGAAATGTTATATTCTTTTAAATTATTGGTTTTGAAAGAAATATAGATTAAAAATTTATTCTCTCCATTTCAACAAGCTGTTTCCAGTCATAAAAACACAAAACTTATTTAATTCAATTCAATTCACCTTTATTTGTATAGCGCTTATACAATGTAGATTGTGTCAAAGCAGCTTCACATAAAAGGTAACAGTAAATAGGAACAGTGTTCAGTTTGTAGTGTTTAGTTCAAGTGTAGTGTAAGTTCAGTTCAGTTTAGCTCAGTTCAGTGTGGTTTAATAATCACTACTGAGAGTCCAAATACTGAAGAGCAAATCCAACGATGCGCAGCTCTACAGATCCCGAACCATGCAAGCCAGTGGCGACAGCGGAGAGGGAAAAAAAACTTCACTAAAGGCGGAAGTGAAGAAAAAAAACCTTGAGAGAAACCAGGCTCAGTTGGGCACGACCATTTTAATTTCTCCGCTGGCCAAACGTCTTGTGCAGAGCTGCAGTCTCAGCGGCGGAGGCTGGAAGCTAAAAGATTTCTTTTTGAATGTTGTTATTGCGGATTAATATTGACTAAATTCCACTTCGTCATATACCTTTTCTTGTTGGCCTTTGAGAGCATAATCAGAGCTGCCCTTAATATAAAAAGAGATGAATGACTAATTATGATTATTCGTTATCATAAACATGCTGGAAGAAAATGTTTTACATTTCTTGGCTTAGAATTAATGCTACAGTATGTTTAAAACTGTTTTTATTAAAGAAATATACAATGGCATTTAGAATAGAAATTCGCTGCTTAAGTGCATGCATATAAAGTCACAACTAAACCAGCTAAATTTTAATATGTATGTGGTGGGGTAAAACAGCAAGGGATCTGCCTAAACACTTTAATGGTTTGTCAAAAAGGCACAGTATGATAACGATTGTATACCATCTCTGCCATTTCTGGTGGAATTTTCTTGTTTTTATTAAATTCAATTCAATTCACCTTTATTTGTATAACGCTTTTACAATGTAGATTGTGTCAAAGCAGCTTCACATAAAGGATCATAGTAAATTGAAACAATGTAGTTCAGTTTTCAGTGGTTCAGTTTAGTTCAGTTCATTGTGGTTTAATAATCACTACTGAGAGTTCAAACACTGAAGTGCAAATCCATCGATGCGCAGCTCTACAGATCCCAAACCATGCAAGCTAGAGGCGACAGCGGCAAGGAAAAAACTTCATCAATTGGCGAAAGAGAATTAAAAAACCTTGAGAGAAACCAGGCTCAGTTGGGCACAACCTTTTCTCCACTGTCCAAACGTCTTGTGCAGAGCTGCAGTCTAAGTGCCGGAGGCTGGATTTATCTTTCTGTTCAGATGACAATTTAGTCAAAGATTAGGAGGGCAGCCCTCGTAATCTGATTAGGTCTGTTAAAAGTGCTAGCAGAAGTTTTACCTTGAGAAAATGTGTTTATAACAAAGAAACTGCAGATTTCAGGGTTCCAACACTTCTTAAAAAGTACTTGAAAATACTTGAATTCAAGACATATGAGTTCAAGGCCTGGAAAGTACCTAAAAACAAACATAGGTCATTGAAAGTGCTTGAATATAAAGTTTATTGTGTTATTTCTACAATTTTACTGTGCAGTGCTGCTTTCAAAAACTGAATGTAAAAAACTAAGACATTCTTAATTTTAAAATCTTACATTTAATCTTATACAAGAACAAATAACACGCCTTTTATCAATATTTCAGAAATCACATTTGAATATTACCAGCATTGAATTAAATAAATTTTATTGTATTAATTTTTTTGAACATGACTGTTAAAACTGTCTACATTCATTAAAATGACACATTAAAAACATCATCTTTACAATAACATTTTAATGTAAATATTAAGTCTAAAATTAGATAAATTATTAAGTATAATATTAAAGCATTTTCTGTTCTGATCATCACCATTGCCATGTTTTCTAATTGTCTTTTCAGTTGATCTGGAAATTGTTGAAGGAAAACGTGAGAAAAAAGTCATCCAGAGACTTGATATGATGAGTAAACCAAAGGAAAAGCCGAAGATTGAGAGCAAAGGAAAAGGCGACAAGCTGGGAGACATTGCACGAATTAATCACTCCATCGGGAAGCTTAAAGCTCCTTTGCTCAAACCGCTGCATAAGATCCTATATGATCGACCAGGAGCTGTAAGACGTTGTTTTGAGATCTTCCTTAACAAATAAGTGGCCAAAACGTATAGCTAATGATGATGAATGTTTACACAGGCATCAACACTACGGAAAAATCTGCGGCTCTTTAATGGATTTCCCTTTAAAGAGGACAGTGACCTTTACAACAAAAAGATGGAGAAGGTGAAAAGGTATTTAACTGGTTTTATGATGCTTTGTGTGTATAAATGTTTACATGCCTTTATGAAAATGAAATAAGTGCATGCTCTATTAGTTATCATTATTTTTTTGTTTTTTATGCATAATTTGGCATAAAACTGAATTGGCAAATTCAGGGGGGGTGGGGGTGGGGGGGGGGATCTAAGCTTTAGAAAATAAACCAGTAAAGAAAATAAATCAATACAGGTCCTTTAAAGTGTTTTTTTGTCTTATCTTTCTTAATCCATGTTATTCCCCCGGTCCACTAATGTGTAATTTTGCATACTGTACATACTTGATTTACTTTGGTCAGGGTCTTTTCCATTACTCAAGATGTTTGAGGTACTTAAAAACCTGAAAGAATATTCATATATACAGTTTTATGCAAAGCAGAAATAAGACAAATCAAATTTCATATCTGTCATATAGTTAAAATTAATTGTGAAAAATAAGCTTTTTTCATTGTGTTAGACACATGAAAACTGCTACCAAGTATAGTAAAAGGTAACAATGTAGCTTTATTCTCACTTGAAATGTCCCACAATACGTACTTAAATTTGTGGATACTGGACATGGAAATCCAATCTCACTTTAAGTTAACCAAGGTGTGGGAAACCTGAATAAAAACCTGTGCTTTATTAAGGCACATAATTTAAAAATGACAAGACAACATGCTAAAAGCACATGTGACTTCAACAGTCATATGATTGTACACATGGACAAACAAGTGGACAAATCTTACAGCACACCATCTCTAGCTCTGTCATTTTAGAATAAGAAGCACAAAAATAGAGTTTAAATTACCTCACAGACGTATCTCAAAAATTGGGCTGCCAAACAATTACAAAACAAGATGGCATTTAAAATTGCTAGTCTAATGTTGTGTTGGAAAAAAGAGCTACAGTAGTTTGCTGGGTCATCAGTTTACCTGGGTTTGTTAATAAGGTTTGGTTTGTCTGTCTGTCTGGCAGGCTTCCCAAGAAGCTGCTCAAAACCATCTGTCAGACTCTTGATCTGGAGAGGAGTGGAACACAAGTTGTTCTGTCAGAGAGGATTATGAAATTTCTCGCACAGCCAACCAACTCGGGAAAGGTGAGATCATTTGCTCTTATATATTACAGTGGCTATATATATATATATATATATATATATATATATATATATATATATATATAAACCGCTGATAGCTCAGGTGCAGGACAAAAGGCTCAATCCAAACAAAAATTGTGCATTTTAGTTTACATCCAATGCTGGTGATTATTGGTGAAGTGTCTAAGTTTGTCTTTTGCTGTCTGCAGCCTGTCCTGAAGAAAAAAAGGAAGACGACCAAAGATGGCAAAAAAGAAAAGTCTTCATCCAAGAGCAGAAAGCAACAAAAAAAAGTAGTAAGTGGAAAGTCCAAACCCATTGTCACAGATTCCAGTAGTGATGATGATGACGATGATGATGACGACGGTGATGAAGAGAAGAGCAAAGGGAAGAGCAAGGGCACTGAGAAGTCTGCAAAAGCAAGTCAAAAACATGATGATAGTGAAGATAAATCTGATGAAGAGGATGAGTCCTCGGATGATGATGATGACGACGACGACAATGATGATGATTCTAAAGAGGATAGCAAGGAGGAAGTAAGTCACTTGTTTGCATTCCTGATGCTGTTGTTCGTCTGATCATAAGTGGTCAGCTAGGCTGAAATGTGTCTATTGACGTACGAAAACAAACCTGGGCCTGGCGTACCACCACTCTGCACATTTTGCATGCTGCTTTTAGTGCTTTATAGGTTTGTTCCATTTGACCATAAGTCCCCTTCGAAGTGGACATCACAGGATATTCTGCTATGAATACAGTTCCAATTAATGATGAGTTCAGACAGCATGATTTAGTAGTCGCAAAACAAATGTTTTCACACTGCATGACTATCTGGGGTAGCATTCCATCGCTACTGTGTTTACACTGCAAGATGTATCAGCGAAAGGGGGTTTCACACTGCATGACTTTACAATAGGAAGAATCGCTGACAACTTTGTCTCGGTCTGCAAACTGTCTCACAACAAAACACACGCATGAAATGAAATAAAAAAACAACGAGAGGTCACATAGTATATATTTTGTTATTAATTACATCATGAGAAAGAAGCCTTTAGTGGGGTAGAAAATGTACTTATTTTCTCTCCTGGGTTTTGAAGGGAATTAGCAATTTCACTTTTTTCTTTTTCAACCCGGTTGTGGTATTGCTCGGATAACACGTTAAACAGACACAGGTGCCCCTGCCAAATTTACACTAGATTCTCCTCAATTTCTTGGGTCCAAATAGACTGAGAAGAAGCCCTTTTAAATTCTCCCCCAATCTCCTGCTTGCCTGCAGATACCCACACTAGTGAATGCTGCTCTCTCATTGACTGTAGATTCTCTCAGATCACGTCTTTGATGGTTCACACTGTGTGATTGTTACTCGTGTAAACGAGCACTAATTTGCCTGTCATTTTAGGAATTTGTCGTCGATTTCTTAAAACCTGTCGGTGAGACAAAATCGGGGCTAAAATCATGCAGTCTGAATTCGGCATAGGTTTTTAATTTTAAAGGGCATAAAACTGTAATGGCTCTTTTCCACTGACTAGTACAGCTTGTCAGTTTCTGACAGGATCGGGCTTCAAAAGCACGTCAATAATCAAGCTCACATTATTATCATCAGCTCAAGAAGTTTGTTATTTCAAATATAGACCCGCGGCGAGTGCAAGCAAGAAAGCGAAACCGCTCACGCTTCAGACTGCTCGTAAAAAACTACGGGGCACAGGGTAAAATCTGCTCTTCTTCTTGGCTTTGTGGCTGTTCATCAAGATGACGACAAGGTCTGTTTGAGCCCGGGTCGACTATGACTCGTTATTATATGTGTATATAATTCCGCTGTAATCTCTCGGCTGTGTATTTAAAACATGGCGGTTCTTTTGTTTCCATTCTGGCTTGTTGCGTGAGCGAATGATGTATCTCTGTAAACCAATAGCGTTCAGCTGCGTGTCTAGCTCTGCCTTTTGGTACCCTTACTCGTGTTTTGGTACCCTTTTGAAAGGGTGCTGAAAAAGTGGTTCGGTTCGGTACGCCTTTTGACAGTGGAAACGGCCATGAAAGTGTAACGAACTGTACCGTACCACTCAGTGGAAACAGGCCATAAGACATGACAATTGAAGCAAATGCAATGATTGTGGTTAACTAACCCTTCACTATTTTGTAATAAGTATCATCTTATGAAGCAGTGCAGTTCAAATCTGTTTAAACTAAAGTAAAGTAAACTTTTGAGTTCAGCTAATTTCCAGTGAACACTATATAGGGAACATGTAAATCTGAACATGTTTTTTTTTTTTTCCCTTGGTAAACTCTTCTAATGAGCTGGTTATCTAAATCAGGTGTGTTAGACAAGAGAGACATGCAAGATATGCAGAGCGCTGGTGCAGGACAATGTTTGAGAACTGTGGACCTGGAACTTTCAAGCTTAGAATGTCTTAATTCCTGTTTACACATTGCTTTAACTTGTAATAAGATTAATAAATGAATTGTAACCCTAGCGTAAACAGGTTTGTTTAGTTGCGAATTGAAATTTGAGATGCAACAAAGATTCTTTTTCCCACATTTTTGGTTTTATAGTTTGATCTCTGACTCGATACTATTGTGTGATCAAATCAACAGACGTCTCCTTCTCAGAAGAAATCTTCCACTGGGAAGTCCCCAAAGAAATCTGAAAAGAAGTCCGATCAGAGTCCATCAGATGAGACAACCGATGACAGTGACCTATATTGTGAAGACAAGGATGCAAAAAAGGTTGGTAATGACTTTAAAAGGTTAATGTTCATACCATATTGAATCTTTTATAGTTCTAAATGTATATTGTGTAACATTTCAAATAAAGTCGATCTAATTTAAACCTGAATTAGACAATGAAGCTTAATTTGATCACTATGAAAGCTAATTTTTACAATTTTGAAAGAAGTCAAAACAATTACATTTATGGCACTGTAAGAAACGAGTACAATTTTATAACTGCAGCCACAGATCCAATAGTACAGATATTCTTTCCACAGAAATCACATTTAAACTTAACAATTTTCATCACAATTTTCCTAGACGAAAAAGAAGCCTGCAGCAAAGAGAAAAGCTCCAGCAAAGCCTGTCCCGAAAACGAAGAAAGCGGACAGCAGCAGCAACCGAAAGAAAAAGACGGCAAGCAAGAGAAAAGGTATTAATAACATATTAAAAATGTTAAATGGAAAGCGTAAATATTCTGTTTTGCTCTGTTTAGTGATTAATATGCTGTAGTTCTGCTTCTAGATGAAAGTGAAAGCTCTGATGATGATCAACCTTTGATCAAGATGATTAAAAAACCACCAACCGATGAGCAGTTGAAGGAGAATGTAAAAGACCTCCTTAAAGACGCAAACCTGGAGGAGGTTACAATGAAGCAGATTACCCGACAAGTATGTTATTTCACGTTTATTTGGACAGAAGTTTCATCTGAAGGGTTATGATTTGTATTGCAAATTAACTAACTAGACCAGGGGTTCCCAAATTTTTCAGCCCGCGACCCCCAAAATAACAATTCCAGTGACTCGCGACCCCCAATATTCTCAGAGGTGGTTATAAATATATAAACCTTGCACACATACCAATAGGCCCATTCTTATTTGTTGTTTAATGTTGGAGAACACCACCCCGAGACCATCCTCCATGTTCTGTTGTGTCGTGTATTTATTTTTAATGGACGCGAGTGCACTAAAGGTGTCAGAAAGTTTAACCTGGTGCCATGAAATCAATGCGCTGCATCTGACGCTATTGCTGTGTCTTTAATATAACGTAATCTCCCCAGGGGTCGCAAAAAAAAATTGACAGGCTGATGGCTTTTTTTTTTTTTTTGCATGTTGTTTTTTAATGTTTATTATTAACATGTTAACAATGTCACTATTAACTACTATTTTCTTCTTCAGTAGGTTATGGATAAAATTTGGTTATTCTAATAGTTTAATAAAACTAATTAGATTTTTGTAAATCACCAAGCTACCATCCGTATTGTCCTGCAGTCCCTCGACCCCTACCTTGGGAATCATTGAACTAGACTAGTAATTTACTTCATGCGTTTAGGCTGTTTCTTTTGTTTTAATACCGGTTTCGTTCATCACAGTATATATAGATGATGTTTTGTTAAAATTTGACAAGTTGAAAACATTCCAGATACTGCTATGATTTATGAACCTTCTCTTTGTTGTAGGTTTATGACATGTATCCTGACTTCGATCTGAGCAGCAGAAAGGAATTAATTCGTGAGACTGTTAAAAATGTAAGTACGTCCAAAATGCTCATTTATTTTAATAGTCTGTCATTTGTATAATAGGCAGCTTTTAAAATGGCTAATGTTCTTGCTTTTCAGATGATATCCTGAAGTGATGAGAAGAAAATGCCTTATTTAAAAAAAGTCGACTAGGGTGAAGCTGGTGTATGAAACTCGATGTTCATTGCACTGTTCACTGTTCTGTAGTTTTGTTTATTTTATACAAGTTCAGCTTTTTTGTATTTTAAAGATTCTTTTTAAGTTAGACTTTTGACATTTGACAGCAAATGATGTGGATTTTGGTTGTTGAAATATGCCACGTTTTTTAAAGTAATTTTTGTTTCTTAATTTAAATGGCACGTGGCCATACAAACTTACTATATTTCATTTTGACCAGAAATTCACAGTCTGTTTGTGCTAGAAAGGCCTGCAGTATGATGATCATGAATTTGTTGTTTCTAAGATACTGCATGCATGTTTTAGAAAGTTTTCATTTTAAGGATTGATTTTACCTGTTATTAGCTCTGGTTTTAGATTTGAAGGTCTGAATGTTGATTGCAAAAACAAGATAATTTAGATTAAATCTGTCTGTTATTTGGTTTCAACATGTAAAGTTCGGCAGTGTTGGTTTCCATCTCAGTGCTTTGCGTAATAGTGGTGTCCAAACTCAATCCTGGAGGGCTGATGTCCTGCAGATTTTAGCTCCAACTTGCTTCAACACACCTGCCAGGAAGTTTCTAGTATATCTAGTAAGAGCTTGATTATCTGGTTCTGGTGTGTTTGATGTGGTTGGAGCTAAACTCTGCAGGACACCAGCCCTCCAGGACTGAATTTGGACACCTGGCATAATAGAAAAATTTGGGATTTTAATGCTAATGTGTAAAAAGCAAAAAGCTTAGAGTTTTTTTGTTTTATTTTAATTGGATTTTCTTTTTTGTAAATATGCTTGTTATGTGTATTTTACTCTCTTATATTTTAATACAAGTCATAGGAAGCAAACAAATCATAATTCTGTGATGATACTCCTTCATATCAGCAGGTCAGAAATGTAGTTTAGGTCCCATGCTAAGACCAGATTTGATCTGTTGTAAACACTGACCTCGGTAACCAGTTATTAATTATTGTCATATTACATCAATAATGTCATATTACTCTGATAGTGTGTCACAAAAACTACAAAACCGAAGTGAAGACGTGTGTTTATTTTGTAATAAATTGATTTTTCATAATATATAATCTGTCTGTGCTTTTGTTCTTGATGTTGTTTTTGCCTGGATGGCTGTGTTTTTTTTTTTTTGCCAAAATTTAAAACTCTATCACTTAAAGTGTATTTGTGATATTTTTACTACAGGTTTTTAGCTATAATTTTGACATGACAACTTTTTATAAACATGTATTATATAAACAAGTTGTAAACAACACTCATTGTGGGGAAGATAGACCAATATATCTTGATTTTACTTCGAAAAGCATTTTATAAAGAGCTTATTCTGTTTAAAAGATCTTTAAAATGAATAATTCACCCTTCCACAATTTATAGTCTTAATGTTATGAAACAACACAAATTCTAAATTCTTCAAGAATTTAGCATTAGATTTTACCTGCACCATCAATGTCCAGCTGTCTTAGAATTATTTTTTTTTCCAAATAAGTAAATTCTTTAGTTTTTTATTTGGTTTGGTGCAATTTTCGCAATCATTTGAAAATGTTTTTTCTAAACTCTTGGTACTTATATCATTTAAGCATATTTTCAATTGTGTTAGTACAATAAACATCACAACATATAATTTCCACTACACATTCTTGGTTTATCTATATAAATGTTTCATTCACATTAACTGCCTTTCGTAATGCTATCACTATCAGGCATTTGATTTGCTATGATTTGCATCTCTTACCATTGTTTAATGTTTATCTGTCATTTAATTCAACTGATCTTAAAGTTTAATTAAAGAATCATTTATTATGTTCATAGATTTTTAACTTGTCTGATTGTTGTCTGATCATTTGTAAGCATCAAATTGCTGCAGGAGCTTTCAGAAATATCAGTTACTAATTATTTTCACCTGATGATTACAATTAGATATGTGTAAGTTACTTGCAAAGTAAAATTAAAATTATATTACGGAACAGTAAATATTTTTTTCTTGCATATGTAAATGACTCGACGTTTTCCCATATAGAAATCTGAAAAATGGATATAAATGGACATAAAAGTTCATATTTGGATTTCATGTGTATACATGCAATATATTTAAAAATTACATTACAAATGTCTGTTTACATGTTTTTCCCAGCCATTGAAATTGAAAATATGTAAAAAATATATATATATATATATAGAAATATAAAAAAAAAAAAAAAAAAAAAAAATATATATATATATATATATATATATATATATATATATATATATATATATATATATATATATATATATATATATATAATTTTTAAAAACTTTTTTGACCACTTCAAATGTTGATTACTGTACATACACTTGTATGTCATATATGTAATTTGCATATATTGCCATATATTTCTATATGGGTTCTTTGATCATGTTTTCATCTTGTATAAAGTTTTTAAACAAAAAATAAAGCATTTTTTAGTTTTCCGTGATGGCTGTGTATACAGTTTTACACCAGAGTAACATTAATTCAGCACAGAGAGTAATTTGAAATCTGTATCTTGTATTTGCTACTGAATGAAATGTTAAAAGTACTAAGTTACAAAAACTTTGTAAGAAATTGAAATTAAAGAAAAGTGAGCTTTTCTATAAAACAAGAACTAATATCTGTCCACTCACGACAATTAGCTTGTTTTACTCTGAAACATGCTACAAATTGATAAATTTCACACACCATGTTGCATTTGTATTTGACTTTTTGCACAAAGGAGAAGGGTTGCATTAATATAAATTTAAAAAAAAAACTTTTTTACTGTAAAACATTGATTCGGGTTATATTGTCATTAAGAGGTTAACAAACTGATTCTTTATAATTCATCCTGTTCTGCCCCATGGAAGCTTTCTATAGGTCTACAGTGGATAGGCCCGCTACTATTTTAAAAGTCGTGTAACATTACTATGAATAAACTTTCTTGAAGAAAAAGTCTCATTCCCTGACCGGGAATCGAACCCGGGCCGCGGCGGTGAGAGCGCCGAATCCTAACCACTAGACCACCAGGGAGCGCGTTAATTCAACCCAGAAATGTTTAGATTAAGAAGATATAATATATGTATGTTCAAGTTAGTTTCTTTACGACAGTCTAGTATATCATTGCTGAACGAATTTTGTGTTTAAATGCACCTGCTGTGTCAATAAAGACAAGTTTCCTTAGATTCGGTTCATATATTCTTATAAATGTTAAACATTGGGTTTGTATAATACACTTAGCAAACTACATAATTAAAAATAGGACTGTGGTCAAGTTCACCTTTGTCGAGTCCAAAGATTTCAAGCCCTAAGTTAGTCTATAGGCTGTAAGACTAAACAAATACTCCAGTTAATTTATGTTTGACTGTTTATCATGAAAGAGATATTCTAAGATAATCATTTTGGATCATTTGGATTATTTAAAATGATCAAAAAGTATTAGCTGAGTATCAACACTGTAGAACCAGGCCATTTTATTTACACAATTTTTAAAGACATATACTGACATAATGCAAGTATGAGTTGTTAGAACTTTATCTGTGTACACTATTGTCAAATCAGATGCATTCAGAGATGCTCAAACTAGGGCCCTCTGTCCATGGTAACCTCTGATTTGACCCGCCATCCCTGCTGAGAATGGTTTAGAGATTGTCATTTTAAATTTAATGTAACCTTTTATTTGTTGTTTTATTGTTAAGCTACAAAAAAGCTATCTGAAATTAAATATTTCAATTTAGATGGTTTAAATGAATCAGATGTTGTTTAAAATGTACATACCATAGATAGAGGATAATGCAGACACTTTGGTGAGTGAATCAAGGTAAAGGCGGATTTTGCCTATACTAGTATATTCAGCATTGAACTCCACTGTGCCATAACTGGGATTGTTTATGTTTTTATTGCAATAAGTTCTAATTGAAAAAGTTAAACTCCAATACTACTCAAAGTAATGTTTTCTATTTCTAATGAATTAGGAAATTACCCATGGCCTGTTTATTCTAAATAAAGTTTGAAGCATTTATCTTTGACCAACAAATATCAGTGATATTGGCTGGATATTGTGATATTGGCTGGTCTATAGGCTATAAGACCAAACAAATCCACCAGTTAGTTTATTTTTGATAGTTTATCATGCTTGAGATATTCTAAGGTAATCATTTTAGATTATTATTTATAATGACCAAAAAGCATTAGCTGAATATCAACAGATCAGGCCATTTTATTTACATCATTTTTGAAGTCATATATTGACATATTGCAAGTATGAATTGTTAGAACTTTATCTTTGTGTATAATACACTATTGTCAAACCGCATGCTTTAAATTAAAGATGCCCAAACTAGGGCCCGTGGGGCAAAGTTGGCCCATGGTAACCTTTGATTTTAGCCCACCATTCCATCTAATAATGGTTTAAAGATTGTCATTTCAAATATAATGTAACCTTTTATTTGTTTATTTTATTGTTAAGCTACAAAAAAGCTATCTGAAATTAAATATTTCAATTTAAATGGTGTAAATTAATCAGATTTTGTTTAAAATGTACATACGGCAGATAGAGGATATTCTAGAGACTTTGGTGAGTGAATCAAGGCAAAGGCAGGTTCTGCTGGACTAGTATTCAGCATTGAACTCCACTGTGTTATAAATGGGATTATGTTTTGTAGTTTAGTTTGGTATGGGTATCTTCGGCCCACGACTCTCAATGATATTTGGTTTATACGCAATAGTTTGGGCACCAAACTAACCAAACTTGGGAATTTAAATAAATAATGAAACATTTTAAAGGTAATTTTATAATTTGTTACACTCATCATCATAGATTAAAACGTTATTAACATTAACATATACCCCACAATATAAAACTTTTCAGGGAAATGGGAAATTTTATAAGGTGTAATGACATGTTTCTTGATGTTTTTATTAATAACTGACATTGAATGTTTATTTTGTGACCAACAAAGTTAAATTATAAAAACATTTTATGATCAAGAAAGGTCATTTATACTGCACAAAGAATATACACAAAAAATGGATGCACAAAGAATCATTTTATTGTACAAAAACATTTATTGGTGAACAAAGTACAATTCAAAGCAGTTTTCATGCACTATTATTCACAAACATGTTTCTGATTTGTTTTCATGAGGATGCTCTGTCAACCCGAAGCGGAATCTTGAAAGCAGAAGAGGGTTGCTTTTAGCTGACTGAGGCCTCTTCGTCTTGACATCCTCATCATCAGTTTGACTCAAAGTGGGATTTTTTGTCACAACACCAGCGACTTTTTTCTGTGTGTCACCAGCAGATGGAACATGGCACAGGAACATGGGTTAGTTTCAGAGCAGGCATGTTAATGAGCACAGAAACACACAGAGACAAACGTTTGCTCACCTTCACTGGTCCACTTGTAAAACCTGGCAGTCTGGGTAAGGAAAGGTGAGTCTTAACTTCCAGATCAGGGTTGCTGCCGTTTTGGTCTGCCTTATTCCTTACAAAGGTAGAAAACCTGGACACTTGATGCCCTGGAGATCCATCAGTGAACCTCTGTCCAGCTGAAAGCTTCACAGGAGGACGACTTGGCTTCAATGCAGGCAAGTGTATGGGAACAGCGACAGGATTCTGGCATTTGTTCACTCTCCCTGCTCGTCTCCCAAAAAAAGGAAGAATAGGTAAGGAACAGTCAACACAGGCATTCAAGTCAGACTTACATGGATGCTCAGTGATGTTTTTACCTGAAACTTTTAGCAGATTCTTAGGAGACTTCACTCCTCCATGCTCAGGAAATCTTCCATATGACTCTGATATCTTTTCATCAGTCTCTGTCAAGAAGAAATGTCCAGTTGGCTTGTTCTGTCCATCGACAGGCTTCACAGGAGCACGGTTTGGCTTCAATCTAGGCAAGTGTGCAGGAGCAGCAAGAGCATCCTGGCGGAGTGGGGTATTTTTGCCCATCCTTACTGATCCCTTTGTGAAACTTGGAAGTCGGGGTAAGGAAAGGTGAGACTCCAGATCAGACCCACATGAAGCGTCGGTGACGTTTCTCTCTGCCTCGTTTAATAAATGAGCAGGAAACCTGGACGCTGGAGGTCCATCAGTTATCTGCCCAGCCAAAAGCTTTACAGGAGCACAGCTTGGCTTCAAAAAAGGCAGAACAGGTAACGGAAGTTCAACACTGGGAATTAGGCCAGACTCACAAGAAGGAAAGCTGATATTTGTCACTGAAACTTCCCTCTTGTGCTTAGGAGAGCTCACTCCTTGATATTTTGGAGGTCCATATGTGAACCTTTGTCCCTCAATGGACACCACAGGAACATGGTTTGGCTCCAGGAGAAATGAGGAACTGTCAACACTGCCATTCGGTTCAGACTCACATGGGAAGATGATGCTTTTCACTGAAACTTTCGAGCTCACTCCTTGCTGTTCTGGATATCCGTCTGTGAAGTTCTGCTTGTTGACAGGCTTCACAGGAACACGGTTTGGCTTCAGAGCAGGCAGGTTTGAGCGCACAGGAAAAGCGTAAATCTTTTCCGCCATCACTGGTCCACTTCCAGAATGAGGCAGAAGAGACGAGGAATGGTCAACACTGGCATTCGACTCAGACTCACATGGGAAGATGATGTTTTTCACTGAAACTCTCGAGCTCACTCCTTCATGTTCTGGAGGGCCGTTTGTAAAGCTCTGCTGGTTGACAGGCTCCACAGGAACACGGTTTGGCTTCAGAACAGGAATAGGAGGTTGGCAGAGAGGTGAATGTTTGCCCCTCTTCGCTGTAGGACTGCCAGGATTAGGCAGAATAGACGAGGAAGGGTTAACACAGGCTTTCAGGTCAGACTCAGATGGGTAGCTGGTGTTTTTCAGAGAACGCTCCAACAATTGCATACGGGAGCTCACTTCACGACGTTGTGGAGGTCGTGGCAGGACAGTATTTCTGTTTCTGAACCACATGTTGAAAAACGGGAGTGGAAATTATACTCAACAACAGCAAAAAAACTAGCTTGAACGAGCGATAGGCAGTGGTGACAACTGACAAATGCTATGGAATTCGTTCTAATGTGGAATGCCAATTCTGATGTCACATTATAGAACGTCCGCGGTGTTTACGTGCCTTTAATCACGTGACATTCTTTTAGGCATCATTTAAATGTCCATTTGTTCTGTTTATTTCTGTTATATCTGCATTTATTACATTTTTGGTTATTATTATTGTGTTTTTTTAATATGAGGCCAATAATTAATAAAGATAGTTTATTCAGACGTTTGAGCTAATTTTTAAGTGTCGGTCTGGTTAATACTCTGTAATTTTGGTCGTATTGACAAGAATCTTATCTTCACTTAAATAATGACTATTTTCCTTCAAGTAGCAGCAGAGGTCGCACTTTAATGCATTGTAAAGATTTGTCATTTTCCATGATGCCCAATAGAGGTCGTAGTTTGACGCTGGTTTTATTCCGCTGGAGGTTGAAGTTGAGGGGTCACGTTGGATAGTGGCTTACAGTAGCTGACATGATGCAGGCAGAACACTAGAGGCTCACAGCCACCTGCCTGCTGCAGCTCAACGAGAGCAATTCACCGTTAATACAAGCCCTCGAATAGGAAGAGAAGCACCCGCCATTAGGGTAAGCGTCATTTCCATACTGTTGTTGTGGTTTATGTGCTTAAATGGCCAAATTAGAGCATTTTAGAAGCATGGCAGGGCCATTGGTGCTCATCCCTGTTAGCTGCTCCAGGAACAAGCTGTCAAAGCGCTTCCGAAATATCCAAGAAGCGTATTGTTTACACTGAGGCGATGAAATATGTATTTTAAAGTTTATTTATTCGAGTTAGTGTCTGTATATGTGTGAATTAAACCAGCAGGTGTTTCATACATGTACTGTTGCTAATGCTAAATCGCTAGCAGTTCGGCTAAAGATAATGCCATGGAGACGTGTTTCAGGTTCATCTTTCACAAAACAAAGATAAATGATACCCGAGTGATTGAATGGGCAGAGGAGATGCAAACAATTGAGTTCATGCAAAACTGCATGTATGTTTTGTTGTTCGGCGGCTGTTAGCTTTGGCACTGATCTCAGCTCAGCCAATTTACAGTTTAATTGATTGACAAGTAACGTCAGATGTGACATCATACTCAGTACCGCATACTATTATTAAAGTGTAGTAGGTTATGAAGTACCATAAAAGTGCAATGGTGTTGTGTGGAGTAGCATTGAATTGATGAAAATAACCTAATAAACAACGCTGCAGTATGTATCAAACTACAATGAGTAGTACTATTTCATACGTCGCTGTACCAATGTCCTACGACAGAATTATGTGAGTATATTACACTAATATTGTACTTTTATACAGTATTTTTGCGTTAGAACTTTAAGATAATTTTTAATGTTTTGTGAATAGTTATGTTTTTAGCATTGTGCTTTAGTTGTAAGAAATGATATGTGTGCTGTTAGAGTTTTGACTAAGTTAATTATGGATATTGACAAGAATTGCTGTTCACCTTTTCTGCTATGGAACTAGATTACTTAGAAATGTAAATTGTAAATTAGAAGATGCTCATAAGCTATCAGAAACAACAAAAACAATAAATTAACATAGTGTTGTTTATTTTTGCTTAATCAAATTGATTATTTACAACATATTTTTTGGTAGAAAGTACATACTTAAAGTGACATTATTTAGATTTTTTGTTTTATGTGGAAGTGATAGTGAGAATAACCTCGCTAAACTCTCATAACCGACGGCTGTTATGCAGAAGATTTACAGTTAGGTCAGCAACTGGGGAATATATTCACACAGACATAAATCTGCACTCTGTCTTTAAAGTTTGACAGCTAACATGTTTATTTATTAATTTGGATTCCTGAGATGGAATTTTCCCTGAGATGGAAGTTCGAGAAATGACAATTTTGAACACCTTTTAGTATTAAACATTTTAATTGCCATATCTAATTTAAATCACTATCACTTTTTTATTATGCAAACTATAAACTTTGTATTTGATTTAAAATTTTATCCCAGTAAGCTTGATAGATTTACAAGTTTCTTGTGCGATCAAGTGGTCAGGTAGTATTTTGTTGCTCAAAAACAGGTTCGACATTCAACCACATTTTTATCAGCCTCCACTTAGACAACTCCTCAATAATTTCAAGTCATTACCTGTTTCCATGCTGTAGAATTTGGTTTGCAGACTTTTAATCGTGTATATGGACTGAATTAAATTTCTGTGAGAGTGAGAGTCTGTAGGTCAGATTGAAATTCATACCATTTATTTGAATTGGAAAGTAAATGTTGTATAAATGTGAAGAATTCAACTCAAATTCCAGTCATAATTTTAATTTCTATCAAATGTGCATGAATCACTTTGTGATAGTTGCTTGTTTCAATCGTATCTATTTTCGTTCATTTAAATGAATCTAAAATGCACATTTCAGCCTTCAGAAAAGATTCAAATAAACCTTAAAATTATCAATTAAGCATTTATTAATAAACTTTATGAGTAATGGGGTGCAATGTCCATTGAAATAATTTATTCATTTATTCGTTGAACACACCATCTTTCAAAACTTCATTTGTTTTGGTGCAAGAAATTATTAAATTCATGTTCATATGCATGAACCATCGCATGCACCTAAAACTAAAGTATACCTTGCTGGGGGCTTTTTGGGGGGATGGGTGGGTTGTGTGGGTGGGGGTGTTGGGCAATTTGCATTTTGACCACAATTGACATGCACTCAAAAAATATGTTTGCTGTTTGCTCAAACAGCTTATTTTAAATGACGGCACAATTCTTGGGTTTTCTTGGGACAACTTGATTGTTTTGTGTTTAATCAACTTAAATTGGTAAAAAACTAATAAGTTAACTTAATTTTTTTATGTTTTCCCAACACAAATTGATCATATGGAACCCAGCATTTTTTTTACAGTGTGTTTGTTTACTTATATTTTATTGTATGTTGTTGTTGTTGTTATTGTGTTAATTGCTAGTGCTTAATCAATCATACAATTTTTATTAATTTTTTTCATTTTAATATATGATTTTACACTGCATGTGTGCAGCATGTTAATCTTTTGGTAATATTTTATGTAGTGCAATCCTGCAAATATTGTAGTTAACCTAATTTAAATTAATTTATCAACAACATTTGATATTTTAACCAGATATATTGATTAAATTAGTTGCTTTTGTATGAAAAGAGAGATTTTTTTTTTCTTTTTCTTTTTTTTTGGAGTAAACTGCTACGTTTAATGAGCCATTTAAATCTTTGTGTTGTGAAACATCATTAAGCTGCCCATTAGAAATATTTCAGTGTCTAAGATGTCTGATCCGTTTGCATATTTAGACATTTTCTCAGTTCAGTGTGCTTCTTGTAATATCTGCTAATAGTTTCTTGCATTGCTGCTGGTTTGATTTGACAGATCTGCATAGTAAGTTCAACAGTTAGATTAATGCATTTGGATTTGTTATTGTTCATATATACAGTGCTATGCATAAATGCGTACACCCCCACAGATCTAGGTTCTGTAGGATGCTTCACAATAATATATTGTGCATATATATTAGAACAGTCAGTACCAAAGCCAAAACTGGAACTAATCTAACAAAAAGTAAGATCCCAGTCCAAAAATTAGCACACCCAAATAAATGTTTAAAATATTAAATAAAATGTTAATAAACGAAAAGAGAAACAAAAAATATCATATTGAGTTGAATTTTTTGCTTAATGGAATTGAAGTGTATTTTCTTTTTATATTACTGAAGGTGTTAGGTGACCAAACTCTTATTTTAATCCATATAACAAACATATATAACATATTAACAAAACTGTTTTGTTTAAATGCACCAAACATTATTGACTAAATAAGACATTTTTTCAAAAGGTGATGTTCTCATTTATACTGAGCAGCACTGTATATTCTGGTTATATTCTTTGTTTGCCACACTGTAGTTCTCCCTCTCTGTCCGTTTTTATGAAATCTCTTGCATCACGGCTTAATGCAAGTTGCCCACATGCTTGAGTAGCCAGTGTGTAGCATCTCTGTGAGGCTGTGTGTTTGTGTCATCTTGTTTATGTAATATTTATAGAAATGCATGAATGCTGGCCTCTCAGGAGGTGAAGTCCTCGGAGGAATGTTTCTGCTGTTTGGTGTAGTCCCAGTTGACAAAAAGAGCTCTTTGTAAAGCATAGACCGCCAGCATAACCCGTGAACCCTCTGGTTTCAGAGTTTAAAAGTCCAGAATCTACCAATGGGCAAAGGGTTAATTCAGATGGAGAGTTTATTTTTAAAGAATTACCTACTGGCTGTTTGCAGAGATGTTTAGAATGAGGTTTATATTAAGATTCAATTAGTTAATATTGGTTGGAGTGTTTGGTATCATAAATGCAAACAACAAAAAAGTTATTTTAGAATTTAGTAAGGAGTTGCTGGTAACATCTGTTACTAATTACGGTTTAACATCTGCTGCTCAGGTTTGTCAGATTTTGATTATTATTATTATTATTGTTATTATTTTTTTAAAGAAATCTCTTACACAAAACTCGTGCATGGACACTTACTCAAAGGAGAAGTTCCCCCAAAATGGTGATATTGCAGAAACAGAAAGTGTTAAACGTATACTTTTGAATTACCCTATCCAATTGTTGTGTGAGACGTCACGCGAAGCAGCTTCTTGGTCCAAGCACTATATCAAACTGCATAGGAAGACTCAACAAATGGTAATAATTAACGTTACAAGTTTAGGCACCAAACTGTTGGCTTGTGCTTAAACTATTCAGAAACTGAATACCGTATATGCGACCTTAGGTTTGCAGTCACCTGTTTGCACACAGCACCATGCTCTCTCTCATTCACACAGACACACACACACACACACATAGACAGCACCAAACAAGCAACACACAGCAGTACAGCAGCTTCCGCAGTACAGCCGCGGGAATGCAGACCTCTAGTTCGTATTTACCATGTCTCCCTTCTCATTCGGTCAAAACCCAAAATACTGCCAAACTGCAGAGGTTGTGTTTTTTTTCGAGACCAGGTCACTTGGCACACCTGCTATCTTACCTCACCTCTCTCTCCTCCACACTGTCCCGTGATGACAATCATGCATACGCATTTTTAGGCATTAAATAAATAATATTTAAGACTTGTCTCTTATATAAGTACATTGTTTTTATGACTGTATAACGGTATTGAAACTGATACCGTTGCTATTTTTAGATCTCGCGGTATACCATATTACCGTATAACCGCCAAAGCCTAGTGTGCGATCTGGCGCAATATGACTACCGTTGCATCATCCAGGTGGATGCTGCACACTGGTGGTGTTTAAAGCGATTTCCCCCCCAATATGTGTAAAGCGCTATATAAATGTACGGTACAATACAATAATTAAATGCCAATAGATTCAAAACTCTCACTAAGAAATCATTTTCTTTTGTCTTTATTATGTATAATTTATTGATGCTAATATATTATAAACAAAGCAGCATTGATCCACAGTGTGTTCATACTGTACATTAACTTCATATAGTAACGAATGCTATAAAATGAATTCTGAAATGATTATGTAATGTTAAATGAAGTGATCTTTATTGTGAAGCGCTAATGCTTGTCTAGTGTTAAATTAAAAACTTGACAGATTTGTTACAAATCTACACTTCCCATAATATCCTGGCGCTGAATGAGTGTGATAAAATGTAATACTTTAAATATGTATATGTATATATCAAATACTCTTAAAAAAAAGTGTTTTAGTTTTGTTTTTTAATCAGTTAGCAGAAGAACACGTTAATTTCTTCACACCATGAATGGGATCCTCCAGCTATATTTACACTTGGGTTATGTACATATTTGCACAGATCCCTGGATGCCCGCCGGTGCCCTCGCCCTGGCCGCACACGCAGACTCGATGGCCATCAGCTGACCCCCGCGCCCAGGATGACGGTGAGAGAGCGGCTCCGGCAGAACATCTCGGCCGCCTTCTACCGGCATGGCCTGCTATGCGCCTCATACCCGGTTCCCATCATTCTCTTCACCTCTGCCAGCATCCTGACCTGCTGGTGAGCCTGCACATACTGTATGCTTTTATTTTTGATAAGTAATAGCAGTGAAGAACAATGTTTAATTTAGCTATGGTGGCGGAAGCATGAACTACCCACACAAACATCGCTGTACTCACACACAGGCTGTAAATCTGCTGTTAATCATTTACTTCATTATTTAAATAATAGTAGGATGACTATCATGGACAAAGTCATATCAGAGTGGGGGCAGGTGGTCCTCTGTCAGTCAGTAGTGTACACCGTAAAAAAACTTACTAAAATTGATTTTGTTTGGCAGAATTTTAGCTACAAAATAAGCATGATAGCATTTCTATGTTTGCAGTAAACTACTGTATTTCATTCGTTTATATTATGTTAAAACTCCATTGTCTTGAACATTATACATTGTTCCTTTGTAACACAGACAGTAACATCAAAAAAAAAGTCACATGATGAACCACAAGCAGAGAAACATACTAATCTGTATGTAGAAGGCGCTCTGTTATTCACACAACTGCTAAACACCACCATCGTAACACATGACACTAATTAATACAATAAATATTATTAAGAACATTGATGTAATATCATACTCTAATGTTCAAAACAGGGAAGAAGAAGAAAATTAGAAATGCCAAACAAAAAATGAAAATTTATGTGTCGAAGGGAATTCTGGAAAGTTATTTATTGTTATTCATCGTAAGGGAACCTACTATTAATCTGGTAACATATTTTTATTTAAGTAAAAATTCCCACTGTTAACGACTGGCATATTACCTGCCTATGATTAGGATGTTGGCTGTTTAAAAGTACTTATAAAGTATGATCTTATTCTACATCTCTAATCCTACCCAAAAACCAAAGATACTTTACTATTAATAAGCTGCTTATTAGTATTTTATAGAGCTAAAGGTCTTAGTTAATGGTTTGTTAATAGTTAGAATTTAGTGTATATTTAGCATCTAGCATTTAAATTGAAAACAATTTTTACTATTGAATTCATGGCTATTTTTTACAGTCAATGGGCCCTATCATACACCTGGTGCAATAGGGCGCAAGACGTGTTTGCCCCGATGTTTTGCTATTTTCAGACTAACGCAACCTTAATTTTCCTGTTTCCGCCACGTTGTTTAAACTAATTAATTATGTTGGCTTATGGATGTCTGTGCACCATTTCCTTATCCATTAAAGAGAGCGAGAAAATGAAAGAAAAGGCTGAATGGAGGAGGCTCATTCTTTATCCTCGCTCTGCAGATTCTGTTTAACTGTTTTCTCACTGGTGAAGTGTTCAGTTTCACTTGCATATTCCACCATGTAAAAATGCGCCATGGCGCGATGCAACTGACTCTTAAAGGGAGTGGGAGACGAGACTCTGATTGGTTTATTCTCAAAACACACCCATAACTCATTAAGAGAATAGGCTCAACCATGTTAGACCATGTGCCATGGCACAGAGCGTATTTTTCCATCCTTAAAATAGCAAAAGTGGATTCAGACACGCCATAAATGCTTTTGCGCCATGCGCTTTAGACTTAGATCATTAAAAGCCCTATAACGTTTTAAGGGTTAAATAACATCTACAACAGCCTCACAGGTATCACATACTGGACTTGACACTTCATGAACAGTTAGGGCTTGATACCGACAGACAAGACATTCTTTGATACTAGAATCGAGACAATTTGATTAGTACCTAAAAATTCATCGATACCCACCCTACATCCGGTTTATCTCAAAACCGTTAATCTAATCACCAAACATGTAGAAGTTGACTTTAAGAGTGAACAAAGGGATGTTGATGAGTTTGCAGTTTAAAAAAATAAGATCAAAAACATCAGCTCTTATTCAAAACATACAGACTTTTTTCAAACCACAGGAAGATGAGCATTTTACAGGGTTTTCTGTGGGGTCTTAAAATGTCTTGCATTTTAAAAACTAAATTTTAGGCCTTAAAAAGTTTAATCATTTTAAACGGGTCTTAATTTTTCTCTGTCTTAGTAAAGTTACCCAATCGGGCTAACCAATCACCAATAATTCATTTTTAAAACATAAAACTTTTAACAAAAGTTTAATATTTACCTCTATTTGCCAATATTAAAAGTTCTCTGTATTTTAGACAGACTCTTGTGCATACATTTAGTTTATTATAATTTTGTAAATATTTCAAGATTTTATTCGTTTTGACATATTTAAAATATGTGGTTAAGATAAAACTAAATTAAAGTTGTTTCGATGAGGCAAGTTAAAATCTTTTTCATTAGCCCAACCATGCCATTACAAAAAATCCTTAGCATTTTAGCCCCATGTAAGTCTGAAATTTACTTTATAATGGTCTTAAAAAGTCTTAATTTTGAGTTGGTAAAACCTGCAGAAACCGTGTTTTCTAAAAGATGCACTATACACAACCTTCCAGCCATGTAGGCTTGTTAACAACTATTTAAGACAAATATAATGTAATTTAAAGAAAAATTGTTGAGTCAAGCTCTTTGTGCACTGGAAAGATTTTGAACAGTCTTCCAAATGGCGGATGGACGCCACTGGAAAACATCCACATTTTAAACACACAGTGCTCTGCTTCTTTATCTGCTGTGTGACACTTCTGTCTCCTCCTCTATAAAATACCCAACTGCAATGATGTGATGACATCAATGACAACCTGCAGTCATGGTGGGGAAGCTTTTTGTTGTGGCATCCCACCATTGCAGAATGAATGTGACGGAAACATGTGGAAGTGTTGTGCACAAGACCTAAAACCCATAGCTCCATCGATTTCCAAAGCACTGTGTGTTCTTTTGTGGTTCGATGAAGTCACCTATAAATCTATGGGTGATTTGTTTTGTGATGTTAAAAGGTGTGAGGTGATGGAAAAGGAATGAATTTGTCTTGTGGTTGGTTGTTCTGCACAGTGTGTATCAAATGTAGGATCATGCCAAGAGGACTGTGTGTATCGCAAACATAAAACTGGAACAAAGAACAGGAGAAAAAGTTTTTCTCATGCCTTCTCATTTGGCCTCTGTCAGCAAAATGTGAATTAAGACTCTGATGCTTCAGATGAAGGGCAAAACCCGTGTGGAAAACAGTGAGCGTGTGAATGTTTCTCTCAGTAAGCAGCCCAGTGTCTGAAAGAAAAGAAGTAGCCTTTTGTGATGGTGGAAACTACTTGTCAGTCCTTTTGGAGCTGTAAAATAGAAAGTGCAGATATGTGGAATAGCTTGACTTGACGTAAAAGGGTTAGTTCACCCAGAAATTTTGATTCTGTTGTTAATTACTCTCATGTCATCCACGAGGAATCCAAATTAAGATATTCATTCATTCATTCATTCATTCATTCATTTTTTTTAGCTTAGTCCCTTTATTCATCAGGGGTCGCCACAGCGGAATGAACCGCCAGCTTATGCAGTGGATGCCCATCCAGCTGCAACCCATTACTGGGAATTATCCATACACACTCATTCACTCACATACACTATGGACAATTTAGCTGACGTAAGAATTTCAATGCAAGAGTCTTACATGCTCACCAGAATAAGAAAGTCCACTCAAATTACACGTAGTCTGCCAACAGTACATTTCTTTTTAACATACTTGCATTTGTTGCTTGCAATAGCTCTACTGTGCAGTTGATGGTAAAATTATGCCTCTAAAACAGGGGTGCCCAAACTCTTGAAGGGCTGGTGTCCTGCATGTTTTAGTTCCAAAACCAGTTAAACACACCTGACCCAGCTCTTTCTAGCTATACTAGAAACTTCCAGGCAGGTGTGTAAAAGCAAGCTGGAGCTGAACTATGCTGGAAATCGGCCCCTCAGGACTGAGTTTGGGCACCACTGCTCTAAAATAATAATATAAAAAAAGTCACTGTCAATAACATATAACTGTCAATAAAATGTGGTTGTTTTATTGGTTTGTGTTTTTTAATCAGTATAATCAAAGACTACAGAATAAACAAAACATGTCACTGGTATAGCTTTGAATGTGGAAAATTGTCAATATGACGAATGAAGCCCTGCCTTCCAGTACAGGAGCCAATCATTCTTCGACTCTCCAGGGGAGAGGGGAGGGCCAGAGTTTTTGGCAGATGTTGTATAATTTGAACGTTTAGAAATGAAACTAAAGAGACAGTTTAATTTTATTGATGATTCCTAATATGTAATGTAATCGTAAGCTTGGCAATAGGGTTGGGTCGATAGACTATGTCGGATAGACATCACGATGCTGAGCCGGCATCATCTGCCCCGCCCCCGTCGCAGGAGGTAAAGAGTCACAGCATTAGTACACTGCTTCAATCTTTCACTTTCACGCTTGTAGTTAGTAATTTTAGTGAAAACCTCAGAAACTGTTGGTTGGTTCCTGTTGGCTGTTTACCTTTTTTACCAACCAACTTTGTCATTGCCATTATAACAACACAGATCACTGTGCCTATTTATGCCAGAGTCCTGCCGAAAAAGTGATTGACAGGTAGTAATTTGTGTGTAACTTTTATTTATTTATGACTTGGTTATGGGTAAAATAAAGACTATGTGGTCAGGTAGTTGAAAAGGTAGGCTACAAATAATTAATTCGTTATGTATTAATTATTTATTCATAAATAATAAATAATTCATAAATAATTATGCCAAATTGGTCGACATCGCCAAACCCTACTTGGCAAGCAATTTTGGAGAATTTGATGTTTCCCCATTCAAACAGAATACCCGAGCATACTGCCCAAGAGGCCTTTCAAAGATGGCCGCCGAGTGAAAGGGCTTGCCTTGACTTTAGTATAGATATTGAGTTTCAGAAAATAGTATGATTTAATAAAATATTAAACTAAATTAATATTAATAAAAATATTATAAAGTATTTTCAGTTTTAAGCCAAGTGCATCCATAATATTTATTTCGGTGCATCCCTAAGATTCAATGACATTGAAAGAATGCAAAGATGAATTTTTACCAGCTGATGAATGATAAAAAATGTGGACAGACCGTCAAAATCCACATGACTTTTAACAGCTTAAAGTAGCAGACAACATAACAAAAGTGTGCATTTATAAACACTAAAATGCCATTGTTCACTGATGTGGACACCGTCACGCTAATATAGTGAATCCATCTAACCAGGTCCAATTCTATGGTGTGCATGTTGCACTTATGGCAAGGTCACAGCTCACCTGAAAGGAATATTTAGTTTGCTTTAAGCTCTTTTCACAATTGACAGGTTTGGTTATATTAAAACAGGCTGATTGATTGCACTGGTAGTGTGGTTCATTTTAAAGAATGTGAACACTGGATCCAAACCCTGGTGTACAGTAAACAAGAAAACTGACTCCACAGAAACTTTGGTGAGCTTTGACTCAAATATGTACTCAAGACAGACAAAAGTAAGTTCATCACACAATTTATGTCTGTATGTTTGCTTTTAATAATTGTAGTGTAAATGCTGGACAAACTAGGACTTAAGATGTGTTTGATGTCTGTAACTTTTGTCCATTCTAAACCAATAAAGAGAACCGAAATACCATTGTGAACACACCCTTGTTCATTTTCCGGGAAACAGCTCTTCAGTGAAGTAGGCTCCGTTAAATACTTTTCAAAAGCAATGGAAAGAGTCTAAGCCTTGTTTTGAAGAGGACACTCAGAGATTCCAGGTGTAATTTGCACAAACGCCCACTGTTTTTGATGTCAGCAGTATCACGTGTGTTAAAGCTCATTTTCAGCTCCTCTTTTTAACACACTGCTATTGTGAGTGGAGATATCCAGTGATTTTCAGGCATTTTAAAGGACAGTGACAGATGTTTCTTTTGTGACATGTAGGGGCTGGTCAGATTGTCCATCTGGAGAGTTTTCCACTCTGTGTGTGCACTGCTGAGGGCATTGTGCAATCATTTTTCCTAGAAAGAGTAGAAACCCTAGCCTCCTGAAAGCTTGTTTTTGCCTGAGGGATGACAGCATGATCATATTGGATTTTGTATCCCTCCTGGTACAAATTTGCAGTGTTCACTCTTGCTGCACCTTTGCGTGACTAAGTGAAAGCTATAAAAAAATGCAGTAAAAAAATGCAAAACAACACTTTGCATGCTTTTTTCATTCAAATATCATTTGTGGAATGGAGCTTTGTGAGAAGGCCTCATTTTGGAGATGTTGTGTGGTGTCTGTGAGGAATGCAGCTTGACGTTGGTAATAAAGATTGATTTGTTGTTGTGTGACCATGCTTTCATTTACAGTTACCCTCTGCTGAAGCTGCCTCTACCAGGAACAGGGCCTGTGGAGTTCACCACTGGAGTACGAGATTACTCGATCCCATCCCATGAGTCTCAGGGGGAGCTGTCAGAGCGCCCGGATTGGGTGAGATGAGAGGCACTTTTGATATGCAGTGATATACATTAACATTAAAGATTTTTATGTTACAAAAGATTGCTTTTTCAAATCTATCCTGAACTTTATTCATCATTATTTTCAGAAGTATGTGTAAGAAATGTTACTTGACTGGCAGTATTTCTGAAGGATCATTGGAAGCAACTATTATTTAAAAATAAATAACAATTTTATAGAAATTCTATTACACGTTTTTGCCAAATAAATACAGCCTCGGTAAGCATAAAATACTTAGGCTGTTATTGTTTACAATGTTATCATATTTGCTATTTTAAAGTACGCTAGCTTGTATTATTAATTATGTTACTCACAACAAACGTAAACCTCTTTGAAAGCTTTTTTTCTAGAATTCATCTTACCATACAGTGGGGAAAATAAGTATTGGACACGTCATGTTTTTTTTCCTGGGAATACTATTTCTAAAGGAGCTGTTAAAAAGGGATTGAACCAGACTTTGGTAAAAACCTAAACAATACAAACATAAAATAAAAATAAAACAAAAAAAAAATCTGAAAAAATTTGTTGTGCGTAATAACTAGGGATGCTCTGATTGATTGGCCAGAGATTGGTATCGGCCAATAAACACGTTTTAGGACTCGATCGGTACTCACTAATCTGGCCGGTCTCGTGAACCGATTGCAAATGTTTGTTTACAAGTTTGCAGAGGAAGACACACATGCTCGCCCATATATTTCACATTAGGAGGTAAATGATGCATCAGCGATCGCTGTGCTCCCAACACAGCAGGTAAAATATATACAGATTTATTTGTAATTTATTAATCCTACTTTCTTTTAGTGAAGAAGTAATGAATATTATAGGTGTGGATTTTAACTTCTTATGCATCAAATATGTGCTTCAAACTTTTTTTTGATTGAGACTTGTTGAATTGTTCTTCCATCATTTGCAATGTTTCCAAATTGCATTAGTAGTCATTTTTCTTTTTCTTTTTTTCAATAAATGTTTTTTATTTTTTATGTTTAACATTATTTTCTCTAAAGCTGCTTCTGACCATGACATGATTGCACTAAATGGTTTTGAGAGACGTGTTTAGGGGATTATATGCAACATCCTTTGCTCTCTTTGGTAAGGAGAGATCTACAATTAAATAGCATACTTGTGAAAATGTGCTTAATGCATTATAAAGCTTAAAGCATCAGAATCGGTACTCTATATCGGCCAATTACCATCACATGGAATCGGTACTCTGTATCAGCTGCAAAATTCCTCATCTGAGCATCCCTAATAATAACAGTGGAATGACACAAGGAGAAAGTATTGAACTACTGAAACATATTTAATACTGTATATAAAAGGCATTTTTCGTGATGGCAGCCTAAGGATGCCTCTCATAATGGAGAATGTCACATGAATTGCTCACATGAAGTCACATGAATTGTTCAGGTGTGATTTTTTTTAATTTTTTTTTTATTTAATTTTTTTACATTTATTTATTTTTTTTTTACACGGAGTGTAAAAAATCTTGATGGTTCTGTGGGCCTCGTCTATCAAATCTGAGCTTTAATTTGTATTTCATATTGGATTTAAGTCAGGTGATTGGCTGGGCCATTCTACAGCTTGATTTTCTTTCTCTGAAAGCATTTGAGAGTTTTCTTGGCTCTCATCTTGTGTTTTGGATCATTGTCTTGCTGAAATGTCCGCCCATCGTCGTCTTCCTGCTAATGAGAAGTTGGACTGAAGCAGCTAATATTAATTTACAATGAGGAAAAGCAGAGGGTTGCTGAAGAACCACTGAGATGTTTCAGCTGCTGTCTGGGCTTTCACTGCTTTTCTACACCTCCCTATCTTCATGTGTTCAATACTTTTTTCCTTGTGTCATTTCATTTTATTGTGCATAACTTCATTTAAAAACAAAATAGATAAGTTTTCTTTGCATATATGGATTATTTGAGTTGTTACCAATATCCAGGGAAAATTTCAAGTTCTTGAAACCTCAAAACCTTTAGAAATATGTTTTCTGAGAAAAATGGTGATGTGTTCAATACTTATTTTTCCCGCATAACATGACAATTTAAAATGCATAACATGACAATTTAAAAGCATGACATTTTTTTTGTTTAATTTTGTTTGCCTGTTTTTTAAGCCAGACATTGGTTCTAGTATGGGTTCGTTTTGGCGATTTTATTAAAAAGCTAAAATTTGTAAAGGAGAGATGTTTATTACTTTCTAAGCTATCAGATTTAAACCATTTTACCTAATGGTCAGTAACCCACCTAATGGGTTACCTAATGACTTAACCCAATTTAGACCAGGCAACTGTAGGAACAACCAATGCACTGAAAACCACTTCAAACATTCAATGGCAGTGTAATATTCTTTCAACAGCCCACAGCACTTTAGCTTTGTGGCATAGAGAACTTGAGCAAGCGCCACTTATAATTTCTTTCTTGCAATTTTTTTATTAGGTTCATCTTAGGTAAGACAGAAAATAACACTGATAAATATAGATATACATAACATGCCATAAAAATCACTCAATAGTACAATTCACCAAACAAGAAATTATCAGGAAAGCATAGTTTTACACTAAAGTATAAATAAATCTAAATTAATATTAATACTAAATAAATAATAAGGTAAAATATCACAAAGCCCCTATACCAGTGGTCTCAAATTCAATTCTCTGTAGAGTTCAGCTCCAACCTGCTTCAACTCACACCTGCTTAATTGTTCCTAGTAGTCTTGAACACCTTGATTAGTTGGATAAGGTGTGTTTGATTTGAGTTAGAGCAAAACTGTGAAGAGCTGTGGCCCTCCAGGAATTGAATTTGAGAACTAGGTGGTATACGTTTAACCCAAAACTGTTACTCTTCTTGCAGTATCGGGGACCTCCAGTGGCCTACATCCAGCAGGTGTTGGTCAAGGCAGCAGTTTCACCATGGGACAACAGTTTGGTCCCTGTGGACGTGTTTCGCTCTCCTCTTGGTCGAGTTTTCAGCTTACTGGATGAGATCAGAAACCACGTTTACACTGACAGGTTGAAACTTTCCACCCTGACTGATTAGTGCTTTTTAATCGATGCTGGATTTCTCAACCTCATTCTTCCTGTTTTGTTTCCGTCTCTTCACAGAAGTTTGGAGGCGCTGTGTTTGCAGGTGACAGATTTGTTGCCGGGTTTGCGGCGCATGCAGGCGGTCCTTCCAGAGCATGGCTGTCTGCTGGTGTCCCCTGGCAACTATTGGCAGAACCGGCGCGACCTGTTTGATGCAGATCCAGACCTCCTGAAGACAGTCCACCAACATGAACCCAAAGGCCTTCATACTTCAGCCACTCTTAGAGGCAGGGAGCGGCTTAAATGCCATTTAATCTCATCCAGAATTCAAGTTACCTGCTGCTCATTTAGTGCCTGTGAAATCACCATCTTTTTTCCATTGTGTGCTTTTTCAGATTTACTCTTTGGCGTCCCGGGGAAGCAGACGGGTGTTAGCTTGTATAGCAAGAAGAGAGTGGTGACATACACCATCACAATTGCACTAAGCTCCTATGATGCAAGGTCAGCCTTCATTTGCATAGACATGGTCACATTTTCTAGTTTTTCTAGTTCTCATAGTTTATAAAAACAACTAGTATTTAGCATCTTCTTTGTTTGTTTGTGTGTGTTTCTGGACAGGTTTGTAGGCAGTCTTCGAGCACGTCTGAAGCAGCTTCATCCATCAGCAAACTGCACTCTGCGTGAAGACCACATGGTGCACGTCCATTTTAAAGAAGAGATCGGCATCGCTGAGCTCATCCCTTTAGTCACCACCTACATCATCCTGTTTGCTTATATCTACTTCTCCACCCGTAAGCACCATCTCTACTAAGGCTGCATGATATTGAAAAGCCTGCATTGCAACATTCAGTTTTTCTGACATATGAATACAGTTTCACCAGATGAGTTCTGATGAATGGCTCTATTTGGAAAGAATTGATCATTTTAGGTTCATTGGGATAATTCAGTAGTGCATCTTCATATAAACAATGTACATGCAAAGATATACAAGAAATACAATACAGGAGAGTAAAAGATATCATTGTGATAAACAGTATATTATGGTTTTCTGTGTATTCTAACAGTATTCAGGTACAGTAATTGAATAATAAAGTGTAAAATAATACTGCATAGTCTTCATTGTAGAAACGCTTTAATAAAATTAAATTTTATTATTTTATTAATCAATTTGATCAATTACTTAACTAATTAATAAATGATTAAATAAAATTAATCATTATTAAATTCGCAAATGCTACAATATCTTATGCCTGAATGCATTTAAAATCCCCATACAGTCCCAGGTCTCAAAAACGCATGCAAATAATAAACTTTCACTTCATTATGGTTAAACTCTAGAGTGATTTCACAAATCTCATGTGTTCTGGCTCCTGGTCAACTATAATCACGACATTATAAATTCAACATTGCACATCTCGTGATGTGATTATTGCGGATATCACACATTGCGATATCGGTATAATCTCTGCCTCTCCTGTTATTGGAAGAATTTATTTTTATGCTGTGATTCATTTTTAAAAAATCCCTATGGTTTGGAATCAGTCTAATAATAATTAATACTTTTATTTAAACGTATTTAATTAAATAGATCAAAAGTGACAGTACAGACATATATTTTGTTACAAACAGCTTCTATTTCAAATAAATGCTATTCAAAGAGTTCTGAAAAATCCCAGTTTCCACAAAAATATGATGTCTAACAGCTTTAACATTGATTACAAAAACAAATTAGATAAGCACTAATTCAGCATTTAATTATTTCTGAAATTACATTAAAGACTAGGGTAATAATAATTCTGAATAACCCTTAAAGCCATACGTTTTACATTTAGTTTAAACACTTGGTAGACACTTTCATCTAAAGCGACTTGCATTGAATTGGATGTACATTTTTATTTTTAATCAGTTCTTGCTTCTCCTGGGCTTGAACCCACAACCATGACATTGTTAGCAGCATGCTCTACCATCTGAGCTACAGGAAAGAAAAGCAATATTGCACCAATATTTCACAGTATTTGTGTTTTTATTCTGTATTTTTGACCAGCAAATGCAGCCATAAATTATTTATTTTAAAAAGGATAAAATAAATATTACCAATTACAAAATTGTGAACAGTAGTGTACGTGCATTGTTTGTGTGTTATGTACTACATGATTGTGGGATGTAATTTGTCACATAGTAACCCTGGAGTTACAACAGAGGATATCACTGTGTCTCAGTGATTTGTAAACAATAAGCTTACTCTTTTAAAATGCATGTAGAAAATTCCTGAAATATTTTAGTTTAATGGGCCACATACTTTCAAGAAACATCTCACGTGAAATAACTGCTATAATCTTCCATTATGAACCATAAATATATATAGTTAGAGTCACAATTATTAGCCCTGCTGTGAATGTTTTTTCTTTTTCAAATATTTCCCAAATGATGTTAAACAGAGCAAGGAATTTTTCCCAGTATTTCTAATAATATATTAAAGAAAGTCTTTAATATAAAAAGAAAGTCTTTTTTGATTTATTTCGCCTAAATTAAAAGCAGTTTTTAATTTATTTAATAACATTTCACGGTCAATATTATTAGCCCTCTTAAACAATATTTTTTCAATTGTCTGCAAAACAAACCATCATTATACAATGATTTGCCTAATTACCCTAACTTGCTTAAGTAATTACTCTATTTAACGTAGTTAAGCATTTAAATATCACTTTAAGATGTATAGAAGTGTCTTGAAAAATATCTAGTAGGATATTATTTACTGTCATCATGGCAAAGATAAAATAAATCAGTTATTAGAAATGAGTTATTAAAAATATTATGTTTAGAAATGTGTTGAAAAAAGTCTTCTTTCCGTTAAACAGAAATTGGGGAAGGAATATACAGGTGGGCCAGTAATTCTGACTTCGACTGAAAATTATTAATTTAAATTATTTATTTATTTATTTATTTTCTATTTACCAGACAGCAAGTCAAAACCCTTTGATAGACCTCTCAGGACTTGTATTGTTCTTTCTCTATGGATTATTCCACAAAGTTTTAATAACCTTAGGAAGTGTTGAAATTTGCCATGTTGCCAGGTGCCTGTAGACAAACAACCAGTTGGCAGCAGAAAGCTTTTAGATTAGCATAACAGATTTCCAACTGAGCATTTGCCAAAGGGGTTTTCACTCTGGCCTAGCAATTATCCTGGGAACAGCACGTTCAACGTCAAGAATGTGTGTCCATGTACCCTCATTCAATCACAGTTTTGCACCAAGGTTATTATAGTTAACAAAAACGAGCGAAAAAAACAGTAAGAATTGAAAAAATTACTTTTTAACATTCCTGATACTCCCTCTGACTTGAAATAAACCAATTTTTCCGTTATTCAGTTATTAGAACAGTAATGTTACACAGAGATCGGATTTGAGAATGGGTGAACTCATAATAATGCACATGTGTGATTCAGTGAACTGAACACAAACAGTACATGACAGCCTGCTGAGACTGAATTAAACTTGAACAACTGCAGTGCGGGTAACCCGAGGGATTAAATGAAAGGATCTGGTGAAACAAGTAAAAAAAAAAAGTTAAAAATAATAAAGGTTATTTTACAGAAATAAAAAACAATAACAGAAAATCGTAATGGAATTTAAAGTAAATCATGCTTCAGTTGGGTTGCAAAAATTAATTTAAAGAAATTTTTTCAGATCATGGTGATGTTTTAACTTACTGAAATTACGATTGCTGACTACATATATTTGATATGTTGAGCCCAAACATGAAAGAATTGTCACTAAAGATCCAGTTGAATCCAATGAAAAAGATCTGAACTTTCCATCACTACTGTGTATCTTACCTCAGAAGCAGCCTTGCACACATATTGAACGATACTTAGTCCTTCTATCTTGTGGGCTGTTGTATTTGAATTTGAGGATGGGTAGATGGTAGTGGTCATGTGTCCTCTAAATACAGATTTCAAAACTATATCTATATGGTTGAGTTATTATACAATATTCTGATGATTTTGTATCTTGCACCTAACAAATATTCTTTTTTTTTTTTAATAATAATAAAAACTAAACTTAAACTAAGCAATTTCAAAATATAGAAACTAATAAAAACTATTAAATCTGTCTCTAAAAACTAATTAAAACTAACTCAATTGAAAACAAAAAGTCAAAACGAAATAAAAACTAAAACTAATGAAAAATCCAAAATTATTATAACCTTGTTTTGCATGTGTATACTAAAGCTGAAGGAAGTCATTCTTGTGCTTCTGGCGAAAACACTTCAGCTAATACTTGTTCACTCTTACATCTCAGGAAAGATCGACATGGTGAGGTCAAAATGGGGTTTGGCGCTGGCAGCTGTGGTGACGGTCCTCAGCTCTCTTCTCATGTCAGTGGGACTCTGCACCTTGTTTGGCCTCACACCTACACTGAACGGAGGGTAGGAGCTCAGCCAAAACACACCTTTTGTTCACACACTACTAGGCTGATTCTGTGCATCAACATGACTGGCCTGCTGTTGACTTAATCCCTCACGTATAAAACATTCACTTTTGATCTTCAAGCAGGTTGATGGATAACCAGTTGATAAAATTGACATTTGATAGCCAACAAGTGTTTGAGTGGGCAGGGATAGTCCTCCGCCAGCCTATAAGACTGCATTTATGGACTTCAAGTCACAGTGGTGTGAGTTCAAGCTGTCCAAACAAATTTGGGTCAGGTCACGTTCAGCGCAAACAATATCTGGGCCACATGCAAACTTTATATTGATCCAGCATACTATGTATTACTAACAGAACTTTATGTTTTTAACTCTAGAGTCGATGTTTTTCTGTTTTGGCTAGTGTATTTGTTCCTCGCTTTCCATGCATTGGATTTTTTTTACTAAATGCTGTGTTGTGTAAATATTTTCATACTCTCTGCTTGGTTTAGGGTCACATTCAAAGGCTTATTTGTCTTATCTGCTGCTGTTTTTCAGGGAAATCTTCCCCTACCTTGTGGTGGTAATCGGTTTGGAGAATGTTCTAGTCCTCACCAAGTCAGTAGTGTCAACACCTGTCGACCTTGAAGTCAAACTGCGTATCGCTCAAGGTCAGGCATGATGCAATAATCTGCTCTGTTACAATATCAGGGTTCAATGCTTAGGATTTTTTCGAATGGCTCGGTCAGGCCAGTACAGATTTTTAGTTGCCCTGCCAAAAACTTTCACTGGCCCCATAAAAAAAAAAGTTAACAGCTATTTCTTAGCCACATATTTTCAACAATGTGTCAAAAATGACGTTTATGAATCTAAAATTTAAATACTAAAAAATGTAAATAAATGTATATTGAGAAAAATTGAAATGCAAGCAAAACGAGCTGTATAGAAAATATGCAGGTATTTTATTGCAGGTTTAAATTATTTAACAAAACGTTGCTGACTTGCCAAACTGACGGCAAACTGGTCAAAACCTCACTTCTAGGGCTGGGCGAGAAAATTGATCCAGCGGTATTTATTGACCGAACACCATTGCAATATCGATGTAAACAACAACAATGGTACCGATGTATTTCCTGTTTTACATTTTTAATTTCTATAGCTTCCGAGAATCCAAAAAGAACCACATAGTGATAAATAATGTTATGAGAGCTGTTTGAACATTAGGTTATGAACTGAATTGCCTCTTGTTAGAGTTATGAAATTGTTTTTTAACAAGCAGGAAATTTTCATGGGCCAATGACATGACCACATTGAAATGGTCTATAGTTTTATTAAAATGTGGCTGCTGAGCGCGCACCTTGGAAGCAATGCCAATAAGCTTAGAGTGTCAGTTTGTCATTTCCAATGGACATTTCCATAGTTTGACTATTGGTGGAAAATTATTGTAGGCAAGATTGTTTTAAGTAAGGATTCAGTTAAAGTGTAGTGCAGGGCTTTTCAATTGGCAGTCATATTTGTTCCGGCCCTCCAAATAGATTGACCAAGACATATAAAAATAAATTTAGTTCAGTCGAAAAATGGCCGCTATAGTTTTGAAGTGACGTGTGTCTGTTCAATAAAGCACGAGCTGCAGTTGGAGCCTGCGCAGAGGGTGAGTCACCTGACATTAAGCGAGTGGCGCGAGCAGCCGAAAACATTTGGATACTTAATCATAAAGGCTTCTCTACGCTGTGTTTCTGTTGCACGGAACGAAACTGCTGCAACTAAACAAAGTAATGCCAACTGTGTGCTAGTTTTGAAGTTCCGAGCTTATACACCGAGACTAATATACACGCACACTGGATTAACTAAAGCAGCGGGCCGTTCACATATCGCATCTTTTCCACGCGCAAGTTCGTTATTTCCAATTTAAGAATATATGACAATATGTGCGCACAAGCGGAGCGATCTCGCGCTGTAGCGGTGAGAGTTGTGCATGGCTTTCAGTGCAATGTAAACAAAAGATATGTTAGACAAATTATTAAAATGATTATGGATGTATGAATGCTGATGAAAACATCAGTTAATTTAAATACTTAGCTTTAATTTACATTAGACGTGATAACCGTGAAACCATGATTATTCTTCAGACTTACAACCAAAATCTTTAATTGTTCCATCCATAATTGTTATGCAGTTAAAAACAGAACATATGAATGTGTCTGAATGTAGAAGAAGCCTACTTAAGCAATGCACTGCTTTTGTTGTACTTTGTTGTACCCATGACAAACTAATTGAATAGCCCTGGTGTAGTGGATGCCACATCTTAAGAAACATTTTGTAAAAAAAATACTTTCAAATATTGCTTTGAACCCCCAAATTTTTCATAAATTGATAAAATAGAAAGTATGTTGTGCAAAAATGATTTATTTTCAGATTTTGGTTTTCCCATTAAGGTCTGAGCAACGAGAGCTGGTCAATCATGAAGAATATGGCCACTGAGCTGTGCATCATCCTCATTGGATACTTCACATTTGTCCCAGCTATTCAGGTGAGTATACAACAAAAGTATGCAACCTACTCTTAGCAGTAGTTGTATTGTATAAGTTTGCAAATGCCTCACACTTTCCACGTTTTCCTGTGCATGTAGGAGTTCTGTCTGTTTGCTGTGGTCGGTCTGGTGTCCGATTTCTTTCTTCAGATGTTTTTCTTCACCACTGTGCTGTCTATTGACATCCGCCGCATGGAGGTGAGAAACGCCCACACAGGGAACATTTCTTTCACAACTCCATGACATATTCATAAATCAGCCGAATACAGTGTACTGAACATTCCGTTTTATTATCTTTTCACATACATTGGTGTCTCTGCCACAACAGTTGGCTGATCTCAACAGACGTCTGCCAGCTGAAGCGGGGATGCCTCCACCTAAACCGGGCACTTTACGTCCTAGAGAGACGCCTCCACCGCCTCGTCCCTCTCCACACACCATCACCCTGCAGACTCCAGCGTTTCGCAACCTCCGTTTGCCCAAGAGGCTGAGAGTGGTGTATTTCTTAGCCCGCACGCGCCTGGCACAGCGGATCATCATGGTAAATATTATTGATTTGAAAAGATTTAATGGGATGTTCTGTGCTGTTATTAATAAAATACAATTTTTCAGTTACACTGCTGTTCAAAAGATTGGGGTTTATTTATAATTTTTTGATTTATTAATGAAATTAATGCTTTTATTCAACAAACATGCATTCAATTAATAAAAAGTTGCGTTAAAGATGTTTATAATTGACTTTTTACAATGCATTTTTATTTTAAATAAAGGCTAGTTACTTTAAATAATTACTTTAGCTTTTTATACAGTGTGAATTGTAATAATAATAATTATTTATTTTATAAAGCACCTTTAAGACTTAAAACTCAAAGTGCTTTACGCAAAAAAAGATGCATATATAAAAACTGTTTTAAATAACAATAATATTAAAACATCTAAAATAGATTAAACATTTAAACATCTAGAATCATAAAACACACTTTGTCACACCTTTATGTTGATGAACAGGAAAATAAAAAATTAAAACATAGCAATATTTCAGTTTACGGTACATAATCAGCATGTGAGGCAGGTAGCAGAGTAGTGGAAGAATGTAGTGTAGTTTAGTAGATTCAGTTAAGCTCAGTTTGAATGTGGGTGTCACCTGATGAAGAGCAGCTCCTCCAATACCAACTAAGGATGCCAGAGGAGACCGTAACAAGAAACAAAACTTTGGCAATTGACTACAAACTATAAGGGACAAACATCTTATCTAAGTTGACTTAAAAATTTTAAATATCAAAGTAATCAATAAGTAATCAATGCAACAAGTAACAAAAATGTGTAAATAATACAATAATTTTTAGTTAGTATAATGCAATATACAACTATATGTTTATATTTTATTTAGAGAGACAACTATACATTCATGTTTTATTGAGAGAAAGAGAGAAAGCAAATTAATAATATATTTTAAAATGTGTTGGAATTAGGTCTTTTTTCTTCTTTCTAAACATACAAAATAGAAATAGATAAAAAAATGATGGAGAACTAGAATGTTTGTAAAATATTAATTTAAATCAGGGTATCCATGGAGTCTTAAAATGTCTTAAATCTTAAAAACAACATTTTGGGCCTTAAAAAGTCTTAAATTTGCTAAAACATTGTCTTTTAGGTCTTAAATCTTTTTTGAACAGGTCTTAATTTTCCTTTGTTCATGTATAGCTACTCAATCTGGCCATCACTAACATTCCACCTCAATACAACTTATAACTTTTTTATTTAATTTATTTATATAATTTATTTAATTTTTATTTATAGTTCTTCATGGATTTACTGCTGAAGGCAATGACCTGGACCGATATTTGTGCAAACATTTAGTTTATTATTGTTATAAAAATTGTTAAAAACGTTTTATTTTGAAGAACGGTTATGTTAAAAACAAGTGTATGTGTAAAAACTAGAGCTTGCTTGTTTTGAGACATTATGAACTGTATTAAATTATATATGTATTTTTTGATAGTTCATATAAAAAAAAAAATCCATTTGGGCCATTAGAAAAATTCCTTAGCATTTAACAATGTATGAGTCTTAAATTTAACTTGGTGAAACCCTGTAAATGTAAATTTATCATTTAAAATGTATTAAAATTTTAAATTTATGCTGAAAATTTAGCTTTGTCCTCACAGGAATAATAGACATTCAAGAGTTCACACTTAGCTGATGATTGATAATATCAATATCCTCGAACCCGGGGCTCTCTCCCGTTTGAAGGGCGCGAGAGGAGTTTGAGCTCAGGTAGGTCTCGAGAACTCCCCTGCTTGTGAACGTGTTAGCAAGCTATATCTCTTAGCTTTTCCTAAGTGTTGTCTTAAGATGGTGCTTTGGATTAGTCAATTTACTCATTATGCATGTCTTTGGATGGTGGGAGGAAACTGGGGAACCCGGGGAAAACCCACACAAGCACAGGGAGAACATGCAAACTCCGCACAGAAACGCTGATTGCCCTAGTGAGGGGTTGGACCAGTGGCGTTTTTGCTGTGAGACAACAGTGCTAACCACTGGGCCACCGCTCCGCCCTATCGGGTGGAAGGGGCATTCTTCAAGACAGAGATGACTGTAATGGAAAACTCCGGTTATTTATAGTAAGTCAGTATTCATCTGATTAGCGCAATTATGCTAAGCTGATTCGGGACCAGCTGTTTTTTAGAAGATAACAGGAAACTACTTATTATTACTGTATTTTAAACAAATAAGTTAAGGCTTTGTGAGATATTTTTTAAACTAAAAAATCTATATTATACGTTTGGTATATGCATAGCTAGTGTTTTTCAGCCAATGATAATCTACCCCATTAAATTGCATTTGTAGTGGGATATAATGTTGGTGCTGATGTGTTAATAGGTTGGCACAGTGATCTGGATTGGAATCTTGGTCTACACTGACCCTGCTGGTCTAAGAACTTTTCTTGCTGCCCAAGTGTCCGAGCAGAGTCCTCTTGGGGAGGCAGGGCTTCCCCCTCACCTGGGTGTCGCTCCAGTATTTCCAGGCGGACATCCAACCAGCACACTGAGTGTCCTCCCTGCCCCTGAACCGACTCCTCTACCAGAAAACCAGTCCCAGGGCCACCGAACAGCCCGTCCAGGAGTCGCCCCCGTCTCCAGCCCTCAGATCACTTGGGGCTCCGAGGACGAGGAGCTGTGGAGGAGACTTTCTTTCCGCCACTGGCCCTCGCTCTTCAGCTACTACAACATCACTCTTGCAAAGAGGTGCGCTCTTCGTATGGTTTCTCAGTTCGGCTGTGTTTCAGCTTGTACTTAATGCATATCTCTGATGCTCTCAGGTACATCAGCATTCTTCCAGTCATCCCCGTGACACTTCATCTGAGCCCACAGGAGGCCATAGACACTCGGCACCCACAGGACACGCAGCATGCTCTTCCTCCTAGCATCAAGACCTCTGATCTGCAGACCGACCTCACATTATACAAGTCAGTCTCTCACTTCAGCTGTTTAAGAGCTTAAGCTGATTTTACAAAGGTTACTTGTTTAGAGGGTTAGAATTAAACCATTGCTTGGGCAGCAAAAGGCAAAATTATTCATTCATGCTTTGTTTTTGATGGAAAATTATGGAAAAAGGTGTTTTATGAAAAAAAAAAAATAGCTCCAGTCTCTCTAGATTTCCTATTTATATTTATGCATTTCAGTAAACCAAAATGTTGATGACACTTATTCTAAATGATAATAAACATGACAACATTTTGATGGCACAATACCAACATTTATAACTTCAGAAGAGTTAATAGTAAGAGTTAAGAATAATTCAGAGGAATTTTTAATATCTCTGAAATATTTTGTCTATAATATTGTTATATATATTCAACATTAATATTCAAAAGTTGTATTTGGAATATGTGGAAAAATGTGGTTCATGAAAAAGACTGTTAAATGGCTCCAGGTCCTCTGGTTTTTCTGTTCTTATTTATGCATTTTAGTAAAACATCATTTTAAAGACATTTCCTCTGAATGATAATAAACATGGCAACATTTTGATGGCACATTACCAACATTTATAACTTCAGAAGAGTTAATACTAGTTAATAGTAAGAGTTAAGAATAATTCAGAATTATTATTTGGTGTAATAACAATAATTGTTTGTCATATCATTTATTAAGCATTTATGATTCTGACCAGTTGTTGTTTAAAAAATCTCCATAATATTTCCTCTATAATATTTATTTATATATTTTTTTGTTTTTAAACATTACTATTCAAAGGTTGTATTTGGAATTAAAAAAAAAATATGGTTCATGGGAAAAAACAGACTTAAATAGCTCCAGTTCTTCTGGATTTCCTATTCATATTTATGCATTTCAGTCAAACATAATTTTGATGACATTTCTTCCAAATGATAATAAACATATCAACATTTTTAAGGCACATAACCAATATTTTAACTTCAAAGGAGTTACTGATAGTTAATAGGAAGAGTTCAGAAGAATTATTATTTGGTGTAATAGCAATACATGTTTCTCATATTATTTATTAAATATTTATTATTTAGACCAATTGTTGTTCAAAAACTGTCCATAATATTTTCTAAAAAAAAAATATATATGTTTTTTGTTTTTAAACATTACTATTCAAATGGTATTTCGAAAAATTATGGCAAAAGGTGGTTTATAAAAAAAAATAGCTCCAGTTCCTCTGGATTTCCTATTTATATTTGTTTATTTCAGTAAAACAATTTTGATGACATTTCTTCTGAATGATAATAAACATGGCAACATTTTGATGACACATTAACAATAATTATAACTTCAGAAGAGTTACTGGTAGTTAATAATAAGAATTAAGAATAATTCAGAAGAATTATTATTTGTATTAATAACAATAAATGTTTGTCATATCATTTATTATTCTGACCAATTGCAATAAAAAAAACTATTTCCTTAATAATTCCTCTATAACATGTTATATTTAAAGTAAATCCTATTACGCCTTTTTAAAATATGATTAAAACCATTATTAATGTTCCTAATAAATCCAGAGATTTTTTTTTTTATCCAGAGGCAAAAATCTTAGTGACCTCAAAATTCGGAATGGTTGTGTATATAAAATATTGTTAACATAGTTTTATTATTATTAATTTTACTGTTTATTTTATTATGAGTCAAGTTTAATTAAATATTATACACAAACCTGTTGCACTGTGTTAAAGAAAGCATCATAAAGGTAACAAAAAATATCCTAAGATTCTCAATTTCGCTCGCACAGTGTTTATTGTTTTTATTTAACAAATATTTGCTTAGTATTTCACTTTTATTTGACACATTTTTACTTTTATTTAACTTTTTTGTCAATGCTACATAAATCAGACCACTTACATTTTATTGAGAAATATTATCTAGTAATATTACCTTAATCATATGTGTTTGTGGTAGCAGCTCATCACAAACACATTTCACCAGGCTTGTTGTGTTACAATAAATAAAGCCTCCATTCTCTTTTCTAAAACGCCTCCGCTCTTTGTGTGCTCATCAGAGGGTTTTATGGATCAGAAAGGAATTTCTTTGTTCGTTTCACACCTTGTTGTATTTATAGATCAGACAGCAGTCATTCATTGCTTATCTGTAAGTCGCTCAGTGACTTTACTCAGAAAACATGCATTACTGCTTCCCTTTGTGCTCTTTCTGTGAACAAATGTCAAGAGGTTCTAAACCTCATGGCCAAAATATTCTTTTAAGCAAACAAACACCTACATTTCTCATTTATACATGGAACTGTTACTGATTAACTATAAGCTCTCATTCATATTGCATATTAGCACACACTGGAGGTCCAACTATGGGACTGCAGTGACAAACAATAGCCTCATTCTTAAGCAAACAAACTCCGATTGCGGCATTGAAGGTCATTGTTTCAAGGCTTTGCTTTTATCTTTGAGGTTGTTGTTATAATGGTTAGATACGCATCAGATGGATGTAGGTCAGTTTTTTTTTAAAGCCTGGCCCCCTGCCTGCGTTTCCTGTTTTCTGTGCTGTTTTTACTCTGTAAGGAAAGATCAACACTGAGTGCACAAACTGAGATCTTGCTTACCTTAGAATTCCTATTTGTGAAAGTGTGTGGACTGGAATTTCTAGAGGGACTTGTTTTGCGAGGGGTTTAAGCTCAAATGCCAGCTTTAAATTGATTTATTGGCCCACTAAAGGGGCACTTTGAAGAGATAGTTCGCCAAAAACGGAAATGTTGTTATTAATTATTAATTACTCAGTCATTACAATCCCTCTTAGATTTTCGTTCATCTTTAAAACAGAAATTAAAATATTTTAGATGAAATCCGAGAGCTTTCTCATCCTCCGAGACATTCAAAGTTCAGGGAAGGAACCAAAAGCTTTGTCAAAACATTACATGTGACTTCAGAAGGTCAGCTGCTTCATACAAATTTCACATTTGTGCAGCAAAAAACTGTATGACGACCATGAGAAATACAACTTATTTGCCATTAGAGTGAGTAGCATGACATGCAAGCATGGTATTGGTAAGCATGGTACGCACCATGATCTGACGTGAAAGATAACAAGGTTTTTTGTATGATTTTTTTTTTCTGTAATGGACTTCTACAATAGATTTTCATTCAATTAAGTTCAGGGCAATATAGCTAAGAAAATTGTTGATATTAGTCTATAAAATTGATAATTAGTTTTGTCATATATTTGTGCTATAGAGAAAGTGAACACTGTTTCATCTGGCTTTCAGCTAAATCAGAGATATTTGTGTTGTTCCATGATGCCTAGTTTCCACTGAGTGGTACAGTATGGTACGATTTGGTAAGGGTCACCTTTATAAGGCTTGTGTCTCCACTGCCTAATGGTACCCTTTTTGTGGGCGTGGTGTTAATGATAATGCGAAAAAGCCTGCTGTAATGTCTAAGATTATATAATAAAAAGATAAATAAAACATTTATAAACGCATACAGACCCTTACAGTCTCATACATTACAGTTCATAAATGATACGAAACAAATACAGTAAATACCTCTCATCTTTGTTCTTCACGGCACATTAACCGTTAACATTAACATGTAACATTTTTGTTAAAAAGCAATTTCGTCATTCCGAGTTCATAATAGTCCAAAAGGTGATGATAATAGTTAAACATGGCAGTTTGTTCATGTTTTAGGTTGCTGAAAGAATCATTTGCTCCTTTGTTTTTTTTTCGGGCTTCTCCTTTGTTTTTGGGGTTCTCGTGCTTCACTCTCGCATTTGTCCATTTCTGAAAAGATATCAGAAGCAATTCAATAATCAAGCGCATGTTATTATCATCAGCTTGATGATTAAGTTTGAGGTCGGGTGGACCATGGCTTATTATTATATGTACAGTTGAAATCAGAATTATTAGCCCCCTTTTAAATTATTTTTTCTTTTTTAAATATTTCCCAAATTATGTTTAACAGAGCAATGAAATTTTCACAGTATATCTGATAATATTTTTTCTTCTGGAAAACATCTTATTAGTTTTTATTTCTGCTGGAATAAAAGTAGTTTTTAATTTTTAAAAAAACATTTTAAGGTCAAAATTGGCTATATTTTTTTCGATAGTCTATAGAACAAACCATCGTTATACAATAAATTTCCTAAATACCCTAACCTGCCTAGTTAACTTAATTATCCTAGTTAAGCCTTTAAATGTCACTTTAAGCTGTATAGAAATGTCTTGAAAAAAATCTAGTCAAATATGATTTACTGTCATCATGGCAAAGATAAAATAAATCAGTTATTAGAAATGAGTTATTAAAACTATTATGTTTAGAAATGTGTTGTAGAAATCTGCTCTCCTTTAAACAAATTGGGGAAAAAATTTACAGGGGGGCTAATAATTCAGGGGGACTAATAATTCTGACTTCAACTGTATATATTATTACGGCGTAATGTCTTGGCTGTGTATTTATAAATGGCGCTTCCTTTGTTTTAATTCTCCTGGCTTGTGCAAGCGCTAGTGACGTTTCTCTGTAAACCATTAGCATTCAGCTGCATGTCTCGTTCCCCCTTTTGTGCTTGTTGTGCTAGGTACACTTTGGAAAGGGTACCCAAAAAGTGATATGGCACGGTTCATTTTTTGATACTTTTTGACAGTGGAAACGGGCATAAAAGCATACCATACCTTACTGTACCATACTGTACCACTCAGTGGAAATGGGCCATAACTTTTAAGCATTTGTCTTTTTTTAGAGCTAGTTGCATGATCGATATGAGGCTTATCTGCTATTATACAAACCTTGTTGCACAAAGCAGTGCCATTTAGTTCCACAAGGACTTATATGGTTGAAGAAAATTATTAGTTCCTATTAACTGTTAACTCCTCTTGTGAAATTTAAATTCTTTTTAAAAATATATTTACCAAGCGCTGTTTTATTTTTCTACAAACATTTTTAAACGTAATTGTTTTAATAACAAATTTCTTTCATTTTGCCATGATGACAGTACATAATATTTCACTAGGTATTTTGCAAGACATCAGTATTTAGCTTGAAGTGCAACTTAAAGCCTTACTAAGCTAATTGGATCACTATTATTACTTAAGATGGTTAACAATATTGACCATAATAATAATATTATTATTATTATTATTAATCCTTTATTTCAGCCAAACTACAAGAAATAAGACTTTCTCCAGAGTTTTTAAATAAGAAATACTATAAAAACTTCCTTGCATTAAACGGCACTTGGGAAATATTTGAAAATTTTTACTGAAGGGCTAATAATTTAGCCTTCAACAGTATATTATACCAAACATTTCCCGAACATGTTATCATTTTGAGGGTCAACTGTGTTGTGATAATCATCATTTTATCATAAGTTCCGTGACATGAACACAATGGTGTTGGCTTTTCCATATCGATTCAATCACAAAGCAAACTCTTCAAGGTCTCAGTTACAACTACTGTGTTTGAGAGCAAAGTACACACTCATTGGCGGCCAGTGAAGACCAAAGGGTTGGCGTTATGCAAATTAGGCTAAGACTGGAATTACTGATGACTCATTTCAGGCAGATCAGAATCAGTCCTCTCTTTTTGGTAAACTACAGATCTTTCACAGGTAACACTTTAGTTTAGGTCACAATTCATGCAATTATCTACTACCTGCCTGTTATTAAGATATTAACTGTTCATTAGCAGTTATAAAGTATGACCCTATTCTGCATCCGTAATCCTACCCAAAACCTAAACCCAACTTCTACCTTACTAACTATTAATAAACAGCTAATTAGTAGATTATTAAGCTAGTAGTGTTAGTTAATGGTTTATTAATACAGTGAATTGTAACCTAAACTGAAGTGTTACCCTTTCACATTCATAAACAGCTGTATCACACACTTTATGAATGATAATAACAAAATAAAAAGCATAATGGGGCAGTTAAAGTGAAGTGTGTGATTTATTTTGTTAGGCAGTATTAAAATAGGCAATAAAAATAGGCAGTATTTAAGTACATGTTTTTCAAACTCTCATTTTGCATTGATTGGACAGGCTGTTTTAGACTGTTGTTCTGACTGTTGAGGTTTAACACACTTTTAATAATGTTAACAGACTGTATTATTATTTACATTACTATCTTCTTTCAATGTAATACCTGTTTGCACTATCCAATTCCTCTTGAAATATATCCCATTCTTGTAAAGTTATTTATATTATTTACTTTACATATTTATTTATTTATTTTATTTATATTGTTTATTCTCATATTTCTTTAATGCTAAAGGTCACTTTGAGCCACCAAGCAAATTGTATTACTACAAGTCTCTTATGTTTTATAATGTGTGTGTTTGTGCAGAGTGGCAGCTCTTGGGCTTTTCGCCGGTGTTGTGCTGGTGCTCTTACTCTTCTGTCTCTATCGTGTGCTCTGCCCTCGAAACTATGGGCAGAACGGTGTGCCCCATGGTCGTCGTCGCCGTGGAGACCTGCCCTGCGATGAGTATGGATATTCACCCCCAATCAGTGAAATTTCCCCTCTGCTGCTGAGAGGTCACAGTATGGTAAGTTGACTGGAGTCGACAGGGATTGAATTTTTTTCTATAAATGCACTCTTGAGATATTTAAAAGATCTTTTGGCACCTCTCTTCAGGACATTGAGTGTCTGGCCAGTGATGGCATGCTGCTGGCCAGCTGTTGTCTGGCGGGACAGATCCGTGTATGGGACGCACAGACTGGAGACTGTCTTACTGTTATACCCAACAAAGGGTAAGGAAATGTATAACTCAAATAAACAGACAGACGGCTTAATGTTTAATTAATGTACGCTCAAAAAATAATGTTTACTGTAAACTACTTGTTTAAAATATTTTTGGGGGGGACAACTTAATTGTTTTATGTTCAATCCACTTTAATTCGTAAAATCTAATAATTTAACTTATTTTTTTATGTTTTCCCAACATTTCCCAACGTTTTTATGAGGTACATGTATAATATAGTTTTTTACATGTATAATAACAAATGTACATATATTCAATTAATAAAATATTACATTTTGAAACTAATTTTAACTGCTTTTAAAATTGTAATGCTCACCAATCCTGCATTTAATTGATAATAATACAAAAAAACACTTTTTTAAAATAACATTTTTAAATGGTCAGTGCCAATAGCCTAGTGGTTAGTGCATTGATGTAGCACTGAGATGTTCACAGCAACCGAGTTTGATTCCTAACTCCAGGTCCTTTCTGATTCTTCCCCTCTCTCTGCTCCCCATGCATTCCTGCCTCCACTTTACTTTCTTATAAAATAAAGATTAAAAATCCCTTTAAAAAGTATATATATATTTTTATTAAATTTAAGTATTACTACAATAAAGTGTTTTCACAGTATTACTGTAAAAAAATTGACATTACAGGTAATATTTTAGCAATATTTTAGTCAATTATAGGGTGTCTGCGGGGTCTTAAAGTTTTAAAATTTCTTAAATAAAAAAAAATTGTTAGGCCTTGCAAAATATTAAATTCACTGAAATATTATAAATCTTAAATAATTTTAAACGGGTCTTAATTGTTTATGTAAAGTTACCCAGTTGAAACAGAAATGTGCGCGCATCTAGAAATCTCAAAGGCAGGTGCTCGATCAAAAACAAACACAGTAGCAAAAGAAAATCAACACACTGGCACTTTAGCTCGACCATGTAGGTCGAAACGTTGTGGTAATGATTTTTTTTTTGAGAGCTACAGTAAAGTGCCAGTGTGCTGATTTTCTCTTGATCTAATGCTACCCAGTTGATCCATCACACATCCAATCTCTGACAATACATCTCAATAAAACTTTTAGCAATACTCTATTTATAACTAATATTATAACAGTCTGTTGTGCATACATTTAGTTTATTAAAGTTTTAAAGAGTTTAAGTTATGCTGAAAAAATTGCATGTATACAGCTAGAGTCTGCTTGTTTTGACATTATTTAAAATATGTAGCTAAGAAATAACTAATTAGCTGTATTTTTTTGATGGGGCAAGTAATTTAGTTTTTTTTTCTGCTGGGCCATTAAAAAATCTTTAGTGTTTAGGCCTATACAAGTCTTAAATTTCATTCTTCATGATCTTAAAAAGGTCTTAGAAAGTCTTAAATTTAACTTTGAAACGCTGAATAAAAAAAAAAAATTATGTTTACAAAAAACGTTTTTAAAAAAAGTGGGAATTTTTTAAAAATGTGTGCAAAACAAGCAATGAAATGCTAAATGTGTATTTTTTAACGTGCTTGTGTCCATTGTTAGCCTGCGCAGGAGCAGCAGCAACGGTTGTTGGGAGCACCGTGATGGCTGGGATCACATCAGTGCTTTTGAGGCAGAGGGAATAGCTGCAGACTTTCGAGAACCAGGAGGAGCGATGGGAGGCCCGGATGTAGATATTTTCCCAATAAGGAGGAGGACCACCCCTGCTCGTCTTGCCCTGTTTGGAGACCAACCGGACCTCACGCCTCTCATCGACACCAACTTCGGGGCGCTGCCTCCATCTCAGGCTCTGAGTGGCTCTGGTTTTGACTTTGGGAGTTTGGTGGAGAAAGCGTACCAGGAGCACGAGCCCTCACCAGCGCTGGTCTTCCCTCCGTCTCCTCCAGCCTCACAGCAAAGGCGCCGCAGCCTCGGGGATCAGCCGGTCCTGCCTCCTGAGCTCCCCCCACAGAGCAGTGCAGACTGGGACAGCTCTGTGTGGGCCATGGAGCTCAGGGGGAACCTCATTGCCACGGGCCGCAGCACTGGAAAACTGGAGGTGAGGGAAAGAAGTGAGGTTTTTTCAACTATAAATACCTACAGTTGAAGTCAAAATGATTATTATTAATTTTCTTTTTTTAAATATTTCCCAAATTATGTTTAACAGAGCAAGGAATTTTTTACAGTGTTTGCTATAATATTTTTTCTTCTGGAGAAAATCATATTTGTTTTATTTCAGCTAGAATAAAAGCAGTTTTATTTTTTTGTAAAACCATTTTAAGGTCAATATTATTAGCGCCCTTAAGCAATATCTGTTTTCGAATGTCTGCAGAACAAACAATCGTTATACAATGACTTGCCTAATTACCCTAACTTGCCTAATTAACCTAGCCTTTAAATGTCAACCTTAAGGCTAACCGTAAGCCTTTAAATGTCACTTTAAGTGGAATACTAGCACCTTATAAAATATTATGTACTGTCATCATGGCAAACAGGAAAGTAATCAGTTTTTAGAAATTAGTTATTATGTTTAGAAATGTGTTGAAAATTGTATGTACATTTTAGGACTCTTATAAAAAAACTGTGATTGGAAGTACCAATATCCCCATAAATTCTTATAATGTGCTCAACTGGGTATATATTATGAATTGGATTTAAAAATATTATGTTCATGAACTCTGATGGAAACACATTTACTGAAAAAAATGATGCACATCAAAATCATCTTAGGATTTTTCCTCAACTGATAATTTGATTGTATAACTAGATTAACCAGTGAACTGATCACCTCCTCAACACTATCTCAGATGGTAGAACTCTCTTATACAGTTATTTTTTACAAACATTAGGCACTGCTGCCAAATATGTTTATTTTGGTGTTTACCATTTACTGGTCTGAGGTGTAACTGATTTGCTATGGAGGAAAAAATAGATTTCTTTTATTATTATTCATAAGTGACCCTGCCTGGACCACACCGCCTTATGTTTTTTTTTGGCAATAGACAAAAATACATTGAATGGGTCTAAATTATCGATTTTTCTTTTATGCCAAAAATCATATTTGAATATTAAGAAAAGATCATGTTACATGAATATATTTAGTAAATTTCCTTCTGTAAATGTATCAAAACTCATTACTACAGGGTTTCCGCAGGGTCTTAAAAAGTCTTAAATTGGCTGTTCTAGGTCTTAAATATTTTTGCACAGGTCTTATTTTTCCAATGCCCATGTAACGATACATCTAATGCTCATTTAAATTCTTTTTTATTGTTGTTGCTAGGTTTTCGTGGTGTTCTTTATTTCACTAGTCTAATTATAATTTGCGGTATTACAACTACAAATGAGGTCAACATGCAAAAGAGTGGAGGAACTATAACGTCACCTTGTAAGCTAATCGGCTGCTAGCATAAAACTGGTTCCCTCGATAAAATCCCCTTAGGATTTTTCCATAGGCTTTTCGAAGTTTGCTAATAATAAGCTCTATGTTCAAACACTGTTCGTTACACTTACACGTTTTGTCCAGGCGAATAATCCTCACACGAAAATACAACGTTTAGCACTTTTGCATCTTAAATGCAAACGCAAGAATTGAAAAGCTAACATTAGGCTATAAATGGACTACAGTGCCTTCGGGGTGCTCGCCTGTGACCTCAGCACCACCCTGCTACAGACAACTTTTCTAGCTTTTTTTTGAAATACGGTCCATGACAAATAGTTAATCTCTCTGTTTATTATATTATAATCCACGCTATATATTATAAACAAATAAATATGCAAAAACACATAGACCTACGTGCCTTTTGGATCGTTTTTAGGTGGGAAATACATCTGTTTTGCTTTACGGTTGTTGGAAAAGTTTTAAAACTGTGTGTATAAATGTGCCTACATAGTATTATCATAATACATTTAAATAAGTGTATCGCTCGCGTGCTTACAGCCCGCTTACCTGACAGACGACAGAAATTAGGTGTGAGGGACAAGTCTTTCAAATGCCTGCAAGTTCCATCATGGATCGAGAACAACATTTAATATTCTTCTTTTGTCACTAAGTACAGCAAAAAGCAGCCGATACAGTCACATATGCTATACATTTTATGGAGGAGTGTAAATATTGCAGTGCGGAATTTTTGTGTCTTGTGTTTCCTCTTCCTTTCGTGCTTTTGCTCTCCAGAGATCCTCATGTTAAATTCGTTATCCCAAGAATGTTGATGTGGTTTATATATTGCTACACTGTTTATTATCAATACACGAAAACCTAAAAGTAAGGTAAATTCTATAATAAATACTAGTGTTTTTGAGTGTTAGGTATACTGCCTATGTTTTAGGCTATTATTTACAATAGTGAACTGATAAAATGAAATACAGTGTAGTTTTACTACAGTAAAGTGTGGTGAATTGTAGTCAAATATACGCAATATTGTAAAAAAAAAACTACAGCACTGGGTAGTTTGTTTATATTACACTTGTTATGTTGCAATAGCAACTATAGTCTTACCACAGCAGAGTAATTGAAGTACTTTACTATAGTACTGTTCAAAACACTGTAGCCTACATGCCAATATATGTGTTCAGGGGCCCTGTGGAACAGCTTTTCCTCAAAATGAAGAGGATGACAGGGTAAATGTCCTCCAAAATCTCATCAACAATGTGGCAGACAACATATACTAGTTCATTTCATTTGAGTTGCCATGATAAAATGGGATTGATAGTGAGGTTTATTTGAAGAGTGAATAGTAAAGTATGCTATAATATCATATCAAGTTTTTCCCTATTTTCTATCACAGTTACATTTCTGCTTGCATTAGTTATATTTCAATGTTTTTTATTTTATTAGTATGGTGCACCTTTTGGATGTTTAATAAATGTTTTAAAAATAAAAGTATTCTCTGTATGAAACTGAAAATATCTCATCATGTAACATACAGCCAAAAATGTTATGCTTTATTAGATTAAAAATGTAATATGTAATTCTATTTTAGTATTTTGGTTATTGTTAATAAATAGTGTACTAATATAAATCGTATCAAGAAGCACGAAATGAATAAGGAACACAAGACACGCATTGTGAGTCTGCATATAATGTCACTGAGCGAGCAGTGTACTGAGAGCGTGAAAAAAAATGTGTGTGTGAGCAGCACATATTTGAGAGTGAGAAAATTTGTGCGTGAGTAGCGCATTACATTTGAGAGCTCGCATGCAGTTTTGTCCACAAACAGGAAATCGGTGCACGAACAAAGAGATTCACTCGCTCGTATTACATGAATGCGCTCTTGACTTGTAATACTGCACCTCACGACTTTTGTCAGTGAAATAACACCATAGCGGAGCATTTGATTTGAGTTGAATATGAAACACTGAAGATATTTTGTCTGAAACGGGTACGACTGTACAGACATCTCTATGATCGGTCTATGCGTGATTATAGGGAGAACCAGATGACCAATAATTCTTGGCTAGAAATTGCAACAGTGGTGGGAAAGGAGGAAAGTTTTTGGAAAAGTTTGGAAAAACCTGAGGGATAAGTTTGTTAAAACAAAAAAAGAGCCCCCCCCCAAAAAAAATATTCAATGATGTTAATGATATTACTTGGTTCCGGAAACTTTCTACTTCTCTTTTTATTTGTCTGATTTTACTGTCAGTTTCTTTTGACCGCCCTGTCATTTAAAAAAATATCTCTATGGCGAACACATCAGGTATAAAAGCCTCGTCCGTTTTGTGAGGTGCGCGATGCCGCATCAGCCGTAAGATGTTTGTTTGTTTGTATTTTTCTGTAGTTCAATGATGCATCCAACCTGTCTTCAGTACTGTTCAATTTGAATATATTTATTTTAACACTAATTTTGTGATTTTGCATTTTCTTTTTATGTGTATGCGTGTTTTTGATATTGTGATATAGGTCTTAAATTTAATACTTAATGGTCTTAAAAAGTCTTAAATTTGACATTATGATATCTGCAGAAACCCTGTACTAGGGCCAGACTGAATCTGCAGACATTGTGTTATATATTTTTTTTTTAAATCTGTGGATTTATGCAGGAATTATTTTGGTAGTATCGTAAAAGCTTAATATATGAAATAAAAAATATCTTTTTAACTTTTATTTAATGTTTACAATGCAAATCCATCTAGATATATTATTTGATAGAGCAAATAAATGCATCTACTAAAAGACAAAAAATATTACTTTACAAACTATTGTAAACAAATCAGATGAATGTTTTCATATTAGTCAGTAATATAACTGAAATTAATTAAAAAACTGAAGAAACATTAATTTACACACATTTACACGGGTAAATAAACAGACTCAATGATGAGCTAAAAATCTACAGATTTCTGCGCGCACAGATTCCGTGTGGGCCTACTCATTACTGATTAGTAATGGCAGTTTTGTCGGTATTTCGATTTTTTTGATGTTTTGAACCCTCAGATTAATTTTTTTATTTTAAAAAATGACATTTAAGACATATATCAGTGTAATTTCTTAGTCTTCTCAATTTGCCTTCTATTGAACACATAAAAATGGAAACTGCATTTTATATATATATCTATTTTTGAGCATAATGTAAATTCACAACTTTGGATGGGCTCATAGCTAGCCACTGTTTTTAACCTGCCTTCTTCATTTCCTGTTCTACCAGCTGTGGGATGCAGTAGAGGGATCTTTACGGTGCAGTAATGAAGATGGAGTTTCTGGAATTACAGCCTTGGCTTTTCTTAACAACAGGTGCATTTCACAACAACCTGAATTGCATGCATATGCCACACCAGTTTCACACCAGCTCGCATTCTCCTGCTAACAGTGATGTTTTCTTTTGCAGAATTGTCGCAGCCCGATTAAATGGCTCACTGGATTTTTTCACAGTGGAGATCAACAAGCCACTCGGGTTGCTGCAATATCGAGGTGAGGCATGTCTTTGTGTATTCGGCAAAGGATATTAAAACACTTTTGCTTTAAAAACCTGCAAATATCAGGGAATGTAGTGAATTTTCCTGCCAGAAAATGTAATGAATGTTGAAGTGTAATGTATACTCATTAACGTTTTCATTTTTTGACAATTCTCTAATTGTAGTGTTTGAAAACTAAAAAATAAAACTTAAAAAAAATTTTTAACGTCCTGGAATTTCATTATACGTACAAACCATTAAATTATGCAAAATATTAAGAGGATAACAAATTTATTAAATGTATGTAAAGTTTTATATTTGTAGTTTACTTTGCAGTATGTGTGATTTCCACTGGCAAAAGTCAAAATCATTATTATTAACCTAAAATGGGAGGATATACACTTACAGTGACTGACCGGGAAAATGAATTTTAAGCGCTTAACTGATACATTTCTTTTGCATCAGGACCACCAGGCCGAGGTAGTCTACCACCGTCCCCCTGTTACAGCAGTGAGGATGTGATCAGCTGTCAGCTCACTCGCTCAGTACAGTGTGCCCATCAGAAACCCATCACTGTGCTGAAAGCTGCTGCTGGCAGAGTGGTCACCGGCAGCCAGGACCATACAGTCAGGGTAAGATCATTTATATATAGCACGCACACATATTCATTACAATAGCTTGAGAAATTGAGAAGCAAAGTAAGCAACACTTGTCTAATAAAGTTTACCGAAAATATTAGGCACTAAAGCTTCATGTAGGCACAGATTCTGATTCCTACAGTTAACGCATACCTGCTTTTTATTTAATCTAATTCAGTTCAATTCAAGTTTATTTGTAAACACTTTTCACAATAATTATCATTTTAATTCCTTTATAGGTGTATCGTTTGGAGGATTCCTGTTGCCTCTTCACCCTGCAGGGCCACTCAGGTGGTATAACCGCCATCTACATAGACCAGGTCAGAAGCACACCACTATATCACACGTGCATATCTTGTGCAAGACTGCTGTGATTGATTGATTGATTTGACAATGAATGGACAAATACATTAATGTGTGGTTGGTAGGTGGATTTATGGGTGGATAGTTAGATAGGTGGATACATTAATAAATGGTGCATACATGGTTTGATACATGGGGGATGATAAATTGGTGGACTCATTGTTGGATAAATGGGTAAATATTAGGCATGGGCCGGTATAAGATTCTGATGGTACGATAAACTTGGATAAAAATATCACGGTTTCACAGTATCATGGTATTGTGATTACTGCTATAAAATATGTTTTTTTTTTATGTCTGGGTAAAAACACAACAACTTTTTGTCAATATATTTTATTTTAAGAAACATTTAAAGTTGTTTGGAACAGTAAACATGTCAGGCTAAATAACAAAAATAAATCATTGATTAAAATCAACTGCTTTATCCTTCACTTCCGCGAATTGGTGAAGTTTTTTCCTCGCTGCTGTCACCACTGGCTTGCATGGTTCGGGACTTGTAGAGCTGCGCACCGATGGATTTGCTCTTCTGTGTTTGGACTCTCAGTAGTGATTATTAAACCACACTGAACTGAACTAAACTGAACTGAACTTAAACTCTGAAAACTGGACTGACACTGTTTCAATTCACTATAATCTTCTATGTGAAGCTGCTTTGACACAATCTACATTGTAAAAGCGCTATACAAATAAAGATAAATTGAATTTAATTGAATTAAAAAGTAAAACATTAAATTAAAATTACATATACTGTAGGAATGGTTTAACAGGAATATTTAGTGGTTTTAAAACGCTGACTTTTCCAAAACCACGGTAAACCTTGAAACTGGTTATCCCATGCCTAGTAAATACATAGATGTATTGTTGTTGGATACATGAATGAACACATGGAGGATACATAGATGTATGGTTGGATGGAAGCATATTTTGATGGATGGAAGGATGTAATAATAATAATGGATGGATATGTTGATGGAAAGATAAGATATCTATATTCAGGGTTTCCAAGGTCATGACATTTTTAAAGGTCTATTCCAGACATTGAAAGTCAGGGGATTTTATATGCGTTTCGTCCAGGTCATGGAATATCAGGAAAATCAAGAGTTTGTCATTTTAAAGTTTTACTTATATTTTTATCTTGCATCCCAATTTATTATAATGTATTTTTCTATATTGTGTCTTTGTTAGGCTATTATTTTATTCCTGTTCTCACTTGTCACCAGGCTGAACTTGTTAAAATACTGTCTGTGGCTATTTTTTGTCTGCTCAGTGCTCAACCAGTCCCTCCTAGACTTTGCTAAATTAAATGACAATTTTTGCAGCCTATATGACTTTTCTAAAAATTTGTGGCATTATTTGCAGCATTTGTTGTGTTATTTTGCTGTGAAAACATACACAAAATTACACATCTTAGTAGTATTCTTTTTTTACCTCAAGATCTGCTCAACAGAACTTCTGACTTCTGTTTTTCTATTCATTACAAGTCATGAAAAAAAAAATTTTAGTCAGTGAAATTCAGGGAAAAGTCATGACATTTTACATTTGGCTTAGAATGGGAACCATGTATATTAATTGATGGATGAATGGGTGGATAGATGGGTAAATAATTCAATTTTCTGTTATTACTATAGTAAGCACATGCTACAGGAGCACTAAAATAAAGTGTTACCTATTCTCTCCAACACTAATGTCCTTCTGTGCTTTGTTATAGACTATGGTTCTAGCCAGTGGAGGCCAAGACGGAGCCATCTGTGTGTGGGATGTCCTTACTGGCAGCCGGGTGAGCCACGTGTACGGTCATCGGGGTGATGTCACTTCACTGGTTTGCACAACATCCTGCATCATTAGCAGCGGTTTGGATGACCTCATTTGCATTTGGGACCGAAGCACAGGCATTAAGCTCTACTCAATACAACAGGTGCGTGATCGTGAGAGTTGAAGGGATAGTTCACATCAGATTCAACATTTATGGACTGTTGACTTGCTCGCAGGTGGTTTCAAACGAGTTCTTTCTTCTGTCGAACACTTTTGAAGAAAGCTGGAAACCTTTCACCATTGACTTTCGTAGTAGGAAAACAAACACTATGGAAGTCAATGGTTACAGAACATTTTTCGAAATATCTTAATTGTGTTGAACAGAAGAAAGAATCTGAAACAGAGTTGGAAAATAGCTTTTGTTGTAAATAAAAATACATCATCATCATCATCATCATCTTAAACAGTGTTGAAACAAATAAAGGGTGAATAAACGATGACCGAATATACATTTTTGGGTGAACTATCCCTTTAAGACAACATGAATCATTCAACAAAATGAGCATTTTACACAGATATTCTCGTGTTTCAGGAGGTGGGATGTGGGGCCAGTCTGGGGGTGATTTCTGAAAACCTGCTGGTGACGGGAGGACAGGGCTGTGTGTCGTTTTGGGACCTGAACTATGGTGACCTGCTGCAGACGGTGTACCTAGGGCCAAGCAGCGAAGGTCAGAGCGTACGGCAGCTTCTGGTTTTGGACAACGCCGCCATCATCTGTGACTTTGGTAGCGAGCTCAGTCTGGTCTATGTGCCCTCTGTTCTGGAGAAGCTGGACTGAACACAAACACACACAAACAGCAGCCTGCAGATTTTCAGAGCGGCTGGCAACCCAAGCACTCACCCTTTAAAGAGCGTCACCGCTGGGTCACTGCACACATGAATGGCGTTTACATGTCCTCTAATTGTGCATCCTACACTTAGTAGGGAGAAAGCGAATGAGTTCTAGCACATCTGAGCCGGATGAAATCTTCTTTTCTTGCCGTTCATCAGACCTGAACGTTTTTTAACTTTTTGCTAGAATTTCATTCAGATTATTCTGTGTGAATTCAGATATGAGGGTGTTAAAAAAAAAGCTGCTGACAGCGAGAGGTGGCTCTCCTGCCCTGCCTTAAGATGCCCGTGTGTGTGAGTATGTGTGTATGATGGTGAATGCTGTCCAGCACTAAGAATCACCTTAATGTTTGCAAGAATGAATGGTGGTGGATGGGGCAGAAAAAGGCAGAGTTTAGTCCTGCTGAAAGGAGGGTTCCTTTGCGATTGAATCTCATGAGAGCTGTAGAAATGTACAGGTTCTCCTTCACCCCGTAATCAAAAGAATTGTCAGAGCTTTGATTACAGTGCAAGTCCTGTATCATAATAACCGCATAGGAAGATGAACCATTGGTCAGGAAAAGCTATTTTGGGGTCATTATTTTTACAATATATGTACACACACACACACACACACACACACACACACACACACAATACATGTTATTGTAACTTATTACTAAATTATAACTAAATTATTAATCTTTTTCAATTCACAACTGTAAGTCTAAAGGGGGTTGCACACCGGATGAGCCGCTCAGCGCAAGGACACGACAGTTGGAAGTATTGCACACCAGATGCGCACAATCGAATGCTATTTAATATGAAACTATTCAGATGTCGCTGTGTGGCATGGCAGAAATATGAATAGTGTCCTGAGTCGTAACTGGGCGCCGATGTGCGTACCCTAGGGCTGGGCTATATGGCAAAAATGCAATCTCGATAATTATTTTCCATTTCTGACTATATATATTTCAATATAAGTTTTTAATGCTTACAGATTTAAAAGAGTACATTAACAATGACTTAAGCCACAAAAATTAGAGAGTCCACTAAATGACAACATTTTCAGCTGATAATTTTTCATTGCCTGAAAATTCGGTACAATAATATCAACGCACTTCTAGATTGTCATTGTTGCACATTTCTGCTGTGTGATTGGCTCTTAGATCAATACAGAGTAAAAAAAAGTCCAGAGCTTTTCATTGTTATTGACATCAATTATATCACGATTCGATACAATATCGTTTATCGGCCCAGCCCTAGCATACCCAGATACAAGTCTATGTTTAGAATACTAAAATGCTGGGCGGTGCGGTGTCAAGCGGCGCATTCAGTGTGCGACCCTCATAAGCATAATTGAATTTTTGCTAATGTAACAGATCTTAACGTCCTTACAGGATGATTTTCATTCTTTTATCAAAGTGTTCATTTTTTAAATGAAAGAAAGTGTGCTACATTTTCACTAAATACTGTCACCGTGCAAATAATAGACAACCGATTATATTTGCGACCCGTTGTTTCTTATTTTCTTTTGATTTTGGGGTGAAACATCCGGATGCTGTGTTTTCTGTGAATGGTCGCGTTATCAAAAAGCATACTGTACGTCTGAAACTCTGGGGAAAAGGCGAGAGAGGATATCTATCTTTTTAATATTGAGATCAATTATTTATTAGTGACATTTTTAACAATTTGTATTCGAATTTGAAACTTCTAGAGAAGTTAAAGCGGAGACGTGGTCATCATTTTTAACACACACCAAAAGCTTTGACTAACTTACGCCATAATAATAATATGATAATATTGACATTTTTGGTGTAGTTTCGGTCTTTGTGGGGTAGCCAGAGACATGAGAAAGCCAGATGTTCTCATTCCAGCTCTGCCTTAAACACAATAGAAATGTTCATTGGTGCACATTATGATGTACATGTATTACGAGTCACCCAAAGTCATATTAATAGAAATGCAGCAGATTTTAGGCTGGAAGGTGATGGATAGGGCTGCTTTTTTTATTATTAGATGTTTCTATTTTCTTATTGCGTTTTTGTTGTAGAGCAGTTTACAGGTTTCACTGAGATTACGTTGACATTAGTTGTTACTGTACATTTTATTTTGCGCCCTGTAACCAGGCACAGTGGATGTGTGTATTTGATGAAATATTAGTGTATCCAATCCAGCCCTACAGAACCCGCACTAATATGTGCATCGGTTCGGCTTGTTTGTTTTAATACAGCCATATCAATCAAATAATTGATTGTTTTTCCCTGATGTTCTAGTACTGGGATTGGTACAAATGCACATTTGTTGTCCCAAGAACTTAAACTGAAATACTAGAATGCACTGAGAAGACAGTAGCTGTGTTTTGTTGTTTTTTTGTTTTCTACACATAATTTAAGCTCATCAACATGTGCGCATCTGACTCATTTTGTGTATCTGACTCATTTTGTGTTTTAGTTTATGATTTGGTAAGAATATATGCCAAAATTTTCCCAATTTTCAATGCAAATAAGTCTTAGGTGGCTTTTACTGCACTTTAGAACTTTATTTTGATGCTTTAAATATTTGGGGGTTAAGGATTGTTTGTTTTATCATGTGTCCCCCCATTCTTTTGAAACTATTGTCCCCATAAACATTGACAAAAAATATTGATTTATGCAAGTAACTAAACTGCACATGCTCACTCAATTATTAGCCATGTTTTGTGAATGTAAATATTAATTCGTTTTGATGAGAAGATTAGTTTTGCAATCTCAAACAATGTAGTAACATTTGGCCCCTATTTTTGTGCGATTTTCGTTTTTTTATATATATACGTTTGTCATTGGGTTTGTGATTGTGGCATTGATATGGCTGAACTTTCACAAGAGTGCGTGAGGCTGATGTGTGTAATGCAAAGATGCTCAAAAATCATCATCAAAATCATAAAAAATAGCAATCATTTTAATTTAATGTGTGGCCAGTTATCACGAAAAGAACGAAAGCAGACTGCAGTAGTCCAGAATTTATCTGTTTGTTTATGGAGCCAAGTCAGTATGAAAAATGTTACATTTACAAAATAAATTTCATACACCATTCACATTTACAAAATTTAATTTGCAAATTCAAAACAAAATTCGTAAATACGCAAATCCAATTTCATAAATTCAAAACACAATTTGTAATACGCAAACCCAAATCGTAAATTCAAAACAATTCATAAATACGCAAAATCCAATTCGTAAAGTCAAAACACAATTCGTAAATTCAAAACAATTCATAAATACGCAAAATCCTATTCGTAAATTCAAAACACAATTCGTAAATACGCAAATCCAAATCATAAATTCAAAACAATTCATAAATACGCAAAATCCAATACGTAAATTCAAAACACAATTCGTAAATACGCAAATCCAAATCGTAATTTCAAAACAATTTATAAATACGCAAAATCCAATTCGTAAATTCAAAACACAATTCGTAAGTACGCAAATCCAAATCGTAAATTCAAAACAACTCATAAATACGCAAAATCCAATACGTAAATTCAAAACACAATTCGTAAATACGCAAATCCAAATCGTAATTTCAAAACAATTCATAAATACGCAAAATCCAGTTCGTAAATTCAAAACACAATTCGTAAATACGCAAATCCAAATTGTAAATTCAATATATTCATAAATACGCAAATCCGATTCGTAATTTAAAAACGCAATTCTTAAATATTCAAATCTGATTCGTAATTTAAAAACACAATTTGTAAATACGCAAATCCAAATTGTAAATTCAAAACAATTTATAAATACGCAAATCCGATTCGTAATTTAAAAACGCAATTCATAAATAATCAAATCCGATTTGTAATTTCAAAACACAATTCGTAAATACGCAAATCCAATTGGTAAATTCAAAACGATTCATAAATTCTCAAATCTGATTCGTAATTTCAAAACACAATTCATAAATACGCAAAACACAATTCATAAATATGCAAAATCCGATTTGTAAATTAAAAACAGAATTCGTAAATATGCAAATCCAATTTGTAGATTCAAAACAATCCATAAATATGCAAATCTGATTTGTAAATTCAAAATCCAATTAATAAATGCACAAAATCATATTCGTAAATTAAAAACACAATTCGTAAATACAGAAATCCGATTTGTAATATCAAAACAATCCATATGCAAATCCAATTCGTAAATTCAAAACACAATTCTTAAATACGCAAAATTTAATTTGTAAATTAAACTATTAGTAAATATCCAATTCATGAATTCAAACCACAATTCATAAATAAATTCAATTCATAAATGCCCAAAAAGCACACATCCCAGTCATTTGGGCAAGTATTTATGATTTTTACTTGTGAATTCACAAATTGTTTTGAATTTACGAATTGGATTTTGTAAATGTGAAACGTGCTGTGCATGAATGAGTTTTATTTTTGAAAATGTGTTATGTTTGACCCTCATCTGGCTCCATACTTATTAGAGTGGTTAGAAATAGGTCTCAGACTATGAGATTGCATATTAACCACGTGAGAACCAACTGCTGAGAGAAGACAATGATTTATTATCATTGGAATGTTTATACTGAAAGCATCATTTACTTGATGGCCATAAACAATGTCAGCTGTTTTTAGTGTATTGTGAGGAGTGAAATAGCACCACGCTCCATTGTGTTCTTTTCACTCTCCCTTCTCAGAGGAGTACATTCCTAGACATGATTCGATGTTTGAGGTGTTGAAGTGAAATACCGCTCTCGACTTGCTGTATCTTTTACTGCTGCTGAAGTAGAAGTGGGGTGGAGGATGTTTTAAAGTGATGTGAAATGCCTGAATGTTGCACTGTTTTATAAGATGGGGAGGGGGCAGAGAGAGACTGATTGGGTGTAAATATTGTTTTTGTTTAGTTTTTTTTTGTTGGGGGGCTGCTCTGCCCTCTTCTCAATCTTTCCCAAATACACTACACAGTGTAACCAGACAGTAGAGGATGTAACTAATGCTCTGTTCTATTTTTAACACAGGAAAAAAAAACCTTTGTACTAATTTGCAAATAAAAGGCTTTCATACATTTTTTTGTTAGATTGTTTCATTTTATTGTTGTTTTCTTATGCTAAACTATTTTATTAAAGTATTTTTCAAGGTTAAAATCAACAGTATATTGACCAATCATGTTCTGTAGAAATCTACGTTGACATTCTTCTCTAACCAGTCCCCGTTGATTGAGATCATTCCAATAATCTATATCAATATCTTTATCAGATGCTAGATTTAGTTAGCCAAAAATCTAAAGGCTAAAAAAAGGTCATTCTTATAGGTACATTCTAAAACTACCTGTTGTTAAAACCTATTAAGAAATATTTGCGAATGATGAAATTATATTTAAAGTAATTAAAAATAAATAAAATAATAATTTTTAAACTGCCATTCTTACATCCTGGACAAGCCCTCATATACTACGTACGACTGACTCCAAGTATCTAAAGAGCTAAAAAACAATTGATTCTTGTAGGTACCTTCTAAAATGATCAGTTGATAAACACAAAATTCAATTAATAAATTAAAAAAACAATTTGTAAATATGCAAATCAGATTCGTAATTTAAAAACACAATTCATAAACATGCAAATCCAATTCGTGAATTCAAAACAATTTATAAATACACAAATCCGATTCGTAATTTTAAAACACAATTCATAATTATGCAAAACAATTTGTAAATTCAAAATCTGATTCGTAAATTCAAAACACAATTCATAAATACGCAAAATCCAATTCTTAATTAATTCACAATTCATAAATACGCAAAACACAATTTGTTACCAGTTGATAAAACCCACTAAAAATATTTACGAAATAATATCCTAAAATATTATTTCCTTTTTGAACTGCCATTGTTACGTCCCGGACGAGCCCCCATATACAACGAACCGCTCCACGTATCTAAAGGGCTAAAAAACAATTGATCATTCTTGAAAGTACATTCTAAATCTACCAGTTTATAAAACCCACTAAAACATATTTACGAATTACAAAATAGTATCTTAAATATAATTTCCTTTTCGAACTGCCATTGTTATATCCCGGACGAGCCCCCATATACTATGACCAGCTTCAAGTATCTAAAGGGCTAAAAAAAACAAAAAAAACAAGTGATCATTCTTGTAGGTACATTTTAAAATTACCAGTTGATGAAACCCACTAAAAAATATTTACGAATTATGAAATAATATTTAAAATTTTATTTCCTTTTTGAACTGCCATTGTTCCATCACGGACGAGCCTCCATATACTAATACCCGCTTCAAGTATCTAAAGGGTTTAAAAACAAAAAAAATCAAGATGAATAACCTGCCCAGCTTCAGTTGTCTAGCAGAGGGACGCAAGTTTTCCTCAAGAATTGTACATTCCTCAAGGATGTACTTGGCAGCATCCTTTTTCTCTTCAATCCTGACCAATTGCCCAGTTTCAGCTAAAGAAACACACCCCCACAACATAATGCTGCCACCACCATGCTTCACAGTAGGTATGGTGTGCTTTGGGTGGTGTTGCTGTGTTTGATTTTTTTGGCAAACATAGCAATTGGAGTTCAGTTCAAACAGTTCAGTTTTGGTCTCATCAGACCATAGCACCTTTTGCTAAAAGCCCAAAGCAAGATTGGATATGACTTTTTTTTTTTTTTTTTTTTTTTTTTTTTTAGGAAAGGCTTCTTTTGTGCCACCCTGCCATACAGGCCAGCTTTGTGTAAAGCTTGGGGGATAGCTATCACATGCACAGACTGACCAGACCAAGCCTTAAAAAGCCTTGCAAGTGCTTGAAAGTTGCCTTTGGCCTCCTGGTGGCTTCTCCTACCAATGTCCTCTTGTCTCTGTTCGTCAATTTGGCTGGACGGCCTGATCCAGGCAATTTGCTGGTGATGCCATGCACTGGGCACTCTTTAATGATGCTTTGAACAGTACTCCGAGGGATAGATAAAGTCATTTAAATGTTTTTGTAGACTTCTAACCTGTCCCTTTCTACTTTATCCCGAAGGTCTTTTGAAAGCACTTTCCCAACCATGATGAGTTCTTTGCAGTGCCATGCACAGTGGCTTCTTCAAAAAACAGATTCTTTTATATTCAAGAAATCAACACCTCTCCTGCTGATGTCAGATAGAGAAATTCACCTGGAGTTTAATTTTAGATGTGATTGCTTGCACCTGAGCAAGTTTATAATGTTTTTTTCCCAAGTGGCTGATCACTTTACCAAACCAGGCATTTCACTCATTAATTTTGATTAATCTTTTGGCATTTATTTAAATTTAAATTTTTACAATAATGATGAGGATTATAAAAGTTAGATTTATTTTTGTTTTCCAGGACGTAATGTGAGAATGTGTATAGGTTTTCATAGGGTATGATTTTCTATAGGCACTGTATATGCCTATATATCTTCAATAGATCACTGGAACAGCGCAAAGTTCCATCCTGCTTTAAGCGCTCCACCATCATCCCAATCCCGAAGAAGCCAAAGATCACAGGACTCAATGACTACAGACCTGTGGCCTTAACATCTGTGGCCATGAAGTCATTCGAAAGACTGGTGCTAGCATATCTGAAGGACATCACTGGACCCCCTGCAGTTCGCCTATAGAGCAAACCGGTCTGTGGATGATGCAGTCAACATGGGACTGCATTATACCCTACAACATCTGGACAAACCAGGGAACTACGCAAGGATTCTGTTTGTGGACTTCAGTTCTGCCTTTAACACCATCGTCCCATCACTGCTTGAGTACAAACTGGCCCAGCTCTCTGTTCCTAGCTCTGTCTGTCAATGGATCACCAGCTTTCTGACAGATAGACAACAGCTAGTCAGAATGGGCAAAATCACATCCGACAGCCGCACCATCAGCACTGGTGCCCCCCAGGGATGTGTTCTTTCTCCACTGCTCTTCTCCCTGTACACCAACGACTGCACTGCAAAAGACCCCTCCATCAAACTCATTAAGTTTGCAGACGACACTACTGTTATCGGCCTCATCCAGAACGGTGACGAGTCTGCATACAGACAGGAGGTGGAGCGGCTGGCGTTATGGTGCAGATACAACAACCTGGAGCTGAACACGCTCAAAACAGTGGAGATGATAGTGGACTTCAGGAGAAACCCCCCTGCACTCCCCCCACTCACCATCATGAACAGCACTGTGGCTGCAGTAGAGTCATTCAGGTTCCTGGGCACCACCATCTCTCAGGATCTGAAGTGGGACATTCATATAGACTCTATTGTGAAGAAAGCCCAGCAGAGACTGTACTTCCTTCGTCAGCTGAGGAAGTTCAACCTGCCACAGGAGCTACTCGTACAGTTCTACTCAGCTGTCATCCAATCCATCCTCTGCACTTCAATCACCGTCTGGTTCGGCTCAGCTGCCAAAACCGACCTCCGTAGACTACAGCGAATAGTCCGGACTGCTGAACGAATCACTGACACAACCCTTCCTACACTTCAAGAACTGTACTCTTCCAGAGTGAGTAAAAGGGCTCGCAAAATCACTCTGGACGCCTCACACCCAGCACACTACCTGTTCGAACTGTTACCGTCTGGTCGGCGCTTCAGAGCACCAAGCACAAAAACAGCCAGACACAGGAAAAGTTTCTTTCCTCAGGCTGTATACCTTATGAACAGTTAAATATTCCCCTACTGTGCAATAAATATGTGCAATACTTTCTTATACGCACTTGTACACAGCACCTTATATCAATATACAATGCAATACTCTCTACATTCGCACTTGTACACAGCACCTTATAACCTGTATTTTTATAACAATCTGTACATACAACTCAACATCCAGGTTTCTTCACTAACCGCATCTGTTTAATGTTCATCATTTTTTATTATTATTTTATTTTATTTTTTTGTTTTGTTATTATTTTGTGTTGTCACTTGTCACTTTATGTACACTGGAAGCTTCTGTAGCCAAAACAAATTCCTTGTGTGTGTGAAGCACACTTGGCAATAAAACTGATTCTGATAAAACTGATTCTGATTCTGATATGTACACTGCAGGCTGCTTCATATACCACACAAAACAATTGTGATGTTATGGCAAGTTGTATTTTTTTCATCCCACTCCAAAAAGCTCAGTGATGGATGAATAATTTTAAGATACAGAACCGTCGGAAGATGAAAGAAAGTCAGTTTTAAGGTCCTTGACTTGGCCCCAAAAATCACAACCTGAGCATCTGATGCCAAATCCCCTCATGCAGGAGGAAAACCATCATCTTGAAGTTATAAATGTAAGTTTGTTTTGTATTACAATCTACTTTTTCAACATTTTCAGTGCCCTAATCATGACTCTGAACAAAACTTCTGATTGGTTGCTTTACAAGTTCAACTGACTTTTGGGAGTTCAGACTTTCTGATGTTGGTCTACAGAAGACTAAAGTGTTCCCTTTATATATTATTCATTCATTTTCCTTCGACTTATTCCCGCCAACTTATCCATCATATGCTTTACACAGCGGATGCCTTCCAGCTGCAACCCAGTACTGGGAAACATCCATACACACTCATACACTAGGGTTTATTCAATTTACCTATATCACATGTCCTTGGACTTTGGGGGAAACCGGAGCACCCAGAGGACATCCATGTGAAAATAGCAAGAACATGCAAACTTCACACTGTAACACCAACTGGCCCAGCCGGAACTTGAACCAGCGACCTTCTTGCTGTGAGGTGACAGTGCTAACCACTGAGGCACCATGTCGCCCCCCTTATATATATTTTATATATTTGACTATTTTACCATTGCTGGGGATTTTAATATTCACATTGATAATCCAGAAATCAATGCTGTAAAAGAACTGATGACTGTTTTGAACACTTTTGATCTGACTCAGCATGTTCAAGGACCCACACACAATCGTGGACACACTCTTGATCTACTTATAACTAAGGGTTTACACATTTCATCAACTGTTGTTAAGGATGTTGCACTATCTGATCATTTCTGTATTTTCTTTGATATATTGATCACTCCAGCTATTAAAGACAGATCTGTCTCTGTCAGAAAGAGATGCATAAATGAGAACACTAATGAGCAGTTTATGAAGGCCATATCGCTAGCACCAAGTATATCTGCAGACTCTGTTGATTCTCTTCTTGATTTGTTTAACTCTAAAGTTAAGAATGTCATAGATGACATTGCTCCTGTTAAAGCCAAGAAGATAACTAGCAGCCAAAGGGGTTCCTGGACTAGGTCCCCAAGAATTCAAATGACGAAAAGACAGTGCAGAAAAGCTGAGCGTATGTGGAGAAAGACGAAACTAGTAGTCCATTATAATATCTATAAAGACAGTCTTCGTGCTTTTAATATGGAACTAAAAACTGCTAGGCAGACTTTCTTTTCAAGCCTTATAAACAGCAACGTAAACAATGCTCGTAAACTCTTTGCAACGATAGAGAAACTCACAACCCCCCCCAGTCGGATTCCCAGTGAGCTACTCTCTGAAAGCAAATGTAATGAGTTTGCTCATTTCTTTACTGACAAGATCAATAATATCAGAAAGGCAATCAGCTCATCCAATCAGCCAAATTGTGTCGACGTCAGACTAGCTCAACCACAACTTAAGAAATCAGACATTATGTCCGATTTCATGGCAATTAATGGCAAAATCTTAAAAGAAATTGTGCAAATTATGAAAACATCAACCTGCAGTCTCGACACGCTCCCCACATCATTCTTTAAAACGGTATTTACCTGCTTAGAAATGGATCTTCTAAAAGTGGTAAATGCTTCACTTCTCTCTGGGTTTTTTCCTAACTCACTTAAAACTGCAGTTGTTAAACCCCTCTTGAAGAAGAGCAACCTAGATAACACCATATTGAGCAATTACAGGCCCATCTCAAATCTCCCTTTCATTGGCAAAATCATTGAAAAAGTTGTTTTTAACCAGGTTAACAAGTTCTTAAACTTCAAGGGGTGTTTGGACAATTTTCAATCTGGTTTCAGACCACATCACAGTACAGAGAGCGCCCTTATAAAGATAATCAATGACATCCGCCTAAATACAGATTCAGGCAAACTAACAGTGCTGGTACTGCTTGATCTCAGTGCTGCATTTGACACTGTCGATCACAGCATACTTCTGGATAGGCTGGAAAACTGGGTTGGGCTGTCTGGGACGGTCCTCAAATGGTTCAGATCTTACCTTGAAGGGAGAGGATACTATGTCAGTATAGGTGACCATAGGTCAGGGTGGACACCGATTCTGGCACCACTCCTTTTCAACCTTTATATGCTCCCTCTGAGCCAAATAATGAGAAAGAACCAAATCTCCTACCACAGCTATGCTGATGACACTCAGATCTACCTAGCCTTACTGCCTAATGACTACAGCCCCATTGACACCCTCTGCCAATGTATTGATGAAATTAACAATTGGATGTGCCAAAACTTTCTTCAGTTAAACAAAGAGAAAACTGAAGTCATTGCGTTTGGGAACAGAGATGAGGTTCTCAAGGTGAATGCGTACCTTGGCTCTAAGGGTCAAACAACAAAAAATAAGGTCAAGAATCTTGGTGTGACTCTGGAGTCAGATCTGAGTTTCAATAGTCATGTCAAAGCAGTTAGTAAATCAGCATACTATCATCTCAAAAACATTGCAAGAATTAGATGCTTTGTTTCCAGTGAAGACTTAGAGAAACTTGTTCATGCTTTTATCAGCAGCAGGGTGGATTACTGTAATGGCCTCCTCACTGGCCTTCCCAAAAAGACAGTCAGACAGTTGCAGCTCATCCAGAACGCTGCGGCCAGAATTCTGACCAGAACCAGGAAATCAGAGCACATCACACCTGTCCTCAGGTCTTTACACTGGCTCCCAGTCACATTTAGAATAGATTTTAAAGTATTATTACTGGTCTATAAATCACTAAATGGCCTAGGACCTCAATACATTATAGATATGCTCACTGAATACAAACCTAACAGATCACTCAGATCTTTAGGATCAAATAGATTAGAAATCCCAAGAGTTCAGTCAAAGCAGGGTGAATCGGCTTTCAGCTACTACGCCCCTCGCTGCTGGAATCAGCTTCCAGAAATGATCAGATGTGCTCCAACATTAGGCACATTCAAATCAAGACTGAAAACACATCTGTTTAGCTGTGCCTTTACTGAATGAGCACTGTGCTACGTCCGACAGATCGAACTACTATGTTTTTCTCTTCTTTTTAACTCTTTTATAACACATTTTATCAGCTTTTATTTTATTTTATTTTTATTCGGTTTGTTTTTATTTCTCTTATAATTGTTTCTTTTATTCCTGTTTATGTAAAGCACTTTGAATTGCCACTGTGTATGAAATGTGCTATATAAATAAACTTGCCTTGCCTTGCCTTGCCTTGCCTTGCCTTGCCTTATATATTATATTTTTATTTAAAAAAACAAAGCTCAAAAGACAACGATGTTGACATTTGTTAAGATTTATTTACACAGTTCAAAGAATGACAAGTTAGAATCAACTCATAAAAATGCTATGATTTCTGAACAGATTCAGAAATGTGAGTGTTTTAGGTATAACGAGTACATCAAGACATATCAAGTAGTACTTTCATCACCAGCTTCAATCTGTCCCTACTACATGTTGCAGATCACTGTAGCTCAAAGACAGGTGCAGTGACTAATAATATACAACCCACAGTGCAAGCAGCATGTGTACAAAGGGCGAGCAGACAGTCGCTCAGTCAGATTGTTAATAAGCTTTCTTGGGCGTCAATATCATCATACTTTCTCCACTCTCAAAGTTTACATATTTTGGTGTAGAGGCAAAAGCCCACTGAAACAGAACCAAAACTCAGGCACCTTACAGGCAATCACAAACACCATGGCATTAGGAGTGCATGCTAGGAGACAAGACTGGATTTACGGAATGTAACCTGAAACACCAGGATCAGTGCTGAAAAATTGCTGACTGAAGAGACTTATCGGGACACAAGCAGACAGAGGTACACACAGTGATGAGGTCCAATAGGTCTGAACAAGATGTTACACGGGGTCAGAAACATTTCAAAAGAGGACTGCCTGTGGGGGAGAAGATAAGAGACTTGTGTTGTGTTTCAGCTTTTGTTAAGTGTCCAAAGAGGATCCAAACTACTGAGCGGATCATCGCCCTCTGGAGGTCCCTGCAGGCCTTTGCCTTCTTGTGGCTGTAGGAAGCTTTGTTTGTTAATCCTTTGCTTGCCTCGATGGGCACTGTCCAGCGTGAAGGCTTCAGGTGTAAGAGAAGCCAGCAGATCTAAAGAGGAGGATGTGGGTGGAGAAGGCCCACAAGGTGTTGCTTCAGTGGACGGGTGGTGATTTGAGACCGGGGAGGCAGGAGTAGACCCGTTGAACCCATTTCCTTGACCACTAGGAGGCGAAGGTGATTGTGTCTTGCCTGGGGAAGAAGTGCAAGAAAGGGGCGGACTGATGGAATCAGGCATAGTTTCACAACAAAGAGGGTCCTGAGATGGTTGAAGTGGCACATCTGTGGGATCTGGTTCCCCTAAACTTGCCACTTCTGAAGTAAAGGGCATCTGATCCTGGCTGGGCTCCTGCTCATGGTCAACACTTGGTGGTCGAATGCTTAGTTTGGCAACAGTAGCCTGTATAGAGCTAATAGGCATGTCTCCTCCCAGAACAATGTCCTGAGATTCCTGTCGCGAGTATGACTATAAAGAATAGAAATATTAGATGGACAAAAATCACACTGTTGTTTGTTTTTCATACAGACAATCGAGCAAATAAGTAGTTTACCTTTAGTGTAATGTTGTTTGGGGTCCTGGTGCAAGGTGATGTTATGATGCCGTGACGTTGAAGAACCTGTTCTGTATGCTTAAGAACGGCTTCGTAGCAAAATTTGAGATGAAGCTGTGGATATTTTTAAACAAAAGATCTTTTGTATCAAACGAACAACAGCAAAAGATTTTAAATAGATCCAGGTTTGTACCATTACCTTTTCTTGCAGCATGTTCTTCCTCTGCTGCCTCATTTTCCTCACCAGCTGGATCAGGTCAGGTATACCATTGCCTGCCTCAATTTCTTGTAGGGCTGCATAAAGCAGGCAGAAGGCTCCAGTACGGCCAACACCAGAACTAAAAGAAAAAAAGCAAATGTATTGTTTTTTTCTACTCATATGTTCTTTAGTATTTAAAATATTCTTGATGTATGGTACCTGCAGTGCACCACAACAGGAGTGTGTAATGGACGCTGAAGCAGATAATGTCCATGCACTTCTTGAATGAAGCGGATAAGGTTGCTTTTACTCTCTGGAAGGCCCCTTTTAAAAATAAATATGAAAATTTTATGAAAGGTAGAATTTCTAATATATAGGTATACTCTTATCATGTCTAAAAAAAGTTCCTTACAGTTCAGGCCATGATGTAAACTGAAGGTGTACAACGGTGCGTCTTAGACTTTGGTCTCGATACTGCAGTCCTATCATGCGTTCAATGTGTGTAGGAGTGCTCTTCTGGGTGGTCAGTGTAAGGGTGATTGGCCCCTGAGCAAGTTGCTGGCCTCTCTCTGATGGAAAGTAGCGCAATACTTTTTGCTGGGGATAAAAAGCAACATTGCACATTATTTGAAATTACATAAAAAGCCAACGAGATTGTACAAATTACCTTAAAATTCATTAACGTTGAACATTTACCTTCTCTAGTTCTTGCTCTGACACTAGCATGACGATTACAGAAACCTTCTGCTCATAAACCATTAGCCAGAAGTCAGCTGCAGTGCCAGTGAGGGGAGCCTGTGTTGCAATAAGCCGGGGGCAATATGGAGATAGGTCCTCAGTGAAACTGGCATTTATATAATCGTCTTTACCAGAATGCAAGACAACGCGATTGCAGTCATAAGGCATCACATCCTGATGGCGGTTCTTCATGGTGTAGCAACGAGCAATAGCAATAGAGAGCTGTCGAGTATCCTTTTCCTGCTGCTCCTGCAATTCTTTCCATTGAGCATCAAGTTCTGACAGACCTCCCTCCCCTGTTGGGCGCTCTAAGGATTGGACGGTTGAACGAAACCTCTCTAACTGTGCGCTGAGTTTTGAAACCCTCTCTGGTGCTTGATAAGGGTCACCCTGAATAAGTCTCACACCCTCTGCTTTTTTTCTGTGATGTTCTTCTTGGGGATCAGCTTTGGTTGGTAATAAGACACTGGCGGTGTCCTTGGTGCCTCCATGCTGGCTCTCAGGACTTGAGGAGAGCAAATCATCAGTACTAGAGTTTTGTCGTTGAAACAAAGTGGAGTCAGGTTGAGGCATTGTACCAGTGGGTGCTGGACCCTGAACCGAAGACTGTGGCATTGTTGCTCCTCCAACTGGTGTAAGAGCAGGAGATGGTCGCTGGGTGGTCATACCAAGGGAGGGAGGACCGGGAGATGGAGAAGGTGACGGAGCAGGAGAAGGCAACACATGAGGCTGTGGTGCCCCGGGTGCTCCTGAGGATGGAGGTACCATGCTTTGTGGCCCAGGGGAAGCAGTAGCAACAGGATGCTGCATTGCTCCAGGGGGAATATTCCCACCTTGTGGAACAGCATAAGATATTGGTCCTCCTGGGGGAAGCTGTTGTGGGGCTAAAGGCTGTGAAGTTGGTGGCTGAGACTGAGGTTGCAGAGAGGGCACAGACTGATGGGGAACCATAGGGACACCTCCTGGAAAACTCAGAGGTGCAGAAATAGGTGGAATAGTTGGCTGGGGTTTGTACATATTGTGAGGGAGAGCTGGAGGACAGGACTGGGGAATGATTTGAGGATGAGGGTGGTTTTGATGCTGTGAATGAGTGTTTGGGTGCATTTGCACTTGTGAAGGGAGAGAACCATGGGGTACCTGAGGTTGAACGGGAACAGTAGCCCGCATAGGGACTGCTGAGTATGGTGGTTGCTGATTTGTTTGATGAGCAGGAATTATATGGGATTGGGGGCAGTGAGGTGGTGGCTGAGAGACTGAGGGCATCGGTGGATGAGAAGGAGGTGACATGTGAGTGGATGATGCATGCATTTGCGGCTGTTGGGGAGGAGGAATTTGTGTTGAGGCAGCAGGTATCTGCATATGGGGTGTGGGGCCTAAATGATGAGAGGATGGGTGTATCTGTGGGTGAGGAGGATGGGACAAATGATTGACAGGAGGTGCTTGGGGCTGTGAAGCAGGAGGAATCTGTTGACTGACATGTGCCAAGTGTGGCATTGAAGCAGAGGGCACAGGTTGGGTGGATGGGGCAATTTGCTGATTAACACGTGCTAAATGTGGCATTGACATCGAGGGCACTGGCTGGGAAGATGGAGGAATTTGTTGATTAACATGAGCCAAGTGTGGCATTGACACAGAGGGAACTGGATGGGAAGATGGTGGCATTTGTGAACTAATGCCAGAATGGGACATCTGGCCTGGGGTGATAGTGTTAACTTGTGGAAGTGGGGCCTTTGGAACAAATGAGCCAGGGGGATAACCCTGATGGGGTGGAACATGGGAAGGTGGTGCTCTAAACTGTCCTTGCATCTGGGGTTGGTGAAAGTTTGGTGGTCCTGGTTGTCTAATTTGGGCAATGTATTGTGGAAATTGAGGCGTAGTATGCTGTGAAGGCTGCGACCCTGTCAAAGGTCTTGGTATTTGCTGTTGACTTGGTAAAACAGCTTGTGGATAAAATGGCTGTGGTTGGTTTTGACCCCCTTGTTGAGCAAATACTTGAGGTTGAGGTTGTTGATGAGGGGCTGGCATTGCCTGTGGGGGCTGGCTCATTGGAACACCAGGTTGCTGCATGTACTGGACATGGGGTGTCATCTGAGGTGGAGTTGCATATACGGAAGAAATTGGAGGCGGCACTTGGTGCTGGCCAGGAGAAGGCATAACTGCCTGGGCAGATGCAGGACTGTAGCTAGTAATAGGTGTCTGTATACTATCCACTGTAGTAGTGGAAGGACGAACTGCAGTAACTGATGGACCAAGTTGGTTTTGTGAAGGTTGAGGGCGGTACCCAGACACAGGTGGTGGAGGAAGGACCTGAGGGTTAGGCATCTGTGGAAACTGTTGCTGCATTAGAGAAGGCTGGGGAAGACTGGGACTAAAACTCTGAGACAAAGGAGGTGTTGGAAAACGAGAAATTTGAGCAAGAACTTCAGGGGGTGGTAAATTTTGGGGAAAACGGTGTTGCCCATAGTGTAGTGCTGAGTTAGCTCCAGGCCAGCGCAGAACAGAGCTAGGAGCAGCCCCAGAAACTGGATGACCAGATGACGGAATGGTGAGTTCAGGAGGCAGGCTGCGTAGTTCTTCTGGGAGATCTCCACCAAGGGCTAGGATAGCTGCACTCAGCTCAGCCAGTTCAGGGTCATCTGAAATTGAAGGACCCATATTTTGGCCTTTGTTCTGGGCAGGCTTTGGAGCAGTGGGTCTTTGGGGAGCCTTTTTCTTGAGCTCTCTGTCAGAAATTAAGCAGAGACTAATTAATGGGTAACACATTACAAGTTTTATTTGTGAATAAGACAGAAACATGAATAGACTGGTGATTAATTTCTAAGTTACCTTTCAGTAATTGCTTGTCTCTCCTCCTTTCGGGCCTTGGTGACAGTCTTGGATTTCTCCAACAAACGAGAAGCTTTTGTTTCAAGATCTTCATAAAATTCTTTGCCCTCCTGAGATTTCTTCATTAGATCTTCATAGGCTTCATAGGAAGCCACAAGCATCTGCACAGTGCTGTTCCATCTAAAACAAAATAACAACCAACACATTAAAGTTAATGCATTAGTTGATAGTTTTTTACATTTGTCATATTAAAGGGCTATCCCTCAAGACATACTTATGTTCGGTTTCTGTCAGGCCCTTGCGTACAGTGGCATACTCTACATTAGCTTCTGTCAGTGCCTTCAGGATATTTTCTTGAGCAGCCAGGTTCTGATCAATGTATACTTTGACCTGCTCATACTTCTTAAGCTGCTCCTCAAACAGTTTCTATGAGGGAAAAGTGAGCAAAGTTGTGAAATTACAATGCATAACACATTTCGAATAGACAATGGCTTAAAAACATAGTGCCACAGTAATGTCAGGCCCATACTTTCATGTCAGCACGCTCAGTCGTGACCAAAGCAGTAGTGATGTCATCCTGCTGAATAAGGTCTCTAAGCTGCTTCTCGAGGGAGCTTCGTTGGTCCCGCATCTCTTGCACTTTACCTAAAATTCTTTTCATAGTCTGGAGACCTGCCATCTCATCTAAAAATTAAAAAATATAATGCTTAAAACTTGTATAGCACAATATTTCATTCAAAATGACATAAAAACACCTACCCTCACTGAGTTGAGGTCTTGGCAATGCTTCTCTAAGAGTGTCCAGTGGTCCACCGAGGAGTCTCAGATTGCTAATGTGCAGATTCATGGCCCGATGAAGTTCTGTGTTGGTGAAGCTAGCTTTTTCATGGGCTTCCAAATATTTTTCCAGGTCCCGCCGCAGCTCAGCTAGGGTCGACGGCCGTTCAGGTACAGCCTGCTTCCCGATAGCCTCTTCTAAGCTTTGCTCCTCTGTCTCATCCTCATCCAACACATCTCGAATCTCTCGCAGAGAGGCTTCCACATCAGTGAACACACCCGAGAGGACTGAGAAGGATAAATGTAGTAAGCAAAAACTGCTTGCTCAAACTAAGAATACCAAAGCTAAAGTAAGAATCACTAACCCTGCATTGATTGGATGAGGTTCTTTACAGTATCAGGTCTCACACTCAGTGCTGCACATTTTTCCATCAGCACAGTTGGAAGGGTATTATACATTTCCATATTGTCCACTGACTCTGGGTCCAAACCAAGAGAGTCCATGAACTGTCTGTAGAAGTGTGACAATTGAGACATTTAGATTCACACTATCTGCCTTTTTACATATGTAACCCACCGGTCCTACTGCATCCAACCCGGTCTGAGCTGGGATCGAACTGGCTATTCTTTGTGTGGGAGTCAGTTGCTAAAGACCATGGCACCTAGCGTCTGTCGCTAGAGCACCTTTAGAGATCAGATGAGTGAGCACTTCGTTAACTGGCCTCCGTTACACTCACCCCCCTAAACCTCACTCCCATCCCGGTCGAGCCCCCAAATGTAACCCACTAGTCCTACTGCACCCAATCCAGCCTGAGCTGGGATCGAACAGGCGATTCTTTGCATGAGAGTCGGTTGCTCTAACAAGGAGGCTAAAGTCCATGGCCTCTAGCGTCTGTCGCTAGAGTACCTTTAGAGGTTAGAGGAGTAAGGTTTATCTGCATAGCACTTCGACAGCTGGCCTCCGTTACACATACATACATACATACAGTTTAAGTCAAAATCATTAGCCCTCCTGTTAAGTTTAAATTCTATCATATTTGTTCTAATAATAATAATAATTATGCTACTAATTTTGACTTTAACTGTATAAATATAAAAGCTTTTTTCACTCACTCTAATGTCTCATTCTTGTGGTCTACTTTTGCCATGACATCTCGTAGCAGCTTGGCCTTCTCTTCACTATAAAATTTGAGAGAAAAGAAAAACATTTTTTAATGCTAACATATTCTAACGTTTTTCAGAAATAGAGAATGAGTGTCTCAAAGAAGTTTAAATTTTAGGATATATAGTCCTTGGTTATGAAGTATAAGCACTTGAGCCAAACCTGTATAAAGAGGAGGCCTCATGGGCAGCCATTGGCACCAGCTTTGCAAAAATGTCTGGGCCGGTGACACTTGGGTCTGTTGGGTTTACAGGCAAGGCTTTCACCAGCGGGGCTCCTGTGATGAATGCAAAGCAGTGTTAACTCTTGGGACAGTTTTAAATCGTTCCCCTTACTTTCTTACTCCTACTGAATCCTTCATCTTGTTTACACACAGATAATCTTAAGTTACCCATTCTAGTAATGCAATACAAGTAATGAAAGAGATCCTCGTGTAATTTCAGGGTAACTACAACAAGAATTGCCAAAATACCTTTCACCGAGGTCAGTGTCTCCAGAGATGGCACAGATTCATGGTAAATGAAGTCATTGTCTTTTTTGGCAGAATTAAATCTAAAATTAGAAATAACATTGGTAGCGGTGTTTCATGTGACTTTCTGTAAAGACAAAACTGTCTTTAACCATCACATATGCTTACTTTCCCCCAATGACGTCCATAGTAAACCTCAGGGCTTCCTGTACGCTGTCTGGCTGACCCTTAGCCAGTTTAATTGCTTCACCGAGTTTGTCTAGTGAGCTCTGAAGGTAAGCAACCTATTGGAAAATATGCATTTGTAAGCAAATATGTAAAAGTAAAACGATTTGTTTAACTTTAGATGTTAAATACAAGAAGCATCTCTGGTTGTCCTTTAAAAACTTGATCTTTAAACTAAGAGATATTTGAAACTGGTTCTCCTATCCAAACAGCAAAGATGGCCACTAAATGAAAATGAAGACCGAAAATCAGGCATTTTATACCCTCTCTCCATACTTCTGCTGCTCTTCAGCCTGTTTCCCCATATGCAACTGTTGAGAGACATAAGATTTAGTGTAACTTTCTTAGAAACATCCACACACACATTTGGCCGGCATGCTTTGTAGTTCATCCAAGCTCAATTTCAAACAAGAGACTCACATGAGCAATGGCAGCAAAGTAGTAAATTTTCATTTGCACTAATTTCTTCCAGTCTTTCTGGATCTTTCCCAACATTGAAGCTGTTTCGGAGTTCTCCAACGCCCTGCATGCCTCTTTGTAATAGTCTACCACCTGAAAACAAAAAGACATATTACAGTCTGTAATTTTGAGATCAAATGTAAAAACTTCAGTAACACTTTAGATTAGGTCACAATTCATGTAATTAACTACTGGCCTATTACCTGCCTATTATTAATATAGAAACTGTTCGCTAGTAATTAATATAGTAGCTGTTCACTAGTACTGCCTATTATTAATATAGTAACTGTTCACTAGTAGCCCCTAATAGGGCCAGATGGAATCTGCTGACGTTTTGTGCTATTTCTGCTCAGAATTTTGGTAAAAATCTGCAGATTTCTGTGGAATTATTTTGGGAGTATCATAACTAAAACCTTAACATGTGAAATAAAAAATAACATCTTTTTAACTTTTATTTAATGTTTAAAATGCAAATCCAATTAGATCCACTTTATTTGGTAAACAAAGCAAGTCTCTCATATAATATCTCTACTAAAAGACAGAAAATATTACTGTACAAACTGCATTGTACATAAATCAGATGAACATTTTCATATTAATCAGTAATATTACTGTACTTAATTTAAAAACTGAATAAATATAGATTTACACACATTTACTCAAGTAAATGAACTGAATTAATGATGGGCTAAAAATCTGCTGAATTCTGTGCGCACCGATTCCGTGTGGGCCTAGTTATAAACTATGATCTTATTCTGCATCCTTAGTCCTACCCTAAACCTAAACCCAACTTTTACCTAACTAACCATTAATAAACAGCTAATTAGTGTTTTATTAAGCTAGAAGTGTTAGGTTTGTTAATAGCATGAATTGTGACCTAAACTAAAGTGTTGCCAGAAGATTGCTTTCCCATTCATTTCATTCAAGGTACTTAATGGTAAAAACAAAAGTACCTGGGCACTTATTCGAGCAACAAGGAAGCTCTTCCTGTTGTCCAGCATAGATTTTTCCAACAGGCACTCCTGGGCCTGACCCTGAAAGCAAGAATTGAAACTTCAGCCCAAATCTGAAGCATAACAAATGACAAGATATATATGTAAGGGGCTTTTTGACTAAAAACTAGCACAGTATCATACCAGCATGAGGTTGATGTTGAGGTTAAGGATCTGATGACTCATGTCCACGCTATAGCTGTGGCTGAAGTGATCTCTCAGGTAAGTGAATGCCCCAGCAGAGCATTGAAAATGTGTGCAAGATACTTTCATTCCCTAATTGAGAGAGTAACAAAAAACAAGTTATGATCAACACAATTAATATTTTTTGGACAATGTCATAATTAATTTATTATGATTATGGTTCCAGATTTGTTTACATATTAGGTTGAAACTTGTACGTTTATGAATTCACAACCTTTTTCCACTTAGTCACAACCTCACACAACACACCCACAGACTGCCCACACTCTGCTTGCTGACTCTGATGAACATTGCCCACAAATCTTTACAGTGCTTTCTCAATCTGGTGTCATGCACAAAAACAAGATATTATCCCCAAATTAGTTTTGATATTATCTAAAATGTTTTAGTGTGTAGTTTTAAATTTTGTACAATTTGGCATAAATTAGGAGGTCAGACTATTTTCTAAATACCTAAATGAATGATTCGTGAATGTTGAATTGTTAACAAATGATTGTCATTTGCACTATTGTGATTTACACTGTAGATCCGCCTGAAAATGAGGAGCGTCAGTCAGCTGCTATGACATTTTTGTTATATTATACTGTTTATTGTTTAGGTTATTTCTATTCTGTGTACACGTACATGTAAATGTCAATAAAGTACTTGACTGACTGACATTTTAAATCAAACATCATATTAATATGCACTTCAATCACTTAGTCTGCCTAAACCTTGCCTCTTACTAGCAATGAATTAGAAGCTTACAATCAGATCTCTCTCCATTAAATTCACAACTGATCAATACAACCAAAACATGTACAGCATGGGGGGGTAAATTAAATAATAATCCTTATTAAAAAGTAATTAAAAATAAAAATAATCATTCATTCATTCATTCATTATCTTTTCGGCTTAGTCCCTTTATTAATCCAGGGTCGCCACAGCGGAATGAACCGCCAACTTATCCAGCACATGTTTTAGGCAGCGGATGCTCTTCCAGCTTCTTCAATATCTCCATTTTTTACAAAGTTCAAAAACACCTCCCAGATCCATTGCAACTACTTTAAATGATCGAAAATATAAATAATTCATAAAATATAAATAAATATAAATAAAGTTAAGTGCAAAACTAAAATCCCAATTCCTCATATAATGCCAAAACTAGTTGTTTTTATTCATTATTTTTTATCCATTCCTTGTGTTTTCTTAATAAAATTACATGTAGTAGACTTTTTGCACTGAGATCCTATTTTAAATGATTTCTGAACTGGATAAATGATTACATGTACCACTTTCCTCTCAACACAGTGTGACTTACGGTCGATTGTGACATTAAATCACATGACATTTAAATGAGTCCATGCTGTGTCTTCTGTAGTTCAGCTCACCTCTTCGGACACCCTGTTGTCCATGGCTCCCAGCATTGAATGAAGTGCTCCTAGAAGCGTGAAAACATGACTTGAATCAGAAAACAACCTCACAGGATTTATTTCAATCTCAGACAATGCGCTCATTGACGTATCGGTCTTATGCTGACTCACCCAAATTATAAAGGATGCAGGCCTGCTCATAGCAGATGTCCTCATGGGTCACCGTCTTCCCAGAAAATATCTCCGTCCTAAAACATAACAAAAATATCAAATCACAATACAAGTAATCTCATATCCTGATAATGATACATATTATGATATAGTATAATTTCAGTCAAATCAGTCAATTAATACATTTAATATACTGACCACATGAAAAGAACCATTTACATACTGAGAAATGTACTAAATCATATGCGATCGCATTTCTCACTTTATTTAGAACTTCAGGGCAAATATTTGATAATAATGTTGAAATTAAGGGAGCAACAATACAGACTTCAAATGTTTTTTGCCTTCTTTTGATTTTAGGGTCACTGTTTCAGTATGGTTAAGTATATATGTTCAGCAAAAAACAGAACACTGTCAAATAAAAGTCAAGAAGTCTACAAGCAAAATACAATACAAAATGAATACAATATAGCAAGGACACCTCTGAAATAAACACTGCTTTTCATGGTTTTCAGGTATCTAACAGTAGCAGGGGCGTAGCGGACATTTTAAAAGTGGGGGGGACGGCTGTATGAGATCATATGTTTATATAATTATTAATTACCTGTTTCTAAATGGTATGCCTTTAAAGGCGAGGGGGACGGATCCCCCCCGTCGCCCCTGGTTGCTACGCCCCTGAACAGTAGTTTTTATTAACATAATATATATAAAATACACTTCAAAAATGAATGATTACAGGTTCAACATAAAAGCAAAAATTATCGCTAAAAATAAATGCAACTTTCAACGCTGTTATTCATGTTTCTGTCTACATCCTTACAATGATGTGTAATATTGTGCACATATAAACTATGAAAAATGATTACCTTAAATACTGTGCTTTGTGACACTATTAAACAAATGATAAAGCGTATGAAATGACAGGCTTTTTATTTGGCCATACGATGTACATCATCATATAGCACAATCGTAGGAAAGGCCTGTGCACATCGGGATGAATTTTGCTCACACTTATCCCCAATGTTTAATGCCTCATGACTTAACAAAAGCCGTCAATATGAGCTTAAAATGCCAGGTGTAAAAACATCCTAAAAAAAAATCCAAGTTTTTTTTTTCTTTTTGTTTTGACAAGCCACAAAAACTGGTTGACCAATGAGATTGGCGCTTGGGACACAATACAGAAAAACATGACGATGAGCATGAGAAAAAAATTGTCAACAAGCCTTAAAAGTGAACACTAAAGTCAGTATTTGAGGAAGACATACAATACGTGTCCTTTACATGCACACTCGAAACCAAATTATCCTTAATAACTGGTCATTTAAACATTTTAAAGGGATAGTTCACCCAACAATAAAAATTCTGTCATTGTTTACTACCCTCTGCTTGTTCCAAACCTTGAGTCAATGGCTGCTTTTTCCAAATTTCGTCAGTATATCTACCTTTGTGTCAGGCCTGGAGCTATGAGAGGGTGGGAAGAATTTGTGTCCCCTCAATTTTATAAAGAATTAGTTTACTCAAAACTAAAAATTCTTTCTGTCATTAATTACAAACACTCCTATCATTCCAACCATCAGAACACACATTTATATATTTTAGAATATGAAAAAGCAATTAAATTATGAAAATTGTAAAATTAATAGATAAATAATTAACAAAGCAAAAGCCCAGAGATCTGGTCCCCGTGTCAGGACAGGGTGCGCACTTATATAGCCTTTAAAACGCGCACGCGGCAGCGGAGGTACCCTCTAAGCGCACAGGAGAAAATTGGACGTGAAGGCGAGCATGTTTTGCGAAGTCAAGTTTACAGTGTTATAAATGAGATATACATATTTATATATAGTGTGGGAGTAAGTGGATTTACCACGGATCAACCTCTCACATGCGCTGCAGGTAGGCTGAATGACAATCTTTTAAAAATAGGTAATTTAGGCTACACTGGCATTCGCTCATGCAAAATTAAACACCAGAAAATATACTGTAGGCAGTAGCGTAGCAGACGAGCGTGATTTCCACGACCGTGATTGGGCATTGGTTGCTGGGCATTTCACTCTGTCTCGGGCTGAACGCTGTCAGTGTCGACCAATCACAACAGGCTGTCATCGGTCCAATCAGCGCAGATTAGTTTCGCGCTATAGAGGGGTTTGGGAACAAATGAATCGCTGAATGATTCATATGGGAGTCGCTGGGATAATTAGGTAAAAATAAATGCAGATTATAAGACCATGAAATTTTTTTTTGACCTTGCATGCAAATTAGACTGTTGTTGGAGACCCTTACAACCAAAATATGACCCTATTTCATGAATAATAGGGGCTCTTTAAGTCAGTAACTTAGGCAGTAATGCAAAGTAATAATAAATAAGTGAATAAATAGCCTAAATGAAAGGAACAAGAGGGACCAAAATCAGTCAACAGGTTATGACAACCTGGTGCTGGGCTAGCTTTGTGTTCAACAGAAGAAACTCAAACGGCTTTGGAACAAGTGAAGGATGAGAAAATAAGACAGCAGTTTCAATTTTGAGTGAACTATCCCTTAAAATTCCGTAAACATGGTTTCCATGCATTTTCAGGTTATTGTTTTGCATGTAAACAGGGACGATGGGTTATTTCAATATAAACTGATTTGTGTGAGTTATCAGCATATTGGTGTGCTTGTACTCATCGGCTGGTTTAATGCCCTCACCAGGAAATAGGAACAGCAGCTTCCTGGCCCAATCCCAGAGGCACACGACTCTGAAGATAATGCAGCTGCCCGAAGTACTTCCTCAATGTACTGCAGCCCTCAAAGTCTCGTGTGACGTTTACACCGCTCTAGAAAGACGTGAAAATGCGAAGAATGTAGGAATGCCAAGATCATAAACTTCTCTTAGCTGCTTAACTGGTAGAGCATGATGCTAGCGATTAGAATGGTACATTGTAAGACTAACCTGTCTCAGCTGCTCCAGTTTCTTCAGCTGCTCATTGTAGTTGTCAGGATCTTCACCGTAGTTCTTCAGTATGAACTGGGAAAAGATAAAAAGCAAACGGCAGTTGAAGTTTACCTGATAAGGACTTATCCGTCAAAATTAAAATGTCAGCTTTTGCCGTCAGAAAACATGTTATGCAGCCTCAAAACGCTAATGGCAGTCGGCACAAAAGACATTTGATGCACATTTTGTGCCGACTGCCATTAGCGTTTTAAGTATGATCAGGATTAATTGAATTTTTATGTGATTTATGTAATGATATTGAATGTATTTGTGTTGTTTGTTTTTTGAGATATGTGTGATGTGAATGCTGATGTAGTTGTCTGGTGAATCTAAAAATAAATTTCCACTAGAGGACAATAAAGTAAAGTAATACAAATAAGAAATAAAATTAAGATAATAACATTTGGTAAAATGTAATAATATTTGGTACACACAAAAACAGCGCAAAATTTGTAATATATATGTGTGTGTGTGTGTGTGTGTGTGTGTGTGTGTGTGTGTGTGTGTGTGTGTGTGTGTACATATATATATATATATATATGTTTAAGGCTTAAATAAACTCCACCACAAATACATAAAATAAACTTTCTTTGAAGTTTTGACTAATGACTGCTGTTTATCTGATGTAAAGCATGATGAGAAGCGACGCATGTGGGAACAGTGGGCGGGGAGAAGCAGATCATTTGCATTTAAAGCCACAGGCTACAAAAACAGCTGCACTGAACTCAGGCACCAAAATGGGCAGATTCTGGAGGCTATAATAAATTATCTGAGGGATTTTTTGAGCTGAAACTTTACAGACACATTTTGGAGACCCCAAAGATGTATCTTAAATCTTGTAAAAGAGGTAAAAATGGGTGCCCTTTAAATCCTAAAATGATTTATGCACTGGTGATTGGATTTTTATTTATTTTTTTTTTCATTTTGGACATGAACAATACCATTGTATTTGTCATGCAATAAAATAACAAAAAAGTCAGTTTCTCTAAAATGAGAAAACAATTGTACCATGAAGAAAAATGACAAAAAGTCAGAACCTGTATTATCTCATGAACCCCTGATTCACACAGTCAGTTACCATAGTTCTATCATTTTTGTTTATATAATAAAAATTGGTAAAACATAATAACATTAGGTACACATAACAATATTGCAAAATTATAAATATTTACTTTTATTTTATGCCTTTTTAAATTCATTTATTTAAATAGAAAATTCAATGTAATGCAAAAATATAACTTAAACAGCTCATATGATTTTATTATTAAAGAGAAAAACATGAAGCCTACCAAAAAGTCTGAACCTGTACAATAGTTCTATCATTTTTGTTTGTATACAACACTGTCCACAATTATCATGTATGAACATAAACAACAATTGTTAACAACCTTAACCTTTTGGCATAGTGGAATGGATCTGATGTGATAACTAAAATGACTCACGTATGCTGCAGATAACAAATTCCTTACTTCTAGAAGGAAATAAATAAACAAGCATTTAATTTATTACAATTCAGCAATGGTAACATTTCAAGAAGGTCACAATTTTTGCCATTAACTACCGGCTTTTTACCTGCCTATTATTAAGATATTAAAGCATGATATTATTTTGTATCCCTAATCCTACCCAAAACTTAAACCCAACTTCTAGCTTTCTAACTATTAATAAACAGCTAATTAGTGGCTTATTAAGCTAGTACTGTTAGTTAATGATTTGTTAATACCGTGAATTGTGACCTAAACTAAACTGTTACCAGCTATTTCAATGTAAAAAAACAAACAAAAAACACTGACATCATTCCAGAGGAAACATTTAAATATAAAAAAATTCAGTTAGTACTCCGGTACGGATGCCATAATGATAAGATACAGTTTAAAAAGATAAGAAATGAGTTTGTATACTTGACTAGTTTAAAGATTATATGATTTACAACACCACATCAATTCTAAGTTATCATTTTCATCATTTACTCACCCTCCTGCCTTTCAAAACCCGTCAGTGACGCGAGTCATTTATGACAGAAATACTTTTATAATGTCATGAAATACAATTTATATATACACCTATATATTAGTCGTCATTCTTTAATGCTCACAAAAGCTATATTGAGGTAAAGTTGGCTTTATATTCGCACATTTGTTCAGTGACAGCTTATATAGCCCATTTTTAATGTGGTCATGTCATTGGCCCATGAACATTTCCTACTTGTTATCAAACTATTTCATTACTGTAACAAGAGGCAATTCAATTATAACTTAATGTTAAAACAGCTGTCATAACATTATTTATCAATATGTGGCTCTTTTTGGATTCTCTGAAGCTATAGGGGAAATATGTTGGGACCATTGTTTTTGTTTACATCCCTCAAAATGGTCTATATTATTTATACTTATATTGGTTACCACGCTACTTTAAATATTGGCTCTCAAATCACATGCAAGTTTGACTTCAAAACAAACATTAGCACCATTTAACTGACTGCGAACATGATATCAGTGATGATCACTGGATCGTAATATGATTTTCCTATTCAGAATTTGCAAGGAATTCTTTTCTGAAATCATATTAAGTAGGTTAAAGTCTGAATGCGCTGACATAAACCAACTATACCTCAGGAAAAGCTGGTGTATGGTTTTATTATTACTTTTGTGATCACTGATTCGGACTTTCTCCTTAAAAATACTATTTCCGAAAAGTATACATGTTTATATTAAAACAGTAGAATAAAATTTGACATTTCTATGGTGTATCTCTCTTGCTAAATTCTTTAAAACAGATAATTTTGTGTTATAGCAGAAGAAATAAACGCTCACGGATTTCCAATGATGTCAGGGTAAATAAACAATGGAATACTTTTTGTTAATAGCAGTCAGATTGTAGGTTGAGCTCGCATACAAAGAGAAAAACAAGGCCGATGTTTACTACTCGAGTTTGGACCACATCACCCACACAAAACACGCCGTTTTGGTTATTTTCCGAGTGTACAGGAGCAGTGACAGGAAAGAACGGTTCGATCAGGCCTGTCTGGTCCCTCACCTGTTTGACAGTCGGGCTGAACTGAAACTCTCCAGCCTCCTTTAGATCCAGCCAGATCATCGGCATTCGCGGCACGGCTTCCATCGCAGCGGCCGATTTCGCTGAGCCGACTGAAGCAGAAGCGTATTGTAGTGTTCAAGCGCTCGGAAAAGTACCCGCGGAAGGTTTATTTTCAATTTTACAGCTCTAAACGACTGTGTCATGTCCCCATTTACACCCATACAGGAAGCGATTGCGGTTTTCGGAAGTGACGTCATGGGATCTGAATCTTGACTCTGGGAAATGCGGTTCTTCTGCACTGTGTTGCGAGGTGCTGTGTCTGTTATTTAATGAATATTCACATGTGCTGTGTTTTATTGTCGTGTAATGAATCTACACAGATTAATAAAAAGACATTATACAAAATAATAATGATACCAAATTATGATAACAACAGCCTACTTTAATGAAGAGAGTCAAATGTAAATGACTAAATATTTAGTCAGAAGATCATAATATTTAGTCAGAAGCTTGTTACTATGTAAAAATGTGGTTAGCTTATGAGTCAAAATGTTAAAGGTCCTGTATGTAAGTTTTGACTCTTCTAAAACATAAAAATACCATAATATGTTTGCAGATGTTTAAAAAACATGCTAAGTGAACAAACTTGTTTATCTGAAAAACAATGCTGAAGTCAGATATTCTGCTTTAAATATGTCTGTTAAGTGCTGGAATGGGTGTCTTTGTTTTGGCTCTTTTAATCCGCCCACTGCCACTTCAGCCAATAATATTTCAGCATCCTGAGTTGCCTTGTTGGAAACCCGCATTTTTTTTTTTCATTCACTCAGGAAGACCTCAAAGCATGCGTCTGTGACTGAAATGTGACCTCCCTTGGACAGTAGCAGCCTCCGAAATGAGACGCAGATTCAGAGTTTCACATGAGGTGGTTATTAATTTGCAAATGTTAAGAACGTAAACATTAGGTGAGCCTTACATTGTAACACCATGTCCTAACAACACGCTATAAGCAATTTGGCTGTTTGCACCAGAAGCAGCACGACAGAAATTTAAATACAGCCATTCAGAAGCACAGAATATGTGAAAATATATGAAATGGTAAGGTTTAGAATCTTATTAATACAATTAGTAAATAATAAATGTATATGCTGAATCGCTGATGTGTGGGTTTTGAGTCACAGTCCTAAAGTTCAATTTCAATAAGGGTTTATTTTATTTTCAAGATCTGAGGTAAACTATCTGCTGCTGCTTTCAGTATCTGGCAATAAACGTTCACGTGAAATGTCATTCAAACTCACATTGTTTGCATTTAACACCAAATAAAGCACATGAGGTGTACCTAAGGTAATTATTGCCAGTTTTCTGTTGTTCAGCTGCAAGAAATAGAAGCTGTTTCTAAAATATTAAATTATTTTCTTTCTTTCTTTCTTTCTTTCTTTCTTTCTTTCTTTCTTTCTTTCTTTCTTTCTTTCTTTCTTTCTTTCTTTCTTTCTTTCTTTCTTTCTTTCTTTCTTTCTTTCTTTCTTTCTTTCTTTCTTTCTTTCTTTCTTTCTTTCTTTCTCATTTTTCATTGTTTTTGGGACCAGAATACTTAACACTCTTAAAAACGTTTTCTAAATAATTTTTTCTCTCTCATCAGCAGTATCATAAAAAGAACCATTTTCTCAATGTAATCATTAAGAGTATCTTAAAGATCTAAAGAATATTATTATTCCACTATAAAGAGCTTCTGTAAAATGGAAGATTTCAATAGAACTAAATTGCAACTTCTATTTTTAAGAGTGATAAGGAATTAGGAAATAAATGTCAACATTTATCTGAGCATTTAACTTCTTCTTTTGATAATTTTCTCTGTGTCCTTTGGGTGACACTCTGCAGTGGCGCAAAATGCTGCAAATTATTCTGCTCATCTTGCCTGGTAAGAAAAGATTTTCTTATGTGGTTTCTATAATGTTTCCTAAAGCATGTTTTCCATTTCTTCTCTAATTAATCACTTAAGTGATATCAAACTGCAGTCATTTTTATTGTATATGCACAATGGTAATATCATGTGGATTTCACATTTGCTTATTTCTGAAATTGCATATTAAATCAATGCTTAATTATTCCTTATTTTATTGAATTTTTCCTTTTAAAATACACATTAAGTGACAATTGGTGGTATTCTGGGTGGCGTTACATTAATTTTTTTTTGTGTACATCTTTATAATTGCTTATTGATTAATTATTTAAATTTTAATCTCAGCCTTTTGACTCAAGTGTCCACCCTTATTAATACACCATTTTCAATATTTTTCCATACACTCTCATAAATAAAGGTACAAAATCTGTCACTGGGACGGAATAGGTACATTTTTGTTCTTAACATGTCTTTAAAGGTACATTTTAATACCTAAAAAGTACAAATGTGTACCACATAGTACCTTAAAGGTACAGTACAAAAGTGAACCTTAAAGGTGCAAAAGTGTTCCCTAAAGGTACTTATGTCCTCTACAGTACAAAAGTGTACCTTTTAAAAAGGTTCCATCCCAGTGACAAATTTTGTCCCTTTATTTGTAAGCGTGCATGCTAAGCTTTTTCTGGTGCTTCTGCTGTAATTATGACAAAGCTGCATGTTTTTTATTTTTAAGGAAATATAACATTCATTAGTTAATAAATGTAATATATGAATTAAATTAGCTACAATTCTTTAAAAATTAACCACTTTTCCAGAAGTTAAGTTCTACTGTTCTTCAGGGAAATTAAAAAGCGATATGATTTCAGTTAGATTTAGATTTTTATGTGTTTATCTGTAGCATTTTAATTAAGATGAAGTTACCCTGAAGCTTCTGGTAGACATCCACTGTGTACATAATGCTTATAATAATTATATCTATTTATCATACTAAAAACGGATGAAAAAATATGTATCATTTATTAAAAACTCAAGTGGTTTCAAACTTTTATGAATTTCTTTCTTCTGCTGAACACAAAACAAGATATTGTGAAGAACACTGTAAATATATATATATATATATATATATATATATATATATATATATATATATATATATATATGCAAGACCACAAATAATTTTTATTTAACTTATTTTAATCATTTTAATTTGAATACAAAGTTTAACTTAATATTTTTGTCAGTTTGACTCATGTAAGTTGAGATGACTAGAACAGTTAATTTTATTTATTCATTTTCCTTCGGCTTAGTCCCTTTATTCATGAGGGGTCGACACAACGGAATAAACCTCCACCTCCACCACCTTATCCAGCATATGTTTTACACAGCAGAAGCCCTTCCAGCTGCAACCCAGTACTGGGAATCACCCATACACACTCATTCACACTCACACACACACACACACACACACACACACACACACTACGGCCAATTTAGCTTATGTAATTCACCTTTAGTGCAGGTTTTTGGACTGTGTGGGAAACAGGAGCACCTGGAGGAAACCCACGCAAACAAAGGAAGAACATGCAAACTCCAAACAGAAATGCCAACTGACCCAGCTAGGACTTGAACCAGTGACCTTCTTGCTGTGACAGTGCTAACCACTGAGCCACCGTGTTGCCCAAAGTTCATTTGATTTAACTGAAATAATCTAAATCTAAAAAACTAAAAGACAGCAATATTTTTTACAGTGAACGTCAATAAGAGTCAATGGTTGGTTTTTCCTTTGTATTCAACAAAATAAAGTAACTCAAACATGTTTGAAACAAATGCAAGTTGAGTAAATGTTATCAGAATGTTTATTATTGTTAGAGCAATCTCTTTAATTTGAGTGGTAACACACCCTGTAATGAAATGAAGTGATCTGTGCTGCAGGTGTTCTCAGTGATGACTGGAATGTGAATTATCCTCCTCTGATCTGTGCTGCGAGAGGATCCAATGTCACTATTACCTGTTCATTTTCATTTCCACCAAAGAGAATTTGGGGAGCACGGCAAATAAAACAAGTGCAGTGGTGTTCAATGAACTCAAACTATGGCAACTGTATAGATGGGCCGTATGTTTTCGATAGCAAAGCCAACAATAATCAAAACAACATTCAATACATTGGTGATAAAACTTCAGACTGTTCTCTTTTGATCAGCGATATAAATGTGGCACATTCTGGAGAGTATAAATTCAGAATCGTAGCAAGTGATGATCGGTGGACTGGATATCCTGGGGTGCACGTTTCAGTACATGGTAAATATATTTGGTTTATTCAGTATATACATTTATGATGGTTTTGCTGTTTGGTTTATATAAAAATAATTTCATATACAGCATGTTTTTCTGACAGATTTAAAAGTCTCCATGTCCAGGTCAAGAATAAATGGAAGCACAATAACTGGAGACTCTGTGAATTTGTCTTGTTCACTGGACTGTCCTGATGATTTATCAGAGGTTCAGTGGTTTAAGAACGGTGAACTGATGAAACAGACAAACCCAATCCTCATCTTCAACAGCATCATTGCTGAAGACTCTGGAAATTACTCTTGTTCTTTGAGGAACTTTACAAACACTTTATCTAAGGAATTTAGCATTTACATTGAAGGTTGGTAGACTTGATGACCATATTTTCATACAGATGATTTTCATATTTGAAAAATGTCAGACACATACTTAAAGCAGACTTTTTGTGTTGTCCTTAACAGATGTTTCTGAGTCCTCATCTCTTCTGATCATTGTACTGCCTTTAGTCTCAATTGTGTTCATCATTGCATTGTTTTTATCGATGCTTATATTAAGGTAGGAATTAACTTTTAGTACTTGTGTACCATTTATTATTACTCTCTCCGTCAGTCTGTTTGAAAGTTTGAAAGAGTTTTGTTATGTTGGGAAAGACATGTGGTTGTGAAACAAATTTGAGTTGTGAAACATTTGATTGCTGCAGTCAGATTGCTCAACTCTATCAGATGCACCATTTTATAAACAGTTTTTCAGAATGTAACCCAATTATTATTTTTTCGTCCAAATTGTACAATTTCTAAAGAATGTGCGTCTTTTAACTCTAGAGGGAAAGCAAACATTCTAGAAAACCCAAAGGAAGAAGAAGAGGGAATTCCTGATTCTGATTACACCACTCTGCAAATAACTGTAAATATATCTGTTAAACCTGTTACAACCCTATCTTTCTCTTGTCTCATCTGTCTTTTCTGTTTTGCTTAGAACACTTCTAATTGGCCACTTCCAGCTTGCTTGTTCCTGATTGGCCTACAGTGTCTTAAAAAGCCATGACACTACTTCCTTGGCAGCCATCTTGTTTTTGGTCACTTGCTTTGTGTTTGTTGATACTTTTGTATGTGTTAAGTCTGAATATTGAGATTTGAGATTGAGTACTTTTTGTTTTGTGTGACTACTGAGATTCTATAGAGATTTGTGAGTACTTTTTGTGTTAGTGTTTGTTTTAACACATGTTAAGCTTTTACTCTCTAAAGGGTCTTACTGGTTTCTTCTTCAGGAAAAAAAGCATGCTGTGTTGAAATAATCTAGACTTGTCAGCTGTGTAAAGATAACAGTAAACTCAGATGTTTTTATAGTAGACTCCGTGATGTTCACTGTTTTTCTCTGTCTTTTGTTTGCTGTCAGGCTGAAACTCAAGCATCAGCTGTTTACTCTACGATACACTGAGTGAGCAACAAAAGGATGACAAATACAGATACAGATGTCAATATTGAACCCAAGATGTGAGCAATCAATTGCTGTGGTCATTTTTTGTGTCAGTAACTGCATTTTTTTTAATCTGAGCTGAAGTTATGGAGATAATGAGACACATTTCAATATATGTCAGTTTTATCAATAGAAATTCTACAGGAGACACTAAATCAGCAACAAAAGGATGAAGTGTACTACAGATATTTCAACATTAAACTAAATATGTGAGCACTCAAGTGTGGTTAATATATCTTTCTTTATATTGTAATGGCATTTTTATTCTTACCAAATTCATGGAGAAAATGTGACATATTTTGGGTCCAGCTTATCAGTTTGAGAGTATGTAACTGTATTGATCATCTGTAAATTAATTTTTAATTTTCAGCCATCAGTGTTAAGTGTAATTAGTTGCAAAGTAGCTAACTAAATAAACGACTTTTCTGCTAAAAAAGGCGAAGGGATTACATTTACATCTAAATTTTGTACATTCATTTAGCAGATTTTATTTGTGTTGTTATACAAATATATTTACAAATATATTTAATATATTTAAATACTATACATGCACCAGGAATATATATATATATATCGGGATGATTGAACATGCTTAGTTAAACTAAATTAAGTGAGTAATTTGCTCATGAAAATATAAAGCATACATTCAGAGCAACTGTATAGCTACATAAATACTGTATGTTTGTATTTTATCTTATTTTGTTCATAAATTTTGTAAACTCAGGGCAAAAATCGAACTGTGACGATATGTTAAGGCTCAGGTTATGCACATTGAACTTTGTCTAACAAGATACAAGTGTCCAGCAGGTGGCGCCGCAAACCAAACTCCTGCAGCACTGATAGAACACATGCAGTTTGAGCATGTTTTGAACTATCTATTACAGTCTATGGTTTTGAAGACAAACCGTCTGTAGTGCATTTAGTTATTAAGGTCATTTGGTGATTTCAGTCATTATACAGTAGGCATCCTTCATCTTCTCATCAGTGACATGCAGTCGAACAGTACAATGACTGCAGGTGTCAACTTGGACACTTTTAATGCTTCCACACTATACATATTTGCTACATTTATAAAGCGTCTATATCTTGAGGTCAGTCTGTCTTATTATTCTATGTGCAATTTTATTGCGGAAATGGATTGATTATTCTCATTGCAAACAAGCCTGTGGTGTATCATAAAGGCCCAATGTGGAGAGAGAGGGGTCTGGATGCAGATTGAGCACCTAACCCCGCCCCTAACCTTCACAGTGATGTCACTAGCTTCATTGAGTGCATTGTGTCTGATACTGAATGCATTCTGACATCTCAGCTTCCATAGCAAAGTCTACAGAAATACAGTTAACTTCATCAATGCATCCGTGTTTGAACCTGTTTCTGTTAGTGAAAAAAATAGTTGAGGGTGCAAAGCTGATGAAAATTCAATGTTAAAGTTTCAACCTTTTGACTGTTGATTCAATGTTAATACAATGAAGCTCTGCTATCTGGGGTCTATCCTCAACAGCAGCTCACACAGTTCAGCTCACAAATTTAGTGTGAGAGGTTTATAAGTGTTAAGAGAATGACACAAAAATAACTGTAGGAAAGGTGTATATTCACTAATGTTAAGGAAGCAGACAGACAAACAAGGCGTGTAAGTATACACTGTTTATTCCAACAGTTGAGCAATAATGGATGATATATAAGTGAATGGAGTTCGGTGGAACTGATGATTCTTTGTGGTATGACAGACACTGAGGATGACCGAATGCACACACCAAAGGGCTTGCGGGGAAGACAGACTGACGATACACACAACGCTGACAGGACACCGGGAACACTGGAAGGAAACAGAGTAATGGTAAGTACAAATGCTGAGATCGAAGGGGCGTGATAACCACGTAGGAACGAGACCGGACAATTAGTGAAGTGAGGTGTGTGCTTAAATAGTGTGCTAGAGTGATTGGGTGCAGCTGTGCGTGATTAGAACTCAGGTGAAGATGCTCGTTGCGTGATACTGGTGGAAGAGCCTGGCCAATCCGTGACAACTAACAGCACAATAAATGAAGAAACTCGGTCTGCTGAAAGCATTTCAAATGTGCCATACTCTAAAACACGTTTTATTGTTTTTTATTTGCTCAAATGAAGAAGAACTACTTAATGATAATGTTTTCATCACTCGAATCTTTTTCCAAAGTAAGAATATTTTGTGAGGTGTAGACTCCATGAATATTAAAAGCTCTTGCACAGAACCACAGATGCCATAAAGGGAATAAGGCTGAAGAGGAAATAGAAATGTTAGCATTTGTCTCTCAGCCACTTCTTCTTTTACTGCTTTTCTCTTCTTGTCTTTTGTCTAAGAATCTACAGTGGCAAAAATAACATCTTCTGTGAGCTATAACTGAATCAGTGGATCAAAATGCTAGTTTCTTCTTTTCCTCCTGCCTCGTAAGAAATATTTTAGGAATGTACTTTTTATCTGTTGCTTATTTCTCAATTTATTAACTAATGTACTCCATTTCAGATTGCAATAAATGGTCACCCTTTAAAAGCCTTCGAAACAAATGATTTGAAAACCACTGATCTAAGTGAGAATGATATTAATGTGACATATTTAATAAATCTTTTACACAATGACTCATTAAGCAGTAGTATAAATAAGTGTAACATCCAGAAGTAAAAGCTCAGTTAATAATTATATATTTATAAATTAATAATTAGCAAATTAAATTAATGTTTAACACTTGTACTACATTTCTTAATCATAATTCAACATTTTCTAATGCATTATTAAAATCCAAAATTATGCTTGTTAACAGTTAGTGGCACGAAAGACAACGAAAGGCTGTATTTTCATTAACTAATATTGACAAATGAATAAATATTATAATAAATGTATTGTTCATTTTTTGTTCTTGTTAGTAAATACATTAACAATCATTAACTGATGGAACACTATTATAAAGTGTGACCAAATCTTTCATTTATTCCTACATGCAAACTCCACACAGAAACGCCAACTGACCCAGCCAAGCTTCGAACCAGCGACCTTCTTGCTGTGAGGTGGACGTGCTACCCACTGCGCCCCCGCGTCTCCCCTTTAATACAAACAACTAAACTTTTTCAAATCTATATCAGATATATATTTCGAAAATGACAGCTATGGCATGCACATATTTTTGTTGTCTGTTTCTGAGTCCTCAACTCTTGATTATTGTAGTGTCTTCAGTCTCGCTTGTGTTCATCTTCATTTCAGCTGTAATGCTAATACGAAGGTAAGAATATTTTTTCCTACCTGCACACCAATGTATTTCAACTCTCTCAATCAACGCCACAAAATCTAGAGCTTGCATATTCGGTAATAGTATAAATAAAGACACTCTCTTGAAAATGAGTTTTGAAAGTGCATGAATGTATTTGCTGTCAGAAGAATATTTTCATTTTGAAGTTAGAAATGAGAAACTAAATTGTATCCATTTTTTATAATGTGTTTTTTTCCAGAATGGAGTACCTTTCTTTAAATGTTTGTGATGTTTTGTCTGAATTCTGCTATTTGATGTTCATGTGTGTCTTTAAATTTTTGAAGGAAAGCAGCAAAAGAAAGAGATGAAACCATGGATTCTCATTATGCCTCTCTACAAATAACCGTAAATATACATTCACTTATGTTGAAATAATAATAATAATAATAATAATAAAAATAAAAATAATAATGATGATAATAATAATAATAATTATAATAATCTTTGACTTAAAATGTACAAAATGTAACTAGCAGGCTTCACTATTCAACGAGTGTCTTCAGAAAAAAGCATGCTTGTTATGTTGGAATAGTTTAGTCTTTTCAGCAGGAGTGATAATAGGGTGAAGTGTAATACAGATATGTCAACATTAAAACCCAATATATGAGCAGTCGTGTGCTGGGGTCAATATTTCTACTGTCAGTAACTAATTCTTTAGTCAGACCTGCAGTTTTGGAGATAATGAGACACATTTCATCATACTGTATGTCAATCAATAACATAGTACTATTCATCAATAGCAAATATGAGTAATGTGAGTTTGAGAGTGATGTAAGAGCTCTGCTATAAATTAAGGTCAGGACACACAAACATTAAATCTACTGACGCAGAACATGTTTCATCTTTTTTTAATGTTAAGATAAAGACAGATATTTTTTAAGCATTGCAATAATATTTTACAGTATGTTGTGATGTCATTTAAATGTCACTGTGTTTCAATAGTTTGTGAAAGATTTTGTAAGATTTTGATTTTGAAGCATTTTGTAAGACAATTTATTGCAAAAAAAATAATACAGCTAATATTTTATTCCTTCGGAATATGATATTTATAATTATATGGTATAGTGCATAATGTTAATGGAAGCTTGGCAAATGATCATAACTTTTTAAAATTAATTGTTAATAAATGTAAATTTGTGCAAAAGGAAAGTGTTGTTTATTATACAAATGAGCAAAAACAGTAATTTTTGCAGATATTAAGTCTCTATAATTAAAATGGAATAAATGTCAGAATATACAGAACATATTTACAGAACGTCTGTTAAAAAGGCTTTTACAATATTGCATAATTGGAACAAGCTTACATTTGCAGATGGAAAATAGTTTTATCATTTTTAAATTTAGAAAAATTAAATTCTCACTTAGTCTTTTTTAAGTGAAATCACTGCACTACTGACCCAACAATATTTTAAAATAAAAAGCCTATCAGTCGATTCAAATAAAATTATATCAGCTTAATTAATTAAACATCTAACAGAAATAAGTATTAATCCAAAAGTTTAACATCACTTTGAAAAATTCTTGGGCATAAATGAACAGCATGTGTTAATGGTTAAAAAAGAAAATTGATGGTATAAATAACATTGAAAAAATGTTTAAAATAGTAGAGCTATTTTTACTTGCACAAACTATTTTTCCATGAACATTTTTTAAAAGAATTTTTTGTGAAATGTAGATTCTGAGTTTGTTCTCTTGACAGAACCACAGATGCCAGTTAAAGGTTTAAGGGTGAAAAGGAAATACAAATGTTAGCATTTGTCTCTGCCACTTCTTCTTTTACTGCTTTTCTCTTCTTGTCTTTTGTCTAAGACTCTACAGTGACATAAAACATCTTCTGTGAGTTAAATAACTAAACCATTGGATCAAAATGCTACAGTTTCTTCTTTTCCTCCTGCCCGGTAAGAAATATTTTTCTAAAGCAGTATTTATCTGTTGCTTATTCCTCATTTAATTAACTAATTTACTCTTTTGAACTAATATAATGTTTGAAAACCATTGATTTATAAATTATTTAATGTGACATATTTAAAAAATCCACATTGACTTATTAAGCAATAGAAGAAATAATGGTAAAACTTTCCAATAATGTTCAATTATTAATATTAGTTGATATATTTGCTGAAATAAGAATGATCAACACTTGTACAGCATTTATTAATCTTAGTTCAACATTTTCTGCATTATTAAAATCCATAATTAAGCTTGTTAGCAGTTTGTAGTGCTGTGAGTTATCATGAACTAACAATGAAAGGCTGTATTTTCATTTACTAATATTGACAAAGATGAATAAATATTGTAGTAAATGTATTGTACAATGTTTGGTCTTAGTAAATACATTAACTATCATTAGCGGATGGAACATTATTGCAAAAAGTTACTCAAATGGGTCTGAATACAAACGTCTGAGACCATTTAATGAATCTTGAACTTTTTTTAAATCCTGGAAGTAATCAAAAATGTGCTATTAGTAAATAAATTTACATTTCACTAATCAAATAAGGATATTGAATGTTTTACCAGGTATCATTAAACATCTTTACTTTAGCACATAAATGTTGATTAAGGCTAGATTGTTTTCATACATTAATGAATTATTAATAGAAAAACTTTCTATGTAATCCTGAAGCCCCTTAAAATATTCATCTTGAGATATTTGAACTATTTCTTTGAATTTACATATAGTATCACACACTATTATTAATTATATCATTATTGAAATAAAGTTGCAGGTGCTGCAGGTGTTGCTGGCTGGGGTGTGAATTATTCTCGTCCGATCTGTGCTGCAAGAGGATCCACAGTCACTGTTGCCTGTAATTTTACATTTCCACTAGTAAATGAACATGTAAAGCAGGTGAAGTGGTGTTCAATGAACTCAAACTATAAGAAGTGTGACTCTGGGCCATATGTCTATGATAGTGAAGCCAACAATAATTCAATCAGATTTCAATACATTGGAGATAAAGCTTCAGACTGTTCTCTTTTGATTAATGACATTCAACTCACAGATTCTGGAGAATATAAGTTCAGATTTATCACTAATTCTTCAGGCAGCATGTGGACAGGTGATCCTGGAGTGATCATTTCAGTATATGGTAAATATTGCAAAAATAAATATTCATAATACTTTTGTTGTCAATGTTTTGTTTGTTTTGAGTCCAGTAATCTCTCTGTTTCATTATGGGGTGTTTTTAATTCTTTTATGACAGATTTAAAAGTCTCCAAATCCAACTCAATAATAAATGGCATAATACCTGGAGACTCTGTAAATCTGACTTGTTCACTGGACTGTCCTGGTGGTTTATCAGAGGTTCAGTGGTTTAAGAACGGTGAACTGATGAAACAGACAAACCCAATCCTCATCTTAAACGGCCTCCCTGCTGAAAACTCTGGAAATTACTCTTGTTCTTTGAGGAAATTTACAAACCCTTTATCTGGAGAAAGTACGTAGAGCTTAGAATAAATTAACCTTTTCATATCTGATTCATATTTGCTAAATGGCAGCTATATTACATGCACAGACTTTTTGTTTTTTCTTTAACAGGTGTTTCTGTGTTCACAGCTCTTCTGATTATTGTAGTATCTTCAGTTTTGCTTGTGTTCATCATCATTGTAGCTGTGATTCTTATTAGAAGGTAGGAAGAATTTTTGCTACCTGCACACCAATGTATCTTAACTTTCTCAGTCAACAGGTTAAAGTGTACATATTAGCTCTGGACATTAATAGTTCAGATGAAGACACTCTCTTAAAAATGAGTTTTGAAAGTGCATGGAGGAATTTGCTGTCAGAAGAATGTTGTAATTTTGAAGATAAGTGGATGAGAAACTAAATTGTATTTTTAAAAATGTTTTTCTCAGAATGGAGTCCCTTTCCTTTTCTTTAAATATTTGTGATGTTTTGTTTGAATTCTGCTATTTAATGTTCATGTGTGTCTTTTCATTCTAGAAGGAAAGCAGCGAAAGAAAGAGAAGAACCTATGGATTCTCATTACGCCTCTCTACAAATAACCGTAAATATACATTTAAAACCTATGTATAAATAAATAATAATAATAATTTTTTACCTGAATTGTACAAAACGTAAGCAGCAAGCTTTACTGGTCAATGAACTTCTTCAGTAAAAAAGCATGCTGGTTATGTTGTAATTATCTAATCTTGTCAGCAGTGTAAATATGACAGTAAAGTCAATTGTTTTTATAGCAGATTCAGTGATGTTTACCGGTTTTCTCTGTCTTCTGTTTACTGTCAGGCTGCAACTCAAGCATCAGCGGTTTACTCAAGCCTACAGGATACATTGAAGGAGTGACAAAAGGATGACGTATAATAATAAAGATACAGATGTCAACATTAAACCCAATATATGAGCAATCATTTAATGTAGTCAATATTTCTACTGTCAGTAACTCTAATTCTTTAGTCAGACATTAAACCTGTTGATGCAGAGCATGTTTCCTGTTTTTTATGTTAAGATAAAGACAGACAGGTATTTTTACCATTGCAATAATCCTTTATAGCAGGGGTCACCAAACTTGTTCCTGGAGGGCTGGTGTCCAGCAGATTTTAGCTCCAACTCTAATCAAACACACCTGAACAAGCTAATCAAGGTCGTACTAGGTATACTTGAAACACCCAGGCAGGTGTTTTGAGGCAAGTTGGAGCCAAACCCTGGAGGGACACCGGCCTTCCAGGACCGAGATTGGTGGGGTGCTTTATAGTATGTTGTGATGTCATTTAAACATTGTTATTCATCAGATATGGATTTTAAATGAACAGATTTATGAAATGTGTGTCAATAGTTTGTAAAAGACATTTATGTAATATAATTGTTAATAATTTATAATGTTTTATGCATTTTTAAGGTAATTTATTCTAAAAACAGTTAAGCTAATATTTTTTACTTCAGTAGAATATGATATGTAAGTTTATATTATAGTTCATAATGTTAATGGAAGCTTTGCAAATTTTAATAACTTCATTTGTATTAATTGTTAATAAACGTAATTTTGTGGAAAAGGAAAGTGTTGTTTATTATACAAACAAGAGCAAATGTAGTATTTTCTGCAGGCCTTACGCCTCTACAATTAAAAGGTCATTAAATCTCAGAATATACAGAACATATTTACAATAATTCTGTTAAAAAGAATTTTCTTATATTTCATATAACAGGCTTACATTTGTAGACGGAAAATAAAAGTTTTATCTTTTTAAATTGAGAAGAATTTTCAATCATAAATTAAATTCTCACTTAGTCTTTTTTGTTTTAATAGTTCAAATATAAAAAAATCACTTTAATTAAAGGTGCAGTTGGTGATCTGCCAAAATGTTAATCAGTTAGTGTAACATGTTTAAACCAGTCCCTTCCCTGCCATCCAAAGCCACACCTCCTGAAACACGAACACGTGCACTATAAAGATGACAGCAGACAACCCATTAGATCATGTCATTTGCCAGTTAGAAAACTTTACAGTATTTTATAATACTAAAATTCCAAATGAAAAACTGTATTATATCTAGCACGTTTTCAGTTGTGTAGCAAGCAAAACTTGTCATAATGTGCAATATTTCATGCATGCAAGGATCTGGTCTCACATGCTGTTGTACCGTGGAGGCTGAGGCTGTGTTAGAATCCATGTGCAGAAGTTTATTTAAGGGGTTAGGCAGAGACATCAACGAGTAAACAAGCAGAGAGTCAGCAACATAAAAGCAGTCTAATCCAAACAACAAACACAAGGGCAAATCCAGACGACGTAGTATAAGAGCAGGCAGAAGTTCAATAACACAACAATCAGTCCAAAACAGATCAGAAGGGCAAAGACAGAGAACGTACGTGAACAAGGAAGGCAGGGTCATACACAGAATAGCAGTCATGAAAGTCACTTGGAACAACGCTTGGTAATGCAGGTAAACTGGCAATACTTCGCAAAGAAGCATGGCCTGAACACTCACTGAAATACAACACAAACAGGAAGTAGCCGCAGAGGGAGCGGAGCTGAGTCAGTAGTCAGGCGAGGGCTCCCTCTGCTGCCGTGGCGTTACAGCTGTCTTAAATCCACTACTGTATGCTTATTGGTTGGCTGGCAGCGTGCAGGAATTACACTTATTACTAAGCCATACTTACATGCTACTTCAGACCGAATATTCAGAGTTGCATGGTTAACAATATAGGGAGCGCGTCACAGGCTGTATTCTTCAAAAATGAACCAATGTGAATTTAAAACTTCAGCTCAGTAAAGCAGGCTAGGCGGAATAGCTTTACTAATGTTTTGCTGTTAAACTTAAAAAAATCTACATTATCGATGCTGTAAAAAGTCCCTTATGAAACTGAAAATAGTCACATCAATGTTTTACTGCAAGATTTCAGTGGCTGAACAACACTTCTGTGCATATAACCCATTTGTAACAACAACACAATCTACATCAGCTTTACGTGACTAAAAAAGTTTTAAAACATAGCTAACATTACTTGTCTAAAAGAAATACTTCAGCCATGGTGAATCTACATTTGCTGAGAATTATAGAGATTATCGGCCCGACAATATTTAATTGGATGAACATTTTTTAGTTTTATGCCTTACCCAGGATATAAAAATACATCTAAATTTAGATCTTTTACTTTAATCACTATTGGAATGTGGAGAGACTTTCAACCAGCACAACAAAAAAATGTTTCTGTAGACAATCACCTGCTGCACCTTTAATTAATTGAACACATAACAGAAATAAATATTAATCCAAAAGTTCAAGACCACTTTGAAAATTCTTTGTCATAAATGAACAGCATGTGTTAGTGCTTAAAAAAGAAAACTGATGGTATAAATAACATTTTAAAATATTTCAAATGAACGAATGAATGAATTAGCAACAACATCATAGTACATTTTAGTTCCCCAAATCCTTTTTAGTGAACATTTTTTAAAAGAACTTTTTGTTTTCATTGAGAACATTTTAAAAATCAAATGAAACTTTTTCAGAAGTAAGAATATGTTGTGAAATGTAGATTCTGAGTTTGTTCTCTTGACAGAACCACAGATACCAGTAAAAGGTTTAAGGGTGAAGAGGAAATAGAAATGTTAGCATTTGTTTCTCTGCCACTTCTTCTTTTACTGCTTTTCTCTTCTTGTCTTTTGTCTAAGACTCTACAGTGACATAAAACATCTTCTGTGAGTTAAATAACTAAACCATTGGATCAAAATGCTACAGTTTCTTCTTTTCCTCCTGCCCGGTGAGAAATATTTTTCTAAAGCAGTATTTATCTGTTGCTTATTCCTCATTTAATTAACTAATTTACTGTTTTGAACTAATATAATGTTTGAAAACCACTGATTTATAAATTATTTAATGTGACATATTTTAAAAATCCACATTGACTTATTAAGCAATAGAAGAAATAATGGTAAAACTTTGCAATAATGTTCCATTATTAATGTTAGTTGATATATTTGCTGAAATAAGAATGATCAACACTTGTACAGCATTTATTAATCTTAGTTCAACATTTTCTAATGCATTATTAAAATCCATAATTAAGGTTGTTAGCAGTTTGTGGCGTTGTGAGTTATCATGAACTAACAATGAAAGGCTGTATTTTCATTTACTAATATTGACAAAGATGAATAGATATTGTAGTAAATGTATTGTACAATGTTTGGTCTTAGTAAATACATTAACTATCATTAGCGGATGGAACATTATTGCAAAAAGTTACTCAAATGGGTCTGAATACAAACATCTGAGACCGTTTAATAAATCTTGAACTTTTTTTTAATCCTGGAAGTAATCAGAAATGTGCTATTAGTAAATAAATTTACATTTCACTAATCAAATAAGGATATTGAATGTTTTACCAGGTATCAGTAAACATCTTTACTTTAGCACATAAATGTTGATTAAGGCTTGATTGATTTCGTACATTAATCAATTATTAATAGAAAAACTTTTTATGTCATCCCGAAGCCCCTTAAAATATACATCTTGAGATATTTGAACTATTTCTTTGAATTTACATATAGTAACACACACTATTATTAATTATATCATTATTGAAATAAAGTTGCAGGTGCTGCAGGTGTTTCTCCCTGGAGTGTGAATTATTCTCGTCCGATCTGTGCTGCAAGAGGATCCAATGTCACTGTTGCCTGTAATTTTACATTTCCACAAGTAAATACCCCTGTAAAGGAGGTGAAGTGGTGTTCAATGAACTCAAACTATGACAAGTGTTTGTTTGGGCCATATGTCTATGACAGTGAAGCCAACAATAATTCAATCAGATTTCAATACATTGGAGATAACGCTTCAGACTGTTCTCTTTTGATTAATGACATTCAACTCACAGATTCTGGAGAATATAAGTTCAGATTTATTACTAGTTCAGGCGGCTTGTGGACAGGTCATCCTGGAGTGATCATTTCAGTATATGGTAAATATTGCAAAAATAAATATTCATAAAACTTTTGTTGTCAATGTTTTGTTTGTTTTCAGTCCAGTAATCTTTCATTATGGGGTGTTTTTAATTCCCTTATGACAGATTTAAAAGTCTCCAAATCCAACTCAATAATAAATGGCGCAATAACTGGAGACTCTGTGAATCTGACTTGTTCACTCGACTGTCCTGGTAATTTATCAGAGGTTCAGTGGTTTAAGAACGGTGAACTGATGAAACAGACAAACCCAATCCTCATCTTAAACGGCCTCCCTGCTGAAAACTCTGGAAATTACTCTTGTTCTTTGAGGAAATTTACAAACCCTTTATCTGGAGAAAGTATGTAGAACTTAGAATAAATTAACCTTTTCATATAGATCTGATTCATATTTGCTAAATGGCAGCTATATTGCATGCACAGACTTTTTGTTGTCTTTAACAGGTGTTTCTGTGTTCAAAGCTCTTCTGATTATTGTAGTATCTTCAGTCTCGCTTGTGTTCATCATCATTGTAGCTGTGATTCTCATGAGAAGGTAGGAAGTTTTTAGTTATACTTGCACTTATAAAAAGTCTCTCAGTCAGTCTAAATAAAATAATAGAAGACATTTCAGAATTTATAAAGTATAAAGATCTGTTTAGACACAGTCTTAAAATCAGCTTTACCACCATGTGTGAATTCGTCACAGCTGCCAGAAGAGTTTTGCTGTTGGTGGTGATGGTGAAATTAAATGGTGATGACTGTAAAACAAATTTGACTGATTCTATACCCTACAGAAAAACCGCTAAACTGTTTAAGATCAGTTAAAGCATCTATTAAATTATTTAAAATGCTTAAACTATTTCAGCCCTATCCTAAAATGATCAAAGATTTTTGATGTATCATCATCCAAATAATATTTTGCTATTAGTGCTTTTGCTAATATGCGTCAATTTGACTTTTTTTTAGAAGGAAAGCAAAAACTCAAAAAAACCCAAAGGAAGTGAGAGAAGGAACCAGAGTTTCAGATGACAACATTGGCCAAGCAACTGTAAGTATGTCTGCAAAACCAAAAATTTTTCACATTATTTTCTAGAATATTTTTTTCGTCTGAGGAAAGTCTTATTTGTTTTATTTCCAGTAGAATAAAAGCAGTTTTTCCTTTTTGAAAACCATTTTAAGGTCAATATTATTAGTTCAATTCAATTCACCTTTATTTGTATAGCGCTTATACAATGTAGATTGTGTCAAAGCAGCTTCACATAAAAGGTCACAGTAAATAGGAACAGTGTAGTTCAGTTTTGTAGTGTTTAAGTTCAGTTCAGTTTAGCTCAGTTCAGTGTGGTTTAATAATCACTACTGAGAGTCCAAATACTGACGAGCAAATCCATCGATGCGCAGCTCTACAGATCCTGAACCATGCAAGCCAGTGGCAACAGCGGAGAGGGAAAAAAAACTTCACTAAAGGCGGAAGTGAAGAAAAAAAACCTTGAGAGAAACCAGACTCAGTTGGGCACGAACATTTTAATTTCTCCGCTGGCCAAACGTCTTGTGCAGAGCTGCAGTCTCAGTGACCCAGTGATTAGTGACCTTAAGCAATTTTTTTTTCGATTGTCAGAACAAACCATCGTTATACAATAACTTGCCTAATTATATACTTGCCTAATTAAGGTTAATCAGGCAAGTTGATAATTAGGCAAGTTATTGTATAACGATGGTTTGTTAAGGTTCTTAGCTGAATACTAGTATCTAGTCAAATATCTAGTCAAATATTATTTGCTGTCATCATGGCAATAACAAAATAAATCAGTTATTAGAAATGAGTTATTAAAACTATTATGTTTAGAAATGTGTTGACAAAATCTTCTTCCTGTTAAACAGAAATTTGCAAAAATATACAGGGGGCTTATAATTAAGGAGGGTTAATAATTCTGACTCCAACTGTACAGTATTTGTAAAAGAATCTTTATGTATTGTGTTGGATATGCTGGTGTCTTAAACAGTATGTCTTAACCAAGGCAAAATAAATAGAAGATGTTGCTTGATCAACCAACCAGCTTCTGCTTTCATACATTTGGATGTAAATTCAGTTCTAAATGTCTGCTGGTGTTCTTTGTTTCTATTTGCTAATACACTGACAACCACAGTTTCCACAACCCAGAGATCACATTCATTTCCCTCTGTGTTTTCTTAGCTTATGAAAAAAGTTAAATACTACAGTGTTTAGAGTAAATCTACAATCATGTTGTCGTTTGTTAATTCAACTACAGCAAAATAAAACAACTACATTAATTACTCTAGTAAATTTTCTACAACTACAGTTTATTATATTATCAGTTTTTGGTGTGACCACAATGAGTAAAAATATGGGTATTCATTAGTAAATATCTATCTATCTATCTATCTATCTATCTATCTATCTATCTATCTATCTATCTATCTATCTGTCTGTCTGTCTGTCTGTCTGTCTGTCTGTCTGTCTGTCTGTCCGTCCGTCCGTCCGTCCGTCCGTCCGTCCGTCCGTCCGTCCGTCCGTCCGTCCGTCTGTCTATGTCTGTCTGCTTGAACTTGGCATGTCTGCAAAATGTAGTTAATCACCCAAAACATTTAATTCATGCTTTAAATCTAGTTATTGTGTCAGTAATTTGGCCAAGGCCACCAAAACATAAAGTGTATTTGTCACCGTGTCAATAATTTTTACAATTTTGAAAAACAAACAAACAAACAATAGAACATAGTACTATTCAATACATGGTCAATTGTACATAGAAAATATGTATGAACATTTGTATTTATACAGTACATTTATTTTAGTACACATGTATTGTAAATAAAGTGAAATCATGCTCATTTAATTACTATACATTTCATATTTCACATTTCTGTCCAGCCCCCTCTGGGAACAAGGGTTACGCAGTAACTATTTCATTGCTTTGTTACTTTTCTCAGATCAAAATTTCCATTCTCAAAACTACCTGTTCACTCTTCACATCATTACGTCACGTGTGCACATCAAAAAAGCTGTTTCTAAAAGTTGGTACATCTATTGAAATGATTTTGTACAATTCTCTGCTGTTTCCAACATTATCAATTGATTGTGACTGAGAAAAACTACAATTTAGTATGCTAAAATTGTAATTACTGTTTATCCACGTTAAAACATTTGTAATTTGAAATTCCAATCTGATGTGAACAAGAAGCTAGTAGTTCAGCGATCTGAACTTATTGTTTCGCAAAAAAATATTCATTTAATATTTGAGTCAAAGCAATTGAGAAAAACCGAAGCACTTTATTGATTGTCCATTTGAGTATTACAGTTTTTCTCAGTCGCTTTGGTGCACAACAGTAAATGCATTTTTCCAAAAAAAACTAGTACAAACTGCAAAGCCTAGTTGATAACCTGCAAAAGCGTGTCACTTTCTCAAAATGGATAGCTCATTCCTCAAAAGCAAGTGATGTCAATGAAAGTGCTGACACCATTGTTTATGAACAAGATAGTCAAATGGCTTTGTCCTGTTTTCATTATGAGTTTACTCTGTACATTTTTTTCAATGCAAAAAAAGATTTTGGTGACACTTCCTGAAAATGCTCAAGACAGCACTATATACTATTTGCTTTTAGTACTATTAGTTTTATATGGAATGACTATTCAGCATTCACAAGTTTAGTTAATTTTGACAGAAATGACATAAGCACACGATAATGTTATAAAACAGCAGAGAGTTGTATGAAAGCAATTGATGCATGTCCAAAAGTATTTGCAATTTGTTGGAAGGAATAGGAAACTGCTAATATGATGTGCACAAATAACTAATTGTTTTGAGAAATGCATTAACTGTTGTGCAAATGTAAATAGTGTTGTGAGAAATGCACCAAAAGCGACCAAGAAAAACTGTAATTCAACAAACGGACCATCAAAATAAAGTGTGACCGAAACACATTATGTACCTTTCAAGCTAAACTTGTAAACTTTCAATAAACTTGTGAATAAAAAAGAAAAGCTAAAATACTATTATCATAAAAAATGAATGGGACAGCACTGTCACCTCACAGCAAGAAGATCGCTGGTTCGAGTCCCGGCCGGGCCAGTTGGCATTTCTGTGTGGAGTTTGCATGTTTTCCCCGTGGGTTTCCTCTGGGTGCTCCCAATTCCCCCACAGTCCAAAGACAGTGAATTGAATAAACTAAGTGAAATTGAATAAACTAAATTGGCCGTAGTGTATGAGTGTGTGTGTGAATGTGAGTGTGTATGGGTGTTTCCCAGTTCTGGGTTGTGGCTGCATAAAAATATGCTAGAATAGTTGACAGTTCATTCTGCTGTGACAACCCTTGATAAATAAGGAACTAAGCTAAAGAAAAAAAATGAACGGGACAGTGAAAAAGTGTAACTCAACTTCTCAAACCCACAGGAAGCAGTAGATGAATTAAAGGAGGATGAAGTGTTGTATACGAGTGTCACCGTTAAGGCCAAAGAAGCAGACGTTAAACCCCAAGAACAAACGTGAGTGTTTAATTACTATGATCATTTTTTTTTAGGTATTGCATTAAAAAAATATTATAAACAGTTTTAAAAGATGGTTTGTTTTAAGGTCTGCCAACACAGAGCAGCAGAATGAATCCATTTACAGCGGAGTGAAGACTGCTTGATGTGATACGTGTGTGTGTGTGTGTGTGCGTGCGTGCGTGTGTGTGTGTAAAAAAGATACAAATGTGCCCTTCAAAGATAGTAAAACCTGACATCACCAACACTTCCCTCAGTGTTAGTCTGGTTTTGCTATATTTGAAGGTGCAAAGGAAGCAGAAAGGTGATAATAGTAAGGAATACATTCATGGAAACTTCCTAGCATGTTACTGTGAACAACAGCTTCTTTAAAAATACAGTAAGCTCTATTTTGACGATCCATGCGCAAAGTCCAAAGCGCATGGTCTTACAGGGTTGAGCTTATTTTCTTAATGAGTTATAGGTGTGTTTTGAGAATAAACCAATCAGAGTCTCATCTTCCATTCCTTTTAAGAGTCAGTTGCGTCACACCATAGCGCTTTTGCTATTTACATGGTGAACTTTGTAAGTGGAAAAACTGAATGCTTCACTAAAGAGAGCATCTACAGCTCGAGAATGAGAGATGAGCCTCCTCATTATTTACTTTCACTCTCGTTGATAGGGAAAGTGTTGTATGCACAGACATCCATTAGCCTATACATAATTATTTACGTTTATTAAGCACAAAGATTTGTTTCAAAACTATTTCTAGATTCAGTTCTAATTTCCAGCAAACAAATAAAGGAACAATAATAACTAAGTGTGGTCAAAAAACTGAGTTATATCCAAATACACATGCTGCGCCCCATATGGTCTAAAACCTGACAGGTGGGCAAATCTAAACTTGTTTTTAATAAACCAAATATAAATATGTATATAATAAATAATACTGCTAATAATAATAACATTATACAAAAGCAAATTGTTATGAATAAACTAAAAAAGCCCCCAGAGATGAAGAAGGCATGGAGGCGGTGGTTTTTATATTTATGTAGGCTAGAAAATAATACTTTTTGTAATATGTTATTCTTTAATTCTTTTTCATTTGTAAAGATATTTGTGTATTGCTGTACATCCTGTGTGTATTAAGCAATGTTAAAGTGAGGTGCACAACTAACGTGCTCTGCGCTGGACTTTAGACCAGCTTTGATCTGAAAACAAAAGCATAACATAAAAATACAAATTAAGGACAAATAGAAAACAATTAAAAAACGTATAGCAATACAGGAGCTGCAACCAAGTTAAAATGACAATC